>NW_026099572.1:68659242-68840058 GCF_025091365.1 Daktulosphaira vitifoliae | reverse complement strand
AAAAAAAAAAAAAAAAATTCGTCAATTAAAATAATATTATTAGTAAAATTAATCAATACATAGTTTCTTTAATATTTTGAAAGTGCATTGAGTTCATTTGTTTTTCATTGACGTAATAATTGAATATACTTGAACTGAATTTTTGAAGCATAACATTTATTTCTCTTAACACTATATCATATAACAAAGTGTATTCGAAATACATTACTTATTGTCAAATCTGTACTTGTTAAACAATAATTGAATTTGATTCAATTCGGGCATGTCTCATTTTCGTTAAAATTAAAATTCCCGTGTTCCGAAAACAAAAGTTTTCACAAAAATAAGAAAATAATGGAAGGTTCACATTTCCATCTATACCTTTTATAATTTTTTTAACTGAATCTTCAAATAAAAAAAAAACGAACATATCGCGATGTAAGTACTCTAGTTTTCTGATTATAAATTGACAAATTTCGAGTTACTTGTTTATCAAGGGCTGAAATCTGTTTCAACTTTTTTCTAGTTTTTTTAATCGTAACTAAAAACGCATACGTCGACAACCGATTTCCAAATTCGAAACCGAAACTACTATTTTTAAAAGTCGAAACAGAATCTATTCATGTTTTTAAACCGGTTTAAAAACCTTAACTGAAATCAATTATTATTTAAAACCAAGACTCAAAACCACAAACAAATCAAACGGTTAAGTGCCTAATGTTTTTACATGTTTTCTAATGGTAAACATGACGTTCTTTACAATGCAATAGCGTATTATGTTGTATCTATAAAATTGAATGCATAGTACTAAGTAACATTACTAGATTAGATTTAAAATATAGAAAATATAATTTTATCTTTATTATTATAATAATTCTGAATCCAAATATCTATACTAATAGGTTTTTAATTTTATTTTAAAATCTATTTAAAAGAAGAATTATAAGTGATTTTTATTTTATTTCAAATCTTGAATAATTTGATAATTAGTTGACATTCTAATTGATTTCCTATTTGATTATCTTTTCCGGTGATCTGAACTATAAATCGATATAAAATTAATAATTTAATGACAATTATATTACACACACTTGTTCTTTCCAGTGTTTGAAAAATCCGTCGACACACTAACCAACTGTCCCATCAAGAAGAGAACAGCCATTGAACTAGGATCTCATTGCCATTAATAGTTTGCTTAAACATATAAAAATAATTAAGATAAAAATTGTTGTGAAAATATTAAGTTTAATAATTTTGTATTAGAAAGACAAAAAATATTAGATTACCTACAAAAATAAAACTGAATGTTTGTTTTCGTTAGTAATATTCAACTTGTATTTTAAAATTGACCGATAAACTTAAATATGTTTTCTCTACTTGTCTCCTTACAATAAAAATGCTGACTGGTGTATAATATTTAATATAAAAAATAAAGAATATGTATTGGTTAATTTTTTAAACATTTTATAACCTAGTCGTAATTTTAATATAGTTCACATTTATTTTCAGAGGAAAATTTGATACATTTGTTGGTTCTCGGAGAAAATCTAACAGTAATTCGAAATCAAGTAATGTATGTAATTATTCAATTGATTTATATAATAAAACTTTTTTTAAATGTCTTTCAGATACGACTGTAGTGACTGATTCAGATGGGAATGTTGAATCAGAATCTTCATTAATTGTAAAATTAGATGATACAGATGTAACAAAGTAAGTAGATATTAAATTATGATATTGTACTGTCTTAGTTTTTGTTAATTTTTTTTTTATTCGTACGTTTTCAGCTTAAATTCAATTTTTAAAGAAGAAATTAAAAAACCTCCTGTTATATTAGCCGACATCGATCTCACGGCATTGTATAATAACTTAACTAAAATACAACATTTAGAAGATGTAAGATCTATTATTTACTTGTTATAGAAATTCAATTTTTCTGCATAAAATATTCTTTATTATATCTCTTTATTAGTAAAATTCGAATATAATACTTCCGGTTTTTATGTTACTAACAAATTCTAACGTATTTTTTATTTGTTTTTAATATCTTGAGTTAGTTCTAGTATATTAAAATGTTATCAGTTTATTTCGTCTAGGATTTTAGTTGAAAGTCTGTTTTATGAAATCAATACGATAATTTGATTTTTTAATTTATTTTCGAGATAATTTATAATTTATTAAAAAGGTCTAACAGGATTGACTAATTCAACTCATCCAATAATTATTTTTATTTATTTGATGAACAGGTGATTGGGAATGATCGAACTAATTTAGATAAAATGATACAAACTCATGGAAAATTGCTAGCATCCAATATAAATTCAAACAATTGAAAAATATGTTGTAAATTATTTTCGGGTAAAATTAAATAACAATGTATCTGTGTATCGTTATTTTAATTAAATGTTTAGTTTCTATATAAGAAGTGTATATCCTTGATTGGTTTATCCAGTGACAATGTGGCTCAACATTTTAAGCGCATGTCAACATTGATAATTTCAGATTATGTATTTTAATGAATTACATAATTTATTTTTAAATGAATAAATTTACTTGAACTATTTTTATATTTTTAAACAATTATATTTATATAGTACAAAAACTACTATTAGACGTTTTTGAACTATTTATTATACATTGAGTAATTAATTGAATGATTTTAAAAGGAATTANCTATTTATTATACATTGAGTAATTAATTGAATGATTTTAAAAGGAATTATTTTACTTTTTTGAATTTGCTTTGAAATGTGTGTTATAACTAGAATCAAATTAATAAAAACGAAAAAAAATATGAAACATTCAAATATAGTTCTAAGGCTTTTGGGTAATTCTATTAATAGAAATAAAAAAATAGAGTTGTGATAAATTTTAATCGATCAACACTTTTTGTTTAATCTTAACATAATTAGAAATAATTAGAATATTTCTATATTAGCAATTCCGTAAAATGGAAATTTAACTAACAAAAGTAAGTCCCATCAAACCTTATACAGAGTGGTTCACTATGTTTTGACAAATTCAATAATTTTTGATCCAATTAATATTTTACGTTTTAAATAATTATTACACCTAAAAACTATAAAAATATAAAATATAATAGTCTTACAATTTATTAAAAAAAAATTTTAAGTTTACGAAAAGTGTAAAAAAGATAGACATTTTGTAGAGTAGATTTTAAGGAAAAATTTGATAAAAAAATATCTTATTAATTTTCAGTAGTAAATTTCCTACAGCATTTTATAGTTTATGAAATTTTTGATTTTCGTATTTTTTTTTTTTTTACAGTATCAATCATTGGAATGTATATTGAGAAAAGGACTGAAGAAAATAAAAAATTTACACTAAATAATAGGTATGCCACTTTTTCTATGCAAATTTTCATGGAAAAAAAGAAGTTTTTTTCTGTCTTTTTCTCGATACATATTTCAATGTTTGTTTAATAATTGTTTTTAATAAATTGAAAAAATATTATGTTTTATTTTATTTTTATAGTTTTGAGAGTAATAATTGTTTAAAAGAAAAATCAATATAAAACATTTAATACTGAAGATAGTCTTTAAAATAGATTTGTTAATATTATAAGTAGACAATACCATTATTAAACTTAAGAAGGCAAGATTATTAATAGATGGAGGTTTTTTTCTTTCACTTTGGATTATGAAGATAAGCTAGAATTTGAATAACAAGCCAGATAAAAAAAACAAATTCTTTTGCAAAGCTAAGTTGGAATAATTTAAAGTAGTAAGGAATAGTCATAGGTGTAGAGTAATCAATTTCTTTTAAATAATTCTGATTTTCCTCCTCTTAAAAAAAAGAGAAGAAATTAAAAAAAAATATATGTTCATATAATACTGAAAGTCTTTTTTCGGGAAATGTGTTGTCCCGAAGCGTAGTATGGTAAAGTGGACACCATATTTACTGGTAAACTCTAGTGTTAAACTATACCTGCCTTTATAGGCTCACAGATGGGTGACCATACGGTCGTTTTTACAGTAGCAAATGTACTATGTTCCTAGAAAACAACCAGAAACCACTTCATTTAAATCTTTCCCCAGTAGAATGCTAATTTAGTTTATTATTATTACTATTAGAATTATAAATGGGTAATATTTATTTCTAGCAAAAATATATGCATAAGTAAAATATATATATATGTAGTTGAAAATTAATAAATACATTTTTTTTTTAATTTCAAGATAATTATTTTGATGTATTATTTTTATCAACAAAATTTGAAAGTTGGCATTCCTACCTGCGTCACTTATCTACTCATGGTACTTAAATATCTATAAAAAAATTCTAAAAAATATGCTTAGCTTGCAATGGAAGTTAGGATGACGTTTACAATACACATTTGAGTATACATTTGCGTGCCTAAGATTCTGTGTAATAATTTTTGGTTCTCAAGGCATAGCCACACACTGGTCTCCATTTTCTAACTTTAAAAATACTGTCTCTACCAAATTAAAATTTTAAATAATAAACTGAAATGTTGTTATTATTTCGACAAAACACTGTTTTAAAAAACAATAATGAAATTGATACCAGTTTATGTTTTTTGTATAATTAATACATATTCCTATCATCATTACTGTGTAACTAGAATCAATTGTACCATAACACAATTAATAATATTAAATAATACGAGAAAAAATAGTGACTCTCTTGAAATCAATACGTACCACATTCAAAAATAAATAAATTAAACCCTTAAATAAAAAAAATATTAGATTTAAAAAAAGTCTATGGTGTTTAATGAATTAAAACTTGTCTTAATACTATCGACCACTCTGTATGTACATTGATGTATTATAAACATTGCATACAAACAAATGCTATACCTCCAAGAAGAAATTTTGAATTGGATGTGCTAGAAAAAAACATATATTACACTACCCCTTGTCTTCGTATTTTACATTAGGAAAAAATTACTGTTTATTGCTACTACCAGTTGTGTACAGTGAACGAATCAAACTTGGAAATGATAGATTACGGGTTTGATAAGTACAGTTATTGGGCATTTATGAACAAACACAGAGGTGGGGGCTATCAGTGTATGTTTCAATGTAGGTAAACGATGGTATGAGCTCATAACAAGACCTAAGTGATCTAGTACGTTGATACATGTTATGAGCTTGTACGTATGTTTATGTGTTTAATTGTGTAAGAGGAACGTGTGTGTGTGTGTTCAGTAATGTTCGTGTTCTCGTAGTACACTGGCATGGCTATTCACATGTGGTCCTTTGACCGGCCGGCTCCGTTGTCACGTGTTTCTTGGTACTGGTTCGAGGCTGTGTTGATCATCGTAGTATTGTTTTCACCGTGTACATCTCCAGTCAACGGCCAGTGCATTGAAAAGGTAACTTAAAAACAAAAATGTCGATGGAAAATTATATTTATATCAATAATTTGAATGACACCGAATTTGTGCACAAATTGCACCCGTTACACTCTGTAAAAAGTTGCTAGTAAAATGTTTATCGCCGGATATGCGATAGTCACCACGCCTCCAAGATTTTCTATTGTATACAGACCTTTTATTCGTCAATTATTAAACTTAAATCAGTGCAATAAAAGTTAATTGAAGCTTCAAAGAACGTGCGGGTCAACGTTTCTGCGACCAAATCGATTAAAAACGTCTAAGACAATTTTTTGCGTCTGTAAATAATACAAATATTTCAAATACTGTTAACGCTAAATAATTTAAAATTGTTGTGGTAAAAAAAAAATTTTCAGTACTGTAAACATAATCAGAATCGCGTCCCAGTAGACACTAGCGATAAACGCGAACGGTTGGAGCACGACCTTTGTTCTAATTTCATTGGCATTTTAAGGACATTAATTACAACTGAATTCGTGTTGTGTTAAATTTCAATGAATTTAGAGTGGAGAAAATACGTTTTCAATGATATAATTTATTTTTTATAATGTACACCACTTGATTTTACAGTTCTGAGGCATGTTAAAAACAGAATAGCAGTATAATAATAGGTAGACCATCTAAATCAGTTATAAGATCTCCTTTACAAGATGGACCTGAAAAAGGATATCATTATTATTTCCCTTTGGGTTGGCGTAATATCTTGTATAGACAGTTTATATTAGAGCGCTGGTCTATACAAGAGGTAGACTTTGTGTTGAACAGTGAGGTTATCTAGGTCATGTCAGTTATCTCCGATCTCGGGTATACGTAAGAATTCTAAAAATTGTTTGATCACTTATTAATAAAAATTGTATTATTATTATATATATATATATATATATATATATTGCATTTGCCAGCGAAATCTTTATTTATTTAATGAAAAACCCCGTTCGATACTCGTCAAATTAATTCAAATTTTCTTAAAGTATTTATTTATGTCCAACAATAGTTTTGTAATTAATTATTTGTACTTAAATTATTAAATATATACATACTACTGCCCTTCTCTGAAGTGTCAATAAAAAAAATAAAAGGACCCTATAATTTTGATCTGTGATTATATTACTGCGAATGTCAATATATAGAATGTGCTTTTGAACTGTATGAGGTCTATGCGAGTTAAGTATGTAAAACATATTAGCGTAATTTGTATGAGAACTATGGACATTTCAGTTGTCATAAAAACATTTATAATCCTCACAAATGAATACATTTTTTAATATGGACAGGGTAAATAAAGCAATGTTGCAGAGAAGCTCCTCTTCACGATTATTATCAAAAATTATAAAATGGAGAATAGGGTTATAGCCTTTACTAACAAATTTTCCAAGGTATATCTATGGTGAAATATGTCAAAAATTCTTTCTGGTAGCATACAATAATAACTTGAATTTTTTTAGTTTTGTAATTTGAATTTATCGCGGGAGAAATATTTAAAAGTATGAACTTCAATGTAAACAAATCGAACTTGAAGTAATCCTTTTTTCATTATTATAATTGTGTGTATGATAAAAGATACTGTTTTATCATATAAACAACGATTTTGCCTTTCAATTTGCAATCTTAATCTATAGGGCAATGGAAGTTCAAAAGAGAAATTTAAACAAAATATAAATAAGTCATTTAAGATTAATAACGCGTGACAGAATTGTAATAGTGCAGTATTATGTTTTGTGTGTAAGGATTTCTTTGTATTGTTCTGCAACGTATTTTCAGATTTGTAACGATGTAGATCCCAATAAGTTGAATGTCCATCTAATAGCGCACACGCATGACGATGTTGGATGGCTTAAAACTATAGATCAATATTATTATGGAAGTAAGTAATCGTATATTGAACATTTTATTTTATAGAAAATAATCTGACCATTTTACACAGTATATTTATCTAATGTTTTACTTATTTTAAACTCAAAATCGTAAAATTCAAGAAAACACTTGTAACAAAACTTTACTTAAGTGTAGTTTTTAAGTATTTTATCACATGCATATATAATGCAACTTTTTTCAGTCGTATACTAAGTTTCATACAGAGTTCAATTAACAGGGGCATAAATGAAAAAAAAAATCAGAGGACTCTATTCACAATATTATTTTAAGCATTCTTTTAAAAGTACCAATTTAGAGGTTGTGAGAGGGCTCCGGCTTTTAATTTTTTTTTACAATCATTATATTATTATACAAGACACTGAAAAGAGGGACAAAAAAAAAATGCTGTACCCTTAATTTCTTATTTTTTTCAGATATACATTAAAAGTATGTTTATCTAGTGTATTTCATAGTGATGTCCCTTGAAATATCAAAATGAAATAATAACGCTTAAAGATTGAGTAAATGACCTATGGTACATAAATCATTACATGTAAAAATCTTTTAAAAGCACATTTGGATTAATGATTTTTTAATCCACAAATATTGTCTAATTAGATAATAGACTTATGAATACTGAGTATATTTTATCAAACAATATCTCGTAACAAGAAATAATTGATTATCAGATATAATAAATAATAAATAATAAATAATTTTTTTTTTAGTTTCGATGCGAAGCTGTGGTTTTTTTTTTTTTTATTTCTGTAGCCATTTTTTCTCAGCTCTCACCGAACCGATTTCTTTCAATCATACGTCAAATATCTCAAATTGAAGACATTGCCTTTAAAAATAGAAAAAATTTCCCTTGTCCTCTGTAAATGAAGAAAATCCCTAAAACAATTAAAATTATTTAAGTCGATAAGTTATTTTTTAAATAGAAACCTTAGAAAATTTTCTTTTATTTGATATCATTTTTTTGATTCTGACCCGGTACCTATCGCATACGGGGGATTCATAATAGCAACTCTTTTTACAAAAGTTCGATTTATCAACTTAACTTTTGAAAATGTTCCGGAAATACTGTGTCCATTAAACATATGTTAAATTAAAGCTTATGTTACGTACTAAGTTAAAGAAAAAAAAATTGCTCTGACGACCTATCTTCTATGTGCAGAGGGCAGTCGAAGTTGAACAAAAAATAGGTGTTAATTTTACTTTTGGAATAATCCGCCAATTTTTTAAAATTTAACACTATCTGTTTCATACTACAATTGTGAATAAATTATTGTTAATAATAATTAATTATAATATTTTGTATAATAAATAGTATCTATCACTATCACGTACTATTACGAAAAGATATTTTTTAAAGAAAACTTTTTCACAACTTATTAGTTATTTTGAACAAAAATATTTACGTTTCAAGAGGCTTTTTTAACATTTCACTATTTTTAAGCACTTTAAAAGGTAAGGTGCTGAGTCTTCTTATGTCTTCAGACTTTAAATTTAATTAATAAGTAGGGAAAAAATTTCCGTTGTTCACATTGGTGTTGTAATTGACATGTTTTCTTACATTTTTAGCTACCTATATAATATATTACTTGTTAATAGACAATTACATAATATATTTTCATTATAATGTTAAAATCGTAAGTGCACCTCAGTCAAACACAGGAAAAATTATACAGGGTGTACATCAAGTAAGGAAACATATAAATTGTTATAAACAATGAGAACAAAAGAAACTCGTTTCCTTACTTACTGAACATTCTATATATGTTATGTGTATTGTTCATTTTAAAATTAAGTATTTTTTCCCAAAATATTTAAATCATTATTATTTGTTTGTCCTTAATGTTTATTTTAGAGAAATTTTGAAATATTTAATGTTTTTAAAGGTAATAAAGTCCATGCACCATTCGGAGTACAATATATTTTGGATTCTGTAATATCTGAATTATTGAAAAATAAAAATCGTCGGTAAATATGCGTTATTCTATATTTTTAATTAGTTTTAATGTGCGCGAAATTTAATTTTAAAACTTAATCTTATATTATATTTTAATTGAAGATTTGTGTTTGTGGAAACGGCATTTTTATGGCGTTGGTGGGAAGAACAGGATGAATGGAATAGAAACACACTGAAGTCTCTAATAAAAGAAGGACGAATGCAGTTGTTACATGGTGGCTGGGTAATGAGTGATGAAGCGTTACCTCATTATTCTGCGCTCATTGATCAAATGACGTTGGGTCTTAAGTGAGTAATTAAGCATAAATGAATTTATAAATTAAATTAACAAACAAATAAATTCAATAAAATATTATGAATATGAATTAGATTTTAAACGAGTTATTGGTTTTCGATCAATATTTCCGTTTTGTTTTGGAATAAAAAGAAAACATCGCTCTAGAAACTAAAATAAACTTAAAGTAGATTTAACATTAAAGTTTTTTTTACCCGGATATTTCAAACCACTTAAACTATCAGTAAATTAAAAAAAATTCCCTCAATTGAAATTGTTGGATTTATTGAATCAAATGTAATTAAAAAAAAAAATAACGTTTTTAATCTCTGATGTTTTATTAGAAAACAGTTATTATGATAACCTGGCGAATTAAGATAAACAATTGGGCCCGTATTGAAGGATGGTTCAGGGCACAATAGCTTTTAACTTCAAAAATAATTTTTAAGGATCAATCTCAATATTAATTAGGGGCCTACAATTACAATCACATAAAGTCAATCAACTTTTTTGTACCAATATTGGTAGTTTGTCATAAAAAATATTATTTTACGAAAATAATCATGAAAACGAAAGATTTTACTAAATAATAGAATTAATAAATTAACTTAAATATTAAAACCTATCTTTTATAATCTTAATTTGAATAAATAAGATTAGTTGTGTCAAAAACTTATGTAGAATATAACATAATTTTGCGGCGGAAATAATCAAATCAATAATACAAGTGACATTTATTAAAATAGATTTAATTGAGGTAATTTAGTCAGTCATTGTTTTAAAGAAAATAATTGACTGTATTTCTTTCAATACTTAATACTGTATGTCTAAATAAAAAACCAACACAGTGAGGACGTGGTATAGCTGTGAGAAATCTAAATGACAGTGATTAACAATATTACCATAAAATGCTTATTTGCTACTTTGTTAAATTTCACCATAATTTGAGTATTTGTAATTTCTTAAATAATTTATATGATTATATCAATTGAAACAAGTATATCCTAAGTATAGATTAACTAAAAATTTACACGAGTGATTTACTTGTTTTATTATTTAACGTTATATTAAATTTAATTTCTTAAATTTTGTTTAAAAAATATTGCACCAAAAAATACTATAGTACATATCAGTGATAACTAATAAGTACAATAGTGCTAAATTAAATCAAATTAATTATGAAAGTTACTTATTAAAAATTAGTTTTATGAATACGACAAACACAGTGTTATATAATAACCTATCGAAATTTTGGCTTCACTAATTATATTCTCATAGTAAATAAATCGAAATGTTTATAATTTTTAAATAATAACGTGCGGTAAATTTTTTTAAATTTAGAACAAGTTTCAATTGAGATTTTCCAGAATATTTTTTAAAAATTTAAAATTAAATAATATTTTGGTAATAACTGCGAATTTTTTAACATGCCGATTTTTTATTGCAGAACAATATATGGGAAATAATATTTTTTTAACTTTATAATTTACTTCAGATGCTTTATTTGATACACGTTAAGAGTTGTTAAACATTCTGAATCATTTTCAAAAATTGAGTCAAAAAAAAAATTTAAATGCGTATGAAGTCTCTTTCAAACTCTTCCTGTACTTGGGTTTTTTTATAGATTTAAAGTATACCAAAAGAATGTTTAAAAAATGTTTACTTCCGTTTATATTGAACTTATAGATATAATTAGGATCATTGCTAAAAATAAAGTTCTAGCAATTCAATTAAAATGCAGAAATTTTTTTTTAAATGCCATTTTTTGGTATTGAGATTTTTCAAATAATAATAATTTTTTTTTAAATTTAAAATTTGGGCGGGTTTTTTTAATTTTTTATGAAGATAGATTCAACTTGATTGAAATTGGGTTCTTTTTACGTATAGACTAACAAACAATGAGAGCTGAGAATTGAAAGAGCTGACAGACATAAAAAAAAAACATCATGGTGTATCAATATATTCTGAGTTTTGCATCGAAGCTAAAAAGTAATAAAAATAATTTAAGAATTGATTATTATAATTGTAATTGTGTAATAATTAAAAAAGAAAGAAAAGGCGAATTAGGGCTAATATTGAATAAAAAAAAAAGTTTATTGGAATAGTAATGATTATAAATAAAGTAAATTAAATAATATTGTAAGAGAGAAACGATAATTCATAATAGGAAGCTGTTCTTACACAGGGTTTTTTAAGTTCAATTTAATTTAATTTATAAAATATTAATACTATTAAAAATTGATTAAAACTATTCCGAATAGTAATTTTAAGCTCTTACTAAGTTCAGATTTTGTACCAGTGTAGCTGCTAATTATTAGCAGTATTATTATTATTTATCTTTTATGTATAAAATAACTATAGTTTAAATACATTGTGTATTATTTTAGTTAAGATTCAAAAATTTATTTAACATCGGTAAACTAAAATTATCAAAACTTCTATCTGAAATTGTTGGGTTGTCACTAATACATAAATGTTAACATTCAACGATTTCATTTTATGAAAATTACCTTATTTAAAAAAAAAAATTGCAATTCCTCTAATTGAAAATAGTAGGAAACAATTTTTATATTTTTTAAATTTTTAATTAAATATTAATTATTAATCAAATATGATAAATAAAACTTAACTATTCTTAGAGTATTGATTGGATATAAATGAAGGGTAGAGGGGAAAAACGGGAGTCCATTTTTATAAAAATTTTCAGGAGAGCGAAAACAAAATTATAAATTTTTATCTTTATAATTGCTATATTTTTTTACAGTTATATCACGACTGTACTGTGTTATTTTAAACTGAAAATTTAAATTTGATGTTAGGTTTCTCAACGACACATTTGGAGAGTGTGCAAGACCTCGAGTGGCCTGGCAAATAGATCCATTTGGACATTCAAGTGAGGTAGCAGCTGAATTTGCACAAATGGGATTTGATGGTTTAATCGTAGGTAGAATTGATCACGAGGACATTGCAGTTAGGAAGTCTGAGAAGAAAATGGAAATGTTATGGAGGCCAGATGTAAATATTGGTAAATAATAAATAAAATATTATTTTTAGATAAATTAACATTGAAGTTGTTAACACTTTATGTACGATACATTTTTAAAAATTTCAAAAAAAGAAATAGAAATACATTTTTTATAGCATTAATAGTGTCCCGTATATACTTTTTGCTGTGGTCACATGTTAAACCCCAAAGAAATACAAAAATTGGTCAAAAATATTGACGTGCATTAGCAAAATGAAGTTGTCCATTATTAAAATTTCTATACATTCAAGTGACTATGAAATCGTTAAAACAGTTTATAAATGTTTTTATAACGACTAGAAAACGAATTTATACGTTTTATATATTATTTCCAAAAATGTCAATTTTCTTCTAAGTCAATTTAAATCATCTACTTCATATATGTTTCAAATTATCAAATATTGATAATTTAATGTTTAAGTATTTGCTTTCTAAAATTTTAATTTTTATGTTTCTAAGGAAAAGATGGCGAACTATTTACAAGTATTTTATATAACTTATACGTGGCACCAGAAGGATTCTGCTTCGACGCATATATGTGCAATGACGACCCAATTTCAGACAACCCAAAACTTCACGGCTATAACGTGAATGCAAAAGTAAAGCTTCCGATTAATTTAAAGTTAAAAAAATAAACAAAAAAATTTTATAAATTAAAATGATATACCAACAAAAACTATAACTTTTAATCTACTTGATATTTTTTATGCATTCAATAATAGAAATTTTTATAAACAATGGAAAAACTTTTTCATTATTTTTGAACACACTTTATAGGTAAAATAATTATTCGAATCAAATTATATACCTAAACTGATTTTTTTTATACAAGAAAAGATTTTCAACTTACTTATTTTGCAAAAACATTCCAAATAAAAACTCCTTTCAAAATTGAAAAAACTGAATACTTTTAGTTATTATACTAAATTTATATGAATGATAAAAAAATGCATATAAAATAAATTACTCTAAATTATTATGAATGTATAATTATACAATTTATAAATATCAAAAAGCTTAGTAAATCTTTAAAAAGTTCATAGTATTAATATTATTAATAGTTAATTATGTGTTTCTCGGGAAAGGTAGAAAACTTTGTAAATCACGTACTAAAATATGCAGCAGCTTATAAAACGAATAATATAATGATGCCGATGGGAGGTGATTTCACTTATTCAGTTGCATCAGCTTGGTTTCGAAACATGGATAAATTAATAAAGTAAGGATCTTATAGACCATGTTGTCATTCTAAATTCTATTTTACCCTTTTGTATTGAATTTTATTTTGCAATGCACATAAAATTTTTTTAATAAAAATAATATATAATGCTTAATTATTAATTTTTAACTACATTCAATGAATGCAATATGAAGACGCCTGATGTGAGTGTGAATGATGTGGGAGATCGTGTTAAGTGGAAGTTTAGGATAAAGGTGGCCGGCCCCAAGTAGTTGAGATAATACTAAAGAAAAAACAGATGATTAATTTTTAACTACATTTAATTTTTATAAATATCTTTTGCTGAATGTTTTTGAAATTTTTTGTTCAAAATATGTATCTTTAAACTGATTCAAGTAATAGGTTTAAGAAACACAAAAATAATTTTATCAATTGATCGTCGTCATTTGCAGTCAAATACATTATTAAAAAGTAATAGTAAAACTTAAAACAGCAATGATTAGCAGAAAAAACTAAAATAATTAAAATTAATGATGAATTTACTATTTCACTTCTATATGCAAGAAAGTTGGCTGAAAAGTTATAAAAAGTTAAAGTATAATTATAATATATAATTATAATTATATAACTGAAAAGTTATATATTATTTATATTTTAGAATGCATTAGCTACAAAAATAATCGTAGTAATAATAGTGTGGGTGACCATATAATGTCACATAACTTGCCTCTTTACTAGTTCCCTGGGCCATATTGAGGTTGTCAGGTTGACAGTCGGTGTGAAATTCTGATAAGTCGTTAAGGCAGAGTTTTTGATTAGATACAAAAATCATACGTAAAACTAGTTAATCGGTATTGATTTCGTTATGTCTTAAAGAGTATTGGTTAAGTATCTTTTATTTATCATGTTTAATAAAAATAAATGCATGAAATTATAAAAGAACTTACAAAATGAAATTATCTCCTTAGTCTCCATCCCCTGCTATTTGGGGTCAATTCTCTTATGATTTGACAGAATTTTTACACCGACTGTCGACCTGGCACAACTTCATTATGGCTGCATCAGCAAGTAAGAGGTCTGGGGATATGTCATTGTTCAAGTATTGTTAGCTATCTGGGAATCAACAGTAAACAGTGCAGCTGAACATCAGCGCTAAGGCGGCAGCTGAATGATTCTCCACTGCGCCACATCATGCGAAAATAGATTGATTACAATAAAAAAAAAATCAAATTTTTCAGGCTTATAAAAAATTGAATGAAATGGCATTAATAAAAAAAAGTATATATTTTGATTTAAGTTTAATTTAATGAGTTTTGATAATGTAAATGATAATATTCTGTTTTATCTTCCACTCGGATAAATGTAATTTAATTAATGATGGTTATTTACAGTAAATTATTTATAAGTTTGTTCATTTTTTTTAGATACGTTAATACAATGAAACCTGATATAAATGTATTGTATTCGACGCCTGAGTGTTATTTAAGAGCTTTACAAAACATTGAAAATGTCACATGGCCGCTTAAAGATATTGATGATTTTTTCCCTTACGCTCACGATGAACATTCGTATTGGACAGGATATTACACTTCTCGATCAAATTTGAAATTTATGATTTCTAAGGCAAACAACTTGTTACAGGCTAGTAATCAAATTATGTTCAATATTGAAATATTTTAAAAAAACCTCAAAATAGTTTTTCATAAATTAAATAGCCTGATGAATTTTAAATCTAAGTAGAAGATGAAGTAATTTTCTTAAGAACAAAACAAAATCACATTTTACTTCACTACATCATACATTTATTCACTACATTTATTACATAGTTTTTATTATGTAATGTTTTATTTATAATAGTTTATTTTATTTATTATGCAATTTTTAAATGTTATAGTAAGCAACATATTAGAAATCTATATCGATTTTATAAAATTTGATTATTCATTTATTTTTGGAACCAATCACTCAAAGTAGTCGATTGTTAACATAAAACAATAACCACGAAGGATAATTTTACGTTGAATAGGTGATAAAACAATTTAGTTCCGTATTAACACAAGAGCATGAAGAACAAGTTCAAAAGCTTTCTATGGTCGTAGCTCAATCGCAACATCATGACTCAATCACCGGGACAGAAAAACAACATGTGACAGACGACTATGCACTGTACTTGGATGAGGGCATAACCGATTCTCAAAAAGTAGTAACCGCTACTTACAGGTTAACAAAATTTAGTTTAATAATCAAATTCGTAATGATGTTTAAATTACACTTCATTTTACTATTATAATCATTTTTTTTTATCTTATAACGCGCGCAACAAAATTTCAATTATTTGTTATATTGTAACTTTTACTTCAAGGTTAACATTTTTATTATTGCGAAATTCTTATAAAAATAACGTGAAAAATGTACGAGACTAAAAAACTATTTTCATAATTGACAATAATTCAAAAAGTATACAAATATAATGTTCTATTGTTTCAATTTAAATATATTTTTTTTATGTTTAATTATAATTATACATCTTTAAGCTCATAAAAAATACATTGCCGTAACCATAGGGAAATACTTATTGATAAATTAATTCTTTATTAAATCAATGATTAAAAATCAAAACTTTTTCTGTTATTTAAAACAAATCATTTGTTTCTACGTTATTTATTTACAAACATATTTGCGGAAGTTTAATGTTTTGTAAGTAATTAAGAAAATTGAGAAAATAAATAAATTTGAACTTTGATGCTATGAATTTCACTATTTAAATCATTAAAAGAGTATTTTATAATAGGTTTTCATTGAGTTTGTATAATCTGTTTAACTTAAATCATAACAATAAAACTTTTTGTAATTTAAATAAGTTTATAGATATCGTATAATTTCATTTTACAAACTACAATATCTATATAAGAAATATTATAAGTTATTATTTATGACTTAGTAGGAATTTGAAGTGAATGGTTTGGGTGATTTGAGTCTATCGTCACAAAATATTTATTACAGGAAATGGTTTGGTAACGAATACCCTGAACAACGTTATTGTAAATGGCTCAATGTCAGCGATTGTGAAGTATCTGAAAGTAGCTCTAGATTTGTTGTTACTCTATACAATCCATTATCACATAACATTTCTTTGCCAATCCGAATACCAGTTAAATACGCCAAATATAAAATCACCGGGCAAAATGGTAATGCAAATGCGTCAGTAAAATATTACCCACTCATTTATATTAGTGTCAATATTAGTTGCCATTTATATCGTAATTACAGATGTTAACATCGAGCATGAATTAGTAGTATCACCCGGACAAATTTTCCGAGCTGCTGGTCGTACTTCAAATACCACACATGAGTTGGTTTTTTTTGCTAAAGAAGTCCCACCATTAGGCGTCAAAAGTTATCACATAGAAAAGCTCAATGATTTGAACACTCCACCATTACCGAAGCCTTACAACTCCTCGGAATCAGTGACTATTAGCAATGGGGTAACGTGCAAGTTGATAAAATACTTTACGGACCATTTATTTTAATATTGTTTCAATACTAAAATATTATTTTATGTTTACTTGTATCTATCAAAGAAATTAACCGTAAGTTTCAACGGTACTACTGGACTTATAGAACGTATAGAGAAAAATGGCGTCAATCATACTTTTCAGCAAAATTTTTTTTATTATGAAGCAATGAAAGGCTACAACTATAATGCTGATAATCGTGCAAGCGGGGCATATATCTTTAGGCCTGCTAAAAACCAGGCCACAGCTGTTTCCAATAAACTTGCATTGACTATTCATAAAGGTCTGATAACGTTATACTATTATTTCATAATATTTGACTTAAGATAAAGGTAACATTATAATGGTTCTTTAAATATTTTATTCGTTTAATATTTAGGAAGATATGTTAGTGAAGTACACCAGACAATCAGTCCATGGTTAAGTCAAGTTGTTCGTATTTATGACCAAGAAGAATCGATCGAATTCGAATGGTTTGTTGGGCCAATACCAATCAGGTAACCCATTAAATTTAGAAATCAGCGCGTCTTAGAAATTATACAAATTCACAAAATAACATTATAGTGATGATATGGTTGGGAAAGAAGTGATCACGAGATATTCTACTAAAATCGCATCTAATGGTACGTTTTACACTGATTCTAATGGTAGAAGATGGATGAAAAGGAAATTAAATCATCGTTCCTCATGGAATTTAACTTTAACTGAACCAGTATCTTCAAACTATTACCCCGTGTCAACAAGTATAGCAATAAGAGACTCATTTTATCAAGCAACAATTATAACTGACCGAGCTCAAGGTGGAACCAGTTTAGAAAATGGAACAATCGAACTCATGGTAAATAAATAAGTTATGCTTGATCAAATTTATGATTTTTTTAAATTGTTTTTTAACTTAATTTAATGATATTTTTATTTTATTTAAAAATCACTTATTACTTTAATGAAATATTTTAGCTTCATCGTCGATTATGGTACGACGACAGTCAAGGAGTTAGTGAGCCGTTGGATGAGAATCAATTCGGAGAAGGAATGGTATCAAGAGGAAAACACATTTTACATTTCAATGAACTCGACAAAGCTGCTAAAGTACACAGGCTCTCTGCACTCCATACAGTGTTGCAACCTGTTCTATCATTTGCTTCGACATCTTTGCCATCAAATGAATGGAATGCAAAATTCAATACCTCAGTATATTTTTACTTTAATAGTTTCAAATAGAAACTTTCTTGTAATATTTTATATTTTAGATTAGTTTATTGAATACTTCCTTACCTATTAACATCCATATATTAAGTTTGGAACATTGGAGGAAAAACCAATTGCTATTGAGATTAGAACATATTTTTGAAAAAGATGAAGACAGGTTTCTATCATTACCCGAAAATGTTAAAATTCAAGTGAGTAATATTTTTATTGTAACATATAATTTACAATTAATTACAGTATGTTATCTAAACATTTTTTTACAAATGCGCATTTATATTTGATACTGAATCAATTTTATAATTATTATGGTTTAGACTCAAATATAATCCTCGAATACTGATCTATTTTGACTGATAATAGAGTAAAAAGTTTCATACAAGTAGGTATTAAAATTCATATGTTTATAATTTCAGAGTTTGTTCAAACATTTAAACGTCGTAGACTATAAAGAATTGACACTTGGAGCAAACATTGCTAAAGAAGCTCTAGATCGATTTACTTGGAATCGTAATGATAAAACACAACTATCAACTCCAGATTCAGACTCATTAGACATTCTACTAACACCAATGGCCATAAAAACTTATTTACTGACAGTAAAAGCTCATTAATGTACATAAATATTTATTTTTTAATAACTAAACTATTATAAAAGATCAACAGTACATAAATAATCATTAAAATCTATAAAGTTAGTATATATTTTAGAAAAAATATTTAAAGAACTAATCATTAACATTATACTTTCATTATAATTCATTTTTATAAAAGATTGATCGAAAAAAAAATAGATAAAGCAAAGCGTACAAATATTATTAAAATTTTAGTGTTAGTATCATTGTAATATCATTAAAACCTTGAAGCCTGCATTTTTTTAAAGTTAGAACTTATTACAATTTGTTAGAAATTTCATTGTCTATTTTACAATTTTTCAAAACTCAAAAGATACAAACAATTTTAAAATAAAATTTTTGTTTATTATTACAAAAATGTTGACAAATACAGATATATTACAATTAATATAAATCCATTTTTTTTTTCATTAAAAATATTTATTCAATCAAATGTATTAAATGGATATCAAGTAAAATTTTCATAAATGTGTTTAAAAAAAATGAAAAATAAATAAAAATGTATGTTCTAAGTTTTTTAAGAATTGTCTTTCAGTGTCTGATTAATAAATGTACTAGTGGAAAATTATGTGAATTTTAGAAAATGACAAATATTATGGCGCTGGGCTAAAAAAATTTGATATCACATTTACACTTTTTGTTGAATCATTTAAAAAATAATCCCTCTATATTATTAAATGGTTATCATATGTTAAGAGATTCTTCCAGTTGTTAAAGTATAAAAATATAGTTTATGAATGAAATAACAGCATAATTTTACTCTTTAACTTTGTTTAAAAGATTGTATTAATGTTACCACGATGGTTTGATGTGATAAAAGAATAAAGACTTATTTTTATTATAATAAATCAATGGATTAAGATGTATGTACTTTTTATACTCAATTACAAAAAAAAAAACTCAGCACAGGGGGTTGCGGCACAATGGTGACGTGGCATAGTTGGATCAAGTATAATATCTGACAGTGATTAAAATCACTATAAAAAAAAACGCTTCGATGCAAATCTTTAGAAAGTGTTTAATTTTAAAAAATTGGTGGATTATTCCAAAACCTACATGATCAACTAGTTCCTTATTAATATCTTGAATGAAAAAGGGATTATTAAAAAATATTATTTCTCATGAAAAAATTGTGTTGATCCATACACTTTTGAATAAGTTATAGCATTATAAAGTTAAAAATGTAAAAAATAAAATCGAGAATTTTCACACGAAAATAGCATTCAGTAGCCATTTTCACCGTGAAGACAAAATTATCGTAACACAATAAAATAAAACGAGGTAAAGGTGTAAATGTGTAACTATGTAATGTGTATATGAAGATGAATATGAGGATGTGGTGCCTGCTGTCTAGGTATTCACGTGCGTGTTGTCGTACAGCAGTCACGGTGCTCGGCTGACACTCCGGGTTAGCTGTGGGTGTCGAAAGGCTGTTGTTATAGGAAGGAAATCAGGGTAACACCTGGGTATAAGGTGCAGACGAAGTGCAAGACATAAGTACTTGGCGTACCAGGTGAGGAAAAATAACAGAGTACGAGGTGCAGACGAAGTGCAAGACACAAGTACTCTGAAATGTTGTGGAAGAGAGTAGATAGGTTTTTAAAAGGAATAAACAAAGACTTTACTTTAAACAGTAAGCCGGACAGCGACAACCGAGTACTGAGACTGATGAATGACACAAGGCACTGGAGTCGACTGACCACGATGGTCAGGTCTATTGGGTTTTTATAATAATTAGAACTATTGCCAATTTGGCAATAAATATTATTTATTAATTCATCAGTCTCAGGCAGCGGATGTGCTGTCTGTATTTTATTGAAATAATTCTCACGATTATGAAAACGTGACACCATCACAAAATATTTTTTTCAAAATAAAGTATATTATATTATCTTTAATTTAAGATATATATATAAGAGTGTCAAACTTTCCGGAACACTTTCATAAGTTAAGTGTAAAATTTTTTGTGAAAAAGTTGTCATTTTAAATACCCTTTGTGAGCAGATAAAGGGTCAGCTTTATAATAAAAATATACCAAATGGTAGGTAAAGACATCAAGCATCTATAAAAAAAAAAAAATTTACTGAATCATACATTTTCCAAAAAGTTAAAGCATTAGTAAGTTAAAAATATAGAAAAGAATTTTTTTACAAAAATCGTAATTTTTTATTAACTTTGATGTCTATTTTAACCACGAAGATAAGTTCAGAAGTCAAATTTTTTTTTTCCATAATAAAGTATATAACATTACCTTCAATTTAAGATATATATAAAAGTGTCAGACCTTCCGGAACACTTTCAAAAGTTAAGTTGAAAAAGTTCTACTTTCTATATGCATTTTTCAGAATTGAATACCCACCGTATATAAGGAAATAGTCTGATTTAAAAAAAAAGTATGTCGAATGAAAGAGGTATATAAATATTAGTTCTTATAAAAAAATTGTATTGATCTATACATTTTTCAAAAAGTTATAACATTTTAAAGTTAAAATGTAAAATATAAAATCGAGAATTTTCACACAAAAATAGCATTAGGTAACTATTTTCACCGTAAAAACAAAATAAAGTCCGAATTTTTTTTTTCCATAATAAAGTACATTACATTAGGTTTAATTTAAGATATATATAAAAGTGTCAGATCTTCCGGAACATTTTCAAAAGTTAATTTTTTGTGAAAAAATTGTCATTTTAAAGCCCTTGCTGTGGGCAAGTAAAGGGTCAAATTTATAAAAAAATATACCAAATGAAAGGTAATGATATCATGCATCTATATAAAAAGATTTCGAAAATTAAAGCATCGAAGCTAAAATTATGTATTGCATACACATTATAGTAATTGATATTTTAAAATATTTAAAGTGCATTATTTTGGATATATTTTCTCAAGTATTTAATAAATTTGCTAAAAAAACTTTCTAATTTTTATTAGAAAAAGAATATTAGATAGTATTTTACTTTACCTAACAGATCGTCGATATGCTAGTTTAAAATAAAAAAATAATAATATTTAACAATGATTACCATCGTTATAATTATATTCTTTATACGAGTAAATGGGATTTTACTAAATATTTAATCATAGCGAATGAAGTGTCATTACTATTTCAATTATTTAAGTTATAGGATAAAGCTTCTTAACGTATAGAAATGTATACATTTAAGAAGCCATAGAAACACAATTATGCTTTTAAGAAACCATAGAAATGCAATAAGGCTTTTAAGAAGCCATAAAAATGCGTACATTTTTGAAAGCCGTAGAAATGCAATAACAAATTTTAAGAAGCCATAAAAATGCGTACATTTTTGGAAGCCGTAGAAATGCAATAACAAATTTTAAGATGCCACTAAAATGCATACATTTTTGGAAGCTGTAGAAATGCAATAACAAGTTTTAAGAAGCCATAAAAATGCATACATTTTTGGAAGCCGTAGAAATGCAATAACAAATTTTAAGAAGCCATAAAAATGCATACATTTTTGGAAGCTGTAGAAATGCAAAAATTTTTCATTTTTGGTTTAAATTGTAACTATTATTAGGATGAATATTATATTATTCTATAAATAGAAAATATATGTAATATATTATAGATTAGAACGCATTTTAGCTTCGATGTGAACCGATTTTTTTGGTCTATGATTATAAAGAACTCTTGTTTTAATCTAGTAGAATTTAGCTTCACTAAAAATAAAAAAAAATTCCTCTCATTTTTAAAAATTGTAAAAAAATAATTCAAAATTATGCTAAGTAACAAATGGCATTTTTAAAGTTTAATTTCTATATTTCAAAACTTCTATAACTTTTATTTTTAAATGCTATTCCAAATGAAATTTTAATAGAGTATGCTAGAATAATAAGCTTTCTTTTGGTATGCTTTTTGTAAATACTCAAGTATGAGTAGCGACCACCCTTTTATGAAAACAATTTCTTTAATTCGTGTTTTTGTATGCACTATTCAATAATTGTAAACAAAATGTTAAGTAGTAACAACACAAAAAAAAAATTGAAATAAATTTTATTAAATACCACTTTTGTTTCATACATATTATTCATGAATAAACATATACATAGATAATTCTAATCATTACTTTATTCGTTCCTTGTCATTTTTCTTTGGAATTACAATTAAACTTTACACACACTTTTTTACTGATCTTTGATTCTTAATAATTGTTTAAAATATTTTAGTCAATTTTCTAATTCAAACTTTTTTTTAGTCAATACTATAATATTTTAAAAATATAAACCATCAAACGTCGCCTTAAAATAATTATTTTCTAATTATGAGTCATCCTTTATGTTAACTTATAACTTCTATTTTTTGTTTGTTTATTCTTTCATTAAATATTGGTAACTTATTTGTATTTTACTTGTTAAATGTAAGAGTGTTTATAAAATAATAGTAAAAATTTATCACCATAAAATAACTTTACAATCTTCTTGTTATATATGTTTAGGTTTATCAATTTTTACTGAAATAATTAGTAATTTTTCTTTTTGTACTACAATAATTTAGAGATAAGAGACGATCAATATACAAATTAAAAAATATTTTGAATCTTACCACTATAAAACTTTTTTTTTGCGAAAAATATGTTAGTGTCCTCTAAATAATTCATATATTTTTGTTTATATTATTTTCACTATTGTAATTCTTAACAATTGAAACAATTGTGTAAAGAAATTCTGTGAAATATTATTTGGATCAAAAGTTATAAGAGTTTTTAATTAGATTTGAATAACTCTGTATAGAAATAAATAAAACAACAAGAAAATAAATCATAATAAAGCTCTTCTTAGTACCAAAAACAAAAAAAGTGTTGTTTAAAAATTGTTAAAAGAGGCGTGACTGAAAACTTACTCTTTTTAACACAAATAATATGTAACTAGCCTGAATTATATTGATGTCATTTTTTAAAAAAATTATATGTTAATTTTAGAAATTTCAGGAGAATAAAATCAAATTTTCAAAATTCCAATGTTGTTTTATGCAAATTTTTATTTTTGAAGTGCAAAAATCATACCATACCGATAAAATAAGCACACTAGTTTTGGAAGATTAATGATAACACCTTCTATTACACATATAATTAAATCAAAATTGTTTTAGTCAAAAGAAAATAAACTACTACCCTTATATCTAGGGCGAATTATAAACTTCAAACTTGTAGAATAAATGAGGATATGGCTTATTTTATTTTTAGTGTACCCTCGATAGATAATATAATTTGTTATTATGAAATGTCAAATTTGGTAAATATTTTTAAGAAAAAATTTAATACTTAAACAAGTTTATTGATTTCAAACGTTCAAATTTATTAGAAACTGTTAAATACATTAAATCCTTTTTGATCATAGACAGGAGAGGTATTTTTGCTATCCCCTACTCCTATTTTTACCCTCAAATCTTCTGTTACTCTGCCCACAATTTTTACTTTGACCCAAGTGTTATTAAATCCTCTATTATATTAATGTACCTTTTTGGGACTCATTTTCTCATTAATACCTCTCTCAATATTTTATCATAAATCTCTTTAATAAATACCATACATAGCTTTTTTTCCCTTATATCTTTCTATTAGTTGTCTCATACAAAACACTAGTGTTAACATTGACTTTCCAGGCAAAAAAACTAGACTGGTTCTTTGTTACTCATATTCTACTCATATTCTACTCTTATTCTTTTGTCTATTACATTTCCCAGGTCTTCATACTATGACCCATAAGCTTTATGCCTCTATAATTACCCGTATATCTCCATTGCCCCTGTTATAATACATACATCACTCATTTTTCAGTAGTCTATAAATTATTGTGCAATAATAATCTGTAATAACTGATACAATTCAGTAATAAACAGATTATAGTAAAGGGTAGTGTCATTTCTTCCACGTATAGATGGGTTAAATTTAATATAAAAGGGCACACAACTGTCATTTCTACTCGCTCCTTTTTCATTTTACGATTTTTAAACAAATGTTGTTCAGTGACATTCGTTCGATACAGTCGTGTGCTCAATCTTATCACCTGTTATCTTTCATTTTAAATATGAATTGTCCAAAGTGCATAAAACTTATTGCAATTTCATATTTTATAATTCACACGTTTTTTAGTTCTATTTAAAATTTAATTTTTGATTTTTGTGTTATTTCTTCTTTACGGTATGCTTACATTGTACATCGTCTTACAAGCACTAATTGTTGCTATATTTGTAATACTTTATTCTTAGTTATAGCTTTTAAATTTTTTTTTTTTTTCATTTTCACTGTTTGTTTTTCTTTATTAATAATATTGTTACGAATGATGTTACTTTTACTTAAAAATTTTTTGTAATTGGGCTTGTCCCGTTTGAAACTTATATAAATAAATAAATAAATAAATGCAAGATGTGGCCTGGAATATATTATAAAATCACAATAAATCTAAATATATTTTATTGAAACTTTGTTTTTATATCACAAAGGTATCTTCCATTTCACAGGAAAATTATAAGGTTTAAAGTTAAATTTAACGAGAACATCTATTAAGTTGGGAATCAGAAAAAGTGAGATGAGTTATTAAGTTATTGCAGAAAACTTAAACTAATATATTTTTAGCTTTGCGTCGAAACTACAACTAAAGGTATAATTTTAAAAATTATTAGATACTTTGGTGTATCACTTATACTGACTGTACGAAATGATGTATAATGTAGATATTAATTTTTTATAGCATACAAATTTTTATAGTTAAAAAAAAAATTAAGTGCAATAACGAAGAATAAATTTTAAATTGGAATAAAACTACAATGACTATATTTTAAATAAAAACAGCTTTAAACTGTCTCATATTGAAAAGTAAAAAAAAAATTAAAAAGAGACGTAACTTGTTATGCTAAGTAGGGTCACATAGATTTATATTATAAAAAGTAAAATGTTGACGTGAATTTTCAGTATATAGCGATAACTGTTAAAACAAGAGAAATGTTCTTAATAATTAAATAATATGGTGATTTCATATAACGTAATTTAGTGTTTTAGTCGACTTCATCTTTATGTGTTGGCACAAATAGTCCAGTTTCCTACTTTCGATATTCCGGTAAAGCCGGAAGGTCGCCAGTAATATTTCCATTAAGTTTAACTGGTGCGTGATGTTTCATACAGCTATACATAATTTCTTATCATTTATAAATATGTTATAAATCAAAATGTTTGAAGACACAAGTTCCTATTTGTCCTCTAGATAATCTCACATTTATCAATGTGTAAATGGATGAGATTATTTTTTAAAGCCAAATGATAACCAATAACTGTGAAACAAAATGGTCTTGTATTGAAGAAATAATTAAATTTTGCTGATTAAATACCGTGAAATTTTGTTATAATTTGTTTAAAGGATTTTTTCGTTAAATTAAAATTTACAAATGAAATAAGGGTATAAATATAAATAAGGGATAAACCAGTTTGTCCGTGAAAAAGATTGTTTGATAGGCTGGTACGCACGATTTCATTTTTTTTCGAGCTGCAGTCCCATACGTTTTCCCCGCGTTTTCGAGAGTGACCGGTATATTGTCGTCATCGTCGCCTCGTGTTTCTCCGCCCGGCACTTTTTTTTTTTATAATCTTTCAACAAACCCGAAAAAATGGTCTTCGCCATCTCAGCTAGTTAGAAATATTTCGCAGAAGATTTTAAAAATGTTTTTAAATAAACAAACGAGTGGATGGAAAGCATTCAGCAAACATGATCTTAGATTATAATAATATGCGTTATATTTCTTTAAGTTGTAAAATATTCATCATTCATCATTGTTTGCGTGTATACGATAGAACAATATTTGAGTTGCTCAAAAGATAAAATAAGATACCGAATTGCGTTCGTGCCAGTATGATTCATTTAACCTTGTCTACATGCGACTAAAGTGTTTAATAAAAAAATATCAATTTGTTTTTCGGATGAGGTCTTCAATTGCGCTATTTGTTTTCTTTATATAGATGAATCGATCATTAGTAATTAAAACTTAAACGCTAATGAACATGTGACGGGATATTAGAACATTGTGCCAGCGTATTTAGGATAGCATAGAAGTACAATCGCACGAACACATGTGTGCACTCTTTTTGGCGCCTGACTGTAGACGATTTCGGATTTTTCTCAAGCTGCACGCGTTCAGTCTGTGCTTTCCAACGTAAATCGACGGCCGTCTGTACCGTATAATTGCAACCCGTAACTTTCGATCATTTGTGCACACAACATTAGTTTTGGTTTGCGTTATTTTTTACATTTTAGACATACTAGATTAACAAATCCGAATGTAAGTGACAAAATGTAATTAAAAATATAATTAGGTTGTAAAAATGATCTACCAATAAAATCGAATTAATGCTAAATAAAATTTGTAAGTAACAGTATTGACAAAACTTTTTAAAAGTGATGAATAATATTTAATTAATTTTTGTAGTATTTCAATTTTACAACAAAAGTTATTATTGTGTTTCTGTCGTGAAAAATTGGAATACATTCTGATAAACGAATATTTTTTCCCGGTTAATGAATAATATTCGGATAAATAATTTTTATTTTAATTAAACATTTATTTAGTGAGTATTATCGTTGAATTTTCGTTTACCGACATCAGACGATATTTTTGTCATTATAGAACTTAAATTATAAGATTCTATACATGTGCATGTGTATAGAATATAAAATAAAAAATAAATGAAAATAAGAATTGTAGATATAATAAAATAAAATCATATTTATATTTTCTTAATATAAAAGTTGAACACGTGATTTTACCAACCATTTGTTTAGTGTTTCACTATTAATGTTGTAATTTGTTTCATTAGACGTAGCCAAAAATTTATAATATTTGGTTAGAAGACACGGTAAAAAAATTCCATATTTTGGACCTTTTTTTTGCTCACCACTTAGAAAAGAATAATCCTTTTTTTTGGGGGGCCCTCCCTCTTGCTACGTATGTTATAATTAATTAAATTTGACGATGAAATCTTATTTTTATTTTTAAGAATTACTTTCATGTAAATTGATGACTATTTTCTTTTAATATGAAAAATTTAACAAATTTCATGACAGAGAAATTATTAATATTTTGAATCAGTACCAATAAATGTTTGTAAATTGTATATGAAAATATTATTAGCAAGCTTTATATATTTTTATCCTAAAAATGCCTCTACGATTATTCCTAAACAATTACTACCATAGGCAATTGTCTATGGTGCCTGTTTGTCAATGGCATTTACTATAAGATTTATTATTTGAAAATACTGTAATTATGATTCAAATCATTATTTATGTATGTATCCATGAGCTACCGGAAAATTTTGGTGGACCCCTTAAATTTGGGGCTTCTCGTAAATATATGGGCCTGCATTTTCTAATAGGTATAGTCACTTCTTGGTTATCATAATACTATGATAAAGCAATTAATAAGATTATAATATCAGCCTTAATCAATGACTAACATAAGTTATAAAATTGCTCAACAAAATAATTATTAGAGTATTTTTTATAATTAGTCAAAAACCTATACATTTAGCAAATGTCTATTTGGACGTTTGTTGGACAATTTTAAACCGAATATAAGGCGATAACAATTTACATCACACGTTATGTTATTAATATTGAAGTGTTGATTCGTTATCTGTCTGGTTAAATAAATTATTTTTAAATTTAATGTTTTTTGTTATAAACATAAGTTTTGTTTAAAATTAAATGTTTTGTCTAGATATAGTTGTTCTGTTACTTTTATTGATAACTCGGGATTTAGATCCTATACATAAATGATAGAAATGTTTGAATTTTTTATTAGTGCTTAATTTTTTTTTAAATAGCTCAAAAAGCGATTCAGATAAAAGAAAATTTTGATGAGCAAAAAAAAAGATAATTGGAGGCCCCTGTTTTAGGTGTGATTGGGCCGCCCTTTACCCTTAGGTAAAAATCCTGGTGGTCCCTTTTTCCCCAATCCAGTGCTCGATATACAGGTAATGTTTACCATAAACAATCATCAAAACGACAGTTTTATTTCTCAAAATTAAATTATAAGTTTATGGTCTCAGTTGAAATTCAATTTAAATAAATTAGTACCAACTACATCAATACTACTGTTTACAAATAATTAAGTTTTTTAATCATTGAACTATTTTATTACATTAAAAATTACAAAATCATCATCACAATTATCCAAATAATTTTATTTTGTTGCTTATTGCTCAGAAAAATTAATTTTTTAAACATCATAATTTATAATTATTCGGATAATTATGGTAATGATTTTGTAATTTTTAATGTTACAAAATAATTAAATGACAAAAAAACTTAATTTTAATGAATCAATTAAAACGTAAAATTATTATTGTGTAGATTTTATGTAATTATTTACATTTCATAAACTGGAATATGAATAATTCTCTTAATTCAGTTAATGAGGGAAATTATTGTTGATATGGTGAACTATTTACTTCTAATTTGTTAATATGAACTTTCGTAGGGTTAAGCTGGTAGAATTTTACCTTATCCTTATGCGTATACTTACTTTGACTCCTATTAGATAATCGAATAAATTAAAATATTTAAAAAAATATTAAATTCAGTAAAGTTAATTAAATTTTTCCCATTTATGTTATACTTAAACGCATTAAATTGTCATAAAAGTTAGTGACATTGATTAGTATTATCGATTATTTTGAAGTATGTCCTTTAAGTATTGTCACATTTCGTTTACACTTTTAGAGTTTAATAAATAATATTTTCAGTTGATAAGAGTTTTGATTGAGTATATATTCAAATATATTCTTGTTCAAGTTTAAAAATGGTTCCTAAATGCCATGTACAGTCCTAAGTTTTCTCTATTTAGTTGTCAAAAAGTCAAGTCTTCAAAAAAGTAAAATAAATTAAAAAATATATCTGTACATATATCTTCAACTTTTTTTTATAGTTTATATAAAAATGTTCAAAATGAAGTACTCTATCATTTATTTATTCAATTTAAAACTGTATAATTATTGAGTTAGAATTTTTTTTTCAACTTTCAGCGTTACTTGATAAAATGTAATATAATCGTATTTTTGGCGACAAAAAAATTACAAATAAAATAAATAATCGTATTAAATTTTATTTTTACGATTTATATAAGTTTAATTATAAAAAGTTTTGTTCTTTGTATTTTCAAATGACTCTTCTTGATTTTTATACCTTAGTATAAAGAGCGTTTATTAAAAAAAAAACTCGGATTATTTTACCATCATATAGGTTTTTCTTGAAATAGCTATTGAAAAAATACATTAAAAATTTTGTTTTCAAGATTAATCTTTTCCAATTCAAGTCATGAATGTAGATTTTATTCAGATAAATAAGAAAATTGATGATAATATTTTATAAATGTAAACTATTTTTTTGTGAATTATGAACTTCGTTTGAAGTTATTCAACTACATTATTCTTTCTTGAATATTATTTTTGTTTATCGGTATACAGAAATGTAATTTTTAAAATGTTTAAAAAAGCAATGACAGCAGGATACGTTGCTTTAGACATAGTAGACATTATGTTTACTTTTTCTTGGCTTCCTCGAATAGACGATAATTTGAACGAATGAAACATTCATTTTATACTTGTTTGAAACTTTTCACTTGAAAAATTGTTTTAATGAAAGATTTCATGTTGCCGCAATATATAATTAACTTGCTTATTTATTAGATAATGATCTAATTAAGAAAATTACTGCTCGATAATAACTTTTGTACCAACATATCACAAGTTGTTAATATATTTATATATAGGTAGGAATAGGTGCGAAGCCGAGAAAAGTCCACTGATAAAAATAGAACAGTGAAATATCGTTCCAAAGTTGTTATTGACCAGTTATTTTTTTAATTAGATCATTATCTAATAAAGAAGCTAGTTGTGTTACCATTTGAAAAAATAAAGTTGACATCTTTATAAGGTATAAGGGATGAACATAAAAAAAAAAAAAAGAGTCCTGATTAAGGATGACTTTGGAATAGTCATGGAACTAAAAGAAAACAGTAAAAAAATTCTCAATATACGGAATGATCCGAACTAGTTACGATACTAATTTTCTCAGAAACATGACACGGATATCTCCTAATATTTATCAACACTTACTATAAGATTACATAAACACATAAAATAAAGTTCGAGAGGTATTAAAATATAACCGTCCGGTTCAACAGTTTCATTTAATAATTATTTACACGAGAAATATATTATAAATATATCGTTAGTAAATCTCACTAACGAGTATATTAAAAATAATGAACAAAGTTAAATTTTAGCTGATCAAATTAAAATGAGTCGAAAAGACCAAGTAGAAAATTTGGCAAAAGATGGTGTGTCAGAACACGTGAGACAACAACAACCGGAGAGAGGAGTGTTCATCGATGGCACTCGGTGATCGGCCGCGGTTCAGTAAATAGACTTTGCACCTTAGCTGGAAAACGAAGATACTCTAATCAGGATGGACTCGCTATGTAAAAAGGTGGTTGATGAGAAAGAGAAGGTATCCATGTACAGAGCGTACCTCAAATTATACGGTACCGTGTCAAACAATTGGCAATTTCAAATTTTTGTAAAAAGAAATATTATTAGGTTCAAAAATCACTACAATAAGATGTAGTTAAATATATTTATTTTTATTATTTTAGGGTAAAAAAACCTTATTAATTTACTTAAATTGGATTTTACTTAATTTTTAAATAATTATTACGATGGAATAAAAATTATAAACAATATTGTTTTTATAACACTTTCTAATAGCCTAAATGGTCGAATAGACCAATCATTCCTAATAAAAATTGTTTTAATACATAGAGTGATTATTTAGCGGGGGCGGATCGCACATTCATCATATGAGCTGTACCCATCCGCCGCTACATTCTCACTCGATGCATTAAAACTCTTGCAACGGATAGAATGATCCATCGTACAAAAATAATTGTTTGTAATTTTTTTCTATCTTAATATTGAGCAAAATAAGCGTTCATATCTACGAAAATTAATTTGAACTTTTAATTTTAACAGGTATTTAATTGTGAAGGAATGGAAAAATAAATTTATTTAACTATATATGATTGTACAGTTTTTTGAAATTGATATTTTTTCTCTTTACAAAAATTAAAAATTTCCAAGTTTTTCTAAGAAAATTAATGTCTTAATATGTTTGGATAATTCTATATATATTGGTAACTGTAATAAAAAAAAATAAAAAAAGGTGGTAGTATTACGAGGGTAGATATGAAGTATGAGGTTAAAGAGTATCTCGAGTGCGAACTATGTTGAGTTATCAAATAATAAAATATCCCAATCTCGTCTATTCTTATTCGTGTTTATTATGTAAATGTTTTGAATTGACTGAGTTAATCTTATGGTGATTTCTCGCTTCAGTGTTAACAATCGTTAATAGAGTCTTGCGTTTATTTCGTTTAATTAGCTTTTGTGTGTATATTCTGAAAGATTCTCTACAATGGGACCTGTGTCTATTATGATTTGTTATTATTTTTTTTTATACTTTTCAAACTCTTTTTATATTATTCTATTTACTAATAATATTTTCGATATCGATATTCTTAAAACTCACTCTGAACTTGTTAAAATAAATTTATAATAATATATGTCTGTCTATATTTAAAATATAATCAACATGGCAGTGGTGGCCCAGCGTTCCTCAGTGTAAAACTTTGACTGACGCGGACACAGTTAATCTCGTTAGTATATATTAAATATTATTTCAATACGCCTTTTACTATCCTTTACGCCAACTGCGTTACCGAAAGGTAATTGGTATAGTCCTTTATGGCTGGCGGGTAAACTCGCAGAGGATATTTTCGAAATGTAGTTTCCTACCTTATGAACTATATATTTTATAATGAACTCTACCCGGACTACTAGTTCTAGAACTGGCTCTAGTCAACAGATATAGTGCACTTCAAAAATATTCTTTTACAATTTTATTACTACTCTATACCTCAACTGCCTGCACGTTACCGGAAGGTAATTGGCTTAGTCCTTTATGGCTGGCGAGTCCACAGGCAAAGGTACTCCTACAAAGACTAATTAATTCTAATTACAAATTACGCTTCTTCACTTTGTTCGGCACATTTAACACTGTCCAGAAATGAAGGGCGCAATAATATTTAAAACTTATATAAGATGCAAACTATATTTATTTCTTATAAGGATATTAGGCAGTAGTAAAAATAAATAAAACTTATTTCTAGGTAAAATATTAATAAATCATCTAAAACAATGTTCACCATTCAGAATGATATGGAAAAAAACTAAGTTTTAGGAATAAAATATTTACCTATACTGACGCAAATTCCATGTAAGAGAATATTGACCATGAGCAGTCCAGAAAGAAACCGATCGCAGAGGACCGCTTTTTATAAAAAAAAAATGGCTTTTTATATTTCGGATAAAGTAAGCCAGCGATCTCTAGTGAAATTCCTGAGATGCTGGATAATTAATTGTGATTGGTTAATTATGATAGAAATCCTGATGTGGGCGTAGTTAATGAATTGTAGGGGGCAGGTTTGAAACATGTGTTAATAAATGGTTATTTTGATTACCCTAAAAGGGAATCGTTGCTTAGATGATTTTTGCTTTATTCGTATATATGTGATATTTCGTACATGTTTTAATAATTATACTACATAATAGTGATAAAGAATGTCTGACAGAAGAAATATCAGAAGATTAAATCTATAATGTATATAACAATAAATCGAATTTTTTATTTCATAGATTTACTCGTATAATAGTAAATTTTACGTATTAGATGAAAGTAATTTTAAGAAGAATTTTAAATGGTTTGTTAAAACGCTAATTGTTTTCCTTTTATTAGTATACATTAGAAACTTATTCAAATTCCTTAGTACCTCAAACAAGTTATAATTTTTTGTGGTTTTAAATAAGATAGTATTTAAAAAATGTATGCATTTCAACATAGATTATTATATTTTTATACCCTTCTCGTGTTCTTGTAAATTATGTAAACTTGTTTTTATTGAACACCTTTGTCAGATAAATTTGAAATTTGTACTTTTAAGAAAATCATCAAACAGTGTAAGCTCGTTATTATTTCAATACTTTAATCTTTTTATATTAAAGTTTTAACTTTAATACTTTCAAAGAAGATCATAAATATGCAATTTATACACTTCGTTTCGTTTTTGAAACTACCGAATAATCTGTCATGCGAAAAATTATTTGTTAAGTCAGTAAATGACCCCACAGAAAATTGAGAACCTTAGACTTTTAATTATTGTCACTCTAAATTGATAACTTTTTAGGTATCTGTAAAACTTTGTTTTAATTCTATTTTTTGTAACGAACTTTGAATTAAATCATTTTAATTTTTCGTGTTTCAAAAAACATAAATTAATTACAACTTTTTAATGTTTAAGTAAACATTTTTTTAGTAAAAAGTGTTGTAACTATTATATATATATATTTTAATTTTATAAAGAAATGTAAAAGTCTCCAAAATTATTATTACAATGATTATTTTTTTTTTACAGTAATGCTAACTTTTTGTTGCACCACTGGCAGTGCAATATAAATTTTAAAATAATTTGGTAATTCCTAATTTTCAATTTTATAAAAAAATCAATATAATGAGACATAATGAGCAATTATTTTCTATTGATCGTATTGCATTATATTATTAAAAGAAAAAAAACTTTCAAGAGAAAAACAATTTGTTGTTGTTTTCACTCGAAAAACAGAATATCGATAGAATTGTGTGCATTGATGAAATATTTCGAAGTACCGGATATCTAATGGCTGTTAGTGGACATCTTGTCAAATATCTGTATCCAAAAAAAATGAAATTTAATGATATAATAATAATATTTTTAGTAGAGTAAAAATTGATTGATAAAGAAGAAGATGATAGTAAAATGTAAAATGATATATTTTATTATTTTTAGCAATACTACTTAGTAATCTACCAAAATCATGTATAATTATTTTCAACATTCCAGCACTGTTTGGTACCATCTTTAATGCATTTCTATGTTAGATATTAACTTAATAATGTAGTTTTTTTATTAATATTTAAATATTTGTAAAATAAATAAGCTTAATAAAAAAATCAATAAGAAAAAAGTATATTTATTAAAATTTAATATGATAAATTATAAGATAGTTTGTCTTGTAAAATTACGTATATTTAAATGTTTAATATATTTTATATAAAACCGTACAAAATTGTTTATACCTACTCCTTAAATATTTATGTTTAATAGATGTATGGGGTGTTATAAAAATTGTTATATTGACATTATTTGCTATTATTAAAAATAAAAGCTTTTTAAAAGAGAATATTTCTTGATATTGTTATAAACTATATGCATATTATTAAAATATAAAGACTTGCGAGATATTTAATTAAAAACAATTTAAGATTTCACTTTCATAATTTTTTTTATATTTATACATATACTTTAGGTGATATAAATAGCTATGATGTTTAACCGTCTTAAAATTTATTCATAAATTAATTATTTTTAATATTTAAAGAACTAAAATAATTAGTTATCTAGAAAAAAAATGTAATCCGAATGTGAAAAATTTCTTTTGTTGGTGAAATTAATAAAAATGAATGCGTGTCATATCCCATGTTGAAATTATAAGAGGAGATTTTGTGTTGAGAAAAAATGGTATAGAATGTTCATATTTTAACTAAATTTGAACCCCCTTCCTTAAATTAAATCCTAGTACGTGCCTGTGGTTGAAGTAATAATCAAAGTTCGTCTTAAACAGTGTTAAGCTTAAGGATTTATTGATCGTCATGATTAGATCCTATTGTCAATATTATCATAGAATTCTACATTTCGTAATCTATTTTTATTGTTTGTTACGATGTTAAATTTTAATTTATGACAGATAAACATAAAATTGTTATGTTTTAAAAGATTTTAGTAAATTATGTATTTATATAATTTGTTCAGTAAATAAGAAAAGGGGTTTCTTATGTTTATAAAAATTGAACAGATTCCTTACTTACTGAATACTTTGTATAATTACACAAACATTTTTTATTCGTTAACATTAATTGAATATGCAATCATTATTAATTAATTCAATAATAACATTTATTTAAACATGCGTTAATTTTCCCTCTTCTCAAAGTAAATATTTCTATTAATTACTATAGAAATCTGTCATTAGTATTAGCCTTTTATATTGTATTTTTTATTATTAGAAAAATCTAATTATAGCAGAATTTAATAAGTATCTTAAAAGTAACATATACAGAATGTTCAGTAAGTAAGGAAACAGGTCAATTGTTACTAACAATGAGAACATTAGAAACACGTTTCCTTACTTATTGAACACCCTATATGTAATTTTAAAGTATTCTATAGAATACTGTATTAGGATTAAAGTCTTATCATACCACATAAATATATACATGTACTTGGATAAATATAAGCACATCATTATTACTCAATAAAGTAAAATTCCATCAGATTTTTGATTGAAGTATATATTTGATAAGAAAAAATATTTTTAATTAGTTGTCTAATCAGGGAAGATTAAGGTTTGTTGATTGGGCAGATATCCTTTGTAATTCATTATATTAGCATAGTTTTGATTTTCTAATTACTGTTATTATTTTTTATCACTTTATTTTTGTTTTAAAAACGATGTCAAAAATCATTTATTTAAGATAAATCTACTTCGAAGATGACATTCACGTCATTATTTAGTATTTGAGATGTATAATTTTCAAATAATAGAAATTAAAATTGACAAAATTGACCCAAAATTTGTACAAACATTTTAATTGTATATTTTGTAATGCATCGCCGTGAAATATGAAACATGGTTCAATAATCATTTGTAAGTTTATCAAAACAAAAGATTTTATTTTAATAACATTTAAAATTATTTGTTTGTACCAATAACAAGACATGTTTAAAGGAATTTAACATTTAAATTTTAAATAAAATAAATTTGTTAAACCGTTGAATTGAACAGAATTTCTCCAACAGGTTATTTTAAAACATTTATATTTATATATTTTATATGATCATTTAAAATTAAATTTATTTAAAAGACTTTCAACCAAAAATAACGATTAATTGGAAAATGTATCATTTTTAATGAATAGTTCTTATAGTGATGCGATAAATAAATTCAGAAACATAAGTGTAAAATGTCAGTACACCAATATCATTTTTGTAGGTTTAATTGTTAAAATATTACATATCGGATAGTCATTTTTGTGACACTCTGTAAATTTTTCAATAAACACTAAATTATATTGTTCAATAAGGATACGCTTTCCATAAAATTGTATTTGACCCATATAAGTATGTATGAGGAAATTAAAAATTAATTGTCCTTTTTTAATAAAAAAAAATGTTACCATAAAACGAAACTCGATAAAGGAACTACTTTCTCATATTAAAATAAACATTTTAATGGATTGGGTTATCTATACAATAAATTTATATCGATTATAACTAATAATATAATAAATTTTATTTTCTTATTTCATAGTTTTTGCAAAGATTTATCTAATGAAATATCTTTAACTAATAGAGTTGTATTTCAAATGGGCGATTATGGGCTAATGTATTAATTAGTAATGAGACAACACAACAAATAAAAAATTATTTTTTGAAATATGCACAGTATTAGTACAGTTTAATGTATTTTTTTTTTTTGTAACTATGAGTAACACATTTTTTTAAAAAAATGTTATGTTTTTATGTCATAAATACAAACAGTCTAAGAAAAGTACCCTGATATTCCTTATTTATTTATGTCCCCATTATGTCATTACCAACATATTCGTTATCAATTTCATAAATAAATTCTGAATGAACGCAGCACCCCCCGGCGTTATTCACGCAGTTTTGTTAATGACGAGGACTGTATGAATGAATGTAAAATGAATTTTCAAAACATATAACAATTAAATTTTACATGATTCATAAAATCTTATATATACACCAATACTAGATAGGGGGACACTTAATACTAATCCCATAATGGCGCTGATACAAACAAATAGTAAATTACAAATGTGAATAAATCTTAAAATGAAGATGAACAAGCATTATACTTATCGGCTGATGATAATGTTGAATATTGAATAGATTAATTGAAATCAAATGCAATTACTTGACCAACGTGTACAATATGCTTTGAGTGGTACTGTGATGTATCTTAGAAAATATATAGACCCAACAGTCATATACTGAGCGCACAAGGGTGCGACAATCGCAAAGGTGATATTTCACTTTTTACAACAAACAAATTCAAAACTATGGGCTCGCAAGCGCCAAAGAGCTTATAGCTGAAACGCACTAAGATGGCGGCGACAATGCAGAGAGAAGACGGACAACAACTCGTAGCACAACGATAGCATAAATAATCACAACACAATTCCTCGACAGCACATCCGACTGATGTATATCCAACAAATTCATTGTTGGGATTACATTTTTTCTATACAAAAATAATATTACCTTTTCTCTTGGTTAAAATAATTTTTTAATTTATATTTATATATTTAAACATCATCTAAAATATTTTTTCTACCTCTATTAAAAAAAATTCCGATTTATACGTGTCTTGAGGGAAACGTATTGTACCAAAAATGGTCCTAACAAATTAAAAGTTCACTTTGTATGAAAGGAAGAATTTTTTTAAAAAATTGACTACTAATTGTAAAATAACGATTACCATTAGTTATTTGTTCTTTTTATATAGTTGTTAATCAAACAATAAAACTACCAGACCTTGAATACTGTTTAAAACAATATTAATGGCTCAATATAGGGGAATCAATAGTATTTAGCGGATCTCTTAATAGTTTTATATGGTAAACATATTCATGGAATAAGAATCATAAGACTTAATTAGTATGTTTTAAGATCGAAAGATTTTACGCCCAAGTCATTGTTTTATAATATCGACTAATGCGTTTTTCGTAGTACATATTAGAATTAGATAACATTTTAATTAAAAACCCTTTATAACTGTTTAGATAAAGTTTTGGAAAATTAAATGGAAACATGTGCATTTTATTCCTCAGTTAGTTTTTGTAGCAAATTCCTCTAGTTGGCGATGATCTTAGTTAATAATCTAATGTAAACAGCATGATATTAAATATAAAGTTAATGTTTCTTTATTTTAAGAATATAATGACATTCACTAAATAAAATTTATAAATAGTAGTTAATTATTAATAAAACCTATTTCAAATTAACTTTTATTCAATAGTGTTTAGTTTAAATGAAGTTTCATATTTTTATTATTGACAATAAAATTGCGAATAATTAAACAAGTATATTTTAACTTTAATTTTCAGATAGTTTGTTACCATAGTTTAATGTTATCATAACCATGTTGTATAGTTTTATACTATAGTATACTATATAACTCTATTTAACATAACCCTCTCAAAAAACCTTAAAATGTTAGTTACCACCGAAATAAGTTAAGTAGCCTGTTTGTATTAATATAATAAAAATTATAAAATTCATAAATTTTAGTTGATAATAAACTACATATATTTAATGAACAGGTTAGAATTCGATAAATATATTCAAATATAGAATTCATTATCATAAAATTAAGAAAATGAGAAAATTTTAATAATTAATGAATACATCAATTCATGTATTCTCAAATGGTACAAAACTATTGTTAAAATTTATCGATTTTATAATACAATTTTAGAATTATGTAAGCATATACTAAATAGGTATTGACATTGTCTATGTTAACTGTTTGTTTATGTTTGTTTTATGCAAAATTGTCTCTTATGACAAGTGATATAAACTTTAACATGAGATATCATGATGAACGAATGTAAATAAATGATCGATCATTCAAAAAACATGATACAATAGATTTTTATGATATTATATAAACATGAAAATAAAACCTTTTACTTTGATAAAATATCTATTCTTACTTTATTAAGAAATGAAAATAGTTCTTTTAAGTAATTATGGATTCTTTAAGAATATCCTTAATTTTAGACACTAAATGTCAAATATTATATACAGTTTTAAGCTCATCATTTATCACTATACAGAAAATATAATAGCACATCTTAGCTAACTAAAAGTCTCTTACGGTACACTTTGTTACTCACTAGTACTAACACGTGTATTTGCATATTAATTTTAGCTGTGATTAGAAATTCATATTTAGCATGTTTTTATGTAATTTTTTTAACATCAAAAGTTTAAATATTAATATTTTAAAGAAAATTGTTCAAATTCCTCACTTAAGTACTCTAAAAGTATTACTTAGTACTTATTAATTCACGAAAGTTCATTTATTTCACGATCGTTTTTATCCTTTTGTGCTATAGCTGAGAAAGATGAAAATTTTCAGAATAATTTATATTTTGCTATTTGGAAAATTAAAGAGACAATTGAAAAAATTGTAGTCAGATATTAATATGCTAGATATTGAAGTAGTTCTCATGACAATGTCAGGTTTTAAATACAATCACAGAAGTTAGGAAAAATTGTATAAGCTTATCCTCGCCTTATTATTACGCTTTACCCTACATAAATTTTACACACAAGAAGTGTAATTTTGACATAATATATTAAAAATTAGGATATTTTTTTTAAGTCTGTATAATATTTATAGGCTGTATATATAAAAGCAATAAGATTTTTTCACATCACTAATAGAGATATAACGGCTTGAAGTAATAAAGCAATTATTAAAACTACTTAGAAATAAATATAATTCTACAGTTTGTTAAAAATACTAACAGTGTTTTATATTGAAAGGATACTCGATAAATATCTGAATGATATGAGTATATATTTTAAGTATACTAAAATACATTTTTCTCATTGACAGTCAAATAGTACACTAAACACTTTCAAACATAATTTAAAGTTTTACAAAGTAGTAATGTTAAATTTCAAAAAAATAAAAACTGTAGCACAGTGGGGTCGTTGCATAGTTGATACAACTATAGATAATATCTGACAGCGATTAAAATTACCATTATAAGAAACGCTTTGATGCAAATCTGTAGATAGTGTTTAATTTTAAGAAGTTGTTAGATTATTTCAAAAGCAGAATGAACATCTATTTCCTTATTTATATCCTGATTACAAGTCTTATGATTTATAAGTGTTACATATGAATAAATATTTATTATAACAATATAGTATGAAATTGATATTTAATAATTTAGTGTTGTAATTTTTACGAAGAAATTATAAAGTAGTTATTACTTTTCTGGCAAACTTGTATAAAAATTCAAGGGCTTGATTTAATACTTAAAAAAAAAAATTGTTTGTTACTTATGAATATACCTACCTTTAATATAAAATACTTTTCTAAACCCATTTTTGCGCCAATTTCAAATATACAATTACATTTTTTGTATCATCTCATTTTTGAATTTATTACTAATTTGTAAAAATCGAGTAAATACTTATAAGAAAATGACTCAATGAGAGATTAGAATTTTTATGGGCAGATTAAAAAAAACGTATATCATCACAATTAATGATTCCTTTTTAATTTCGCAAAGAAACTAAAAAACAATAGAAAAGTTAAAAAATATACTGAATTAAGCATATTCAAAAATTGATTATAATTGTAAAAATAAATTGTTAAAATTAGGTAAACTTAAAATCATTTTTTTAAAAAATTATTTATACAGAAACAGTTTACTATAAAAGTGGCATTATTATATAATGGTAGAAGAACACACAAGTAGAGTTAAAAAATTAATAAAGAACAAAGTAAAATTATTCAACTTTCTAGTGGAAATCTATTATCAATATCAACCTCATTCGAAAATATATGTGTTATTTATAATATATATATTATAAAAAAATTACTTGGATAATCAAACTCTCTAAACCGGCGAAATTAAAAAATGTCCGTTGCTTTCTGAACACACATCGTATGAATTAAGTTATACTGGAACTTTTTTTAGAGTTTTTAATGTACATTTATAATACTTTTAGAAAATTTACATTTTTTATTTTTGTAAGAAAATACTAAAAATAATCAAATTACTGTTGTGTAATACTAACACCTCATAATAAAAATATTTAAGTTTGATTATGTTTCTTATGAATTTTGTGGTCTTTTAAATAAAATTAAGCTACCAATATAATAATATCTTTGGTAGTTCAACATTATGTCACATGTTATATTTTTATATAAAAACCCTAAATATAAAGTTTTTAAGGTCGTGGTTGTTGTTATTCATTACTTTTAATGTTTTTTATATAATGTTGATGTGTTAACTTGTATATGACATCTAAGTTATTTCCTTTTTATTTGATATAGATATTTTGAAAATTTGACCCTTAGTTTATTCACAAAAGAGGCTTCAAAATAGTAACTTTTGCATGAAAAGTTATCTTTTTCAATTTTATTTTTGAAAATATTCTGGAAATACTCCAAACTTTTAACATTTTTTAAATTAAAACTTATGCTATTAACTACAAGTTAAAAAAAAATTTGTCCAATAACTTATTATCTATAAGTAAACAATCTTTGAACTTAAACACAAAATGTTATTTCCTATAAAAAATCACCATTTTGCGTGTTATAATTTTCTATTTAATTTTTTTTTAATTAGCATGTCTGTATTTTAGATCAAAAATTATAGTGCTATATAAGGGAGGGAATAATTACTTCTTTTAATTTAAATTTTATAAAACAATAATAAAAATGATTGAAATGTCAGTTATAAATATTTTCAGGAAGAATATTTGTAACTTTTGTTAATCAAATATGTATATTAAAAAAAGAGGCTGTCCATTCAACAAAAAAAAAAAAAATATTCCTATCAATGGCTTATGATTAAATAAGGTAACAAAATACAGATTCTCCTAATAGCCACTATTATCCACTCGTTTTCTCTTAAAATAATAATTATGTTAAGAAAATCATTTTTAGTTTTTTTAGTTTCATATATTTCTTGATTTATCGATTATAATAATTTTTTTAATTAGTCCTTTATGCCTTATTATGTATCAACATTATTTTTTTAATGACAACATATATATTTATGTATTACGTATTACTTTATATCCTCCACTCTATTATATATTAGAAATTTTAATAACTTCTAAAATAATAGGCTTAATGTTGTCATCGATCAGTTATTTTTTATTTTATTAGATAGTTAAATTTGTATGTTGACATTTAAAATATATAGTTGACACCCTTATAAGATATAAAGGAATAATTAAAAAAAATTTAATAATTATTGAATTGAAAAATGTATAAAATTAAAAAATACAAAAAAAAAATGTCCTTAAAATATTTATTATTTTAAAAGTTATCGAACGGTTAATGTTAAATAATCACATTATATACAAGAATTTTATAACTTTTTATCATTTATTCATAACACACTTCAATACTAAGTTACTGAATATCAATTTCATACTAATTTTAATAACTATAATAAGTATTTATCATGTTAAAGAGATAAGAGTTCATGTTCTTTGTGGAATAATTCGAAAATTCCTTCTAAATATTTAATATGTATAAATTGGAATCAAAATTATTTTTACGATAGTAATTTTAATCACTGTTAAATATCATCTATATTTGTCTTCACTATGCTGTTTTTTAAAAATTTAGATCACTGATATATATAAGATATTAATAAAAGAGATGATCTATGTATTAAGAATAAGACTAGGTTTATGAATAAGCAGGAGTAAGACAGAGTAAATAGAGTACGAGTTTGACAAAGGAGAATATGAAGTAGGTAAAATGAGGTAATCAGTGATAAGATGCGAGGACTAGGTAGGAGAGTTGGAAAGTTTTAAGTATTTAAGATGAGTTATGCAAAAGAACGATGGTATTGACGAGGATGTAAGACACAGGATTAAGTGCGAGTGGTTGTAGTAGAGAGAAGCGTCTGATGTGTTATGCGATAAAAGAATTTCAATGAAGCTAAAAGGTAAGTTCTATAAACTGTAGTGAGACTAGCAATGATAAATGGTTCAAAGTGTTGGGCAGTGGACAAGAGAATAGAGCAGAGGAAAGTATAGCAGAGATGAGAATTCTTAGATGGATGAGAGGCGTGACTAGTGAATATATTATAAGGATAAATAATAAGGGAGTATAGGTGTAGCGTCAATCATGGATAAGATGAGAGAAAAATAGATTTAGATGGTTGGTCGTGTTATAAAGAGAGAGGAATCGGAAGCTACAATCATAGAACAATCATAGAACAATCATAGAAATGAATGTTGTAGGAAGAAGAGGTAGAAAAAGACCAACAAAAAAGATGGGGGGATGTTATTGAATGCGATATTAGGACAGCAGATGTGAACGTAGATGATACGGGAGATCGTGTCAAGTGGAAGTTTAGGATAAGAGTGGCTGACCCTAAGTAGTTGGGATTAAGGCGAGGAAAAAGAAGAAAAAAATTATGATGATATATGTATAATAAAATACAGTTGATAAAGTATTTTCTATAACAAGGTGTTAAGCGTGGTTTAAGTATCAGGACAATTGGTTTTCTGTAGTCAACAAGTATTCTGACAGAATATATAGAATAGGCATTAATAAAATGTAACACAACCAATAAAGAAAGGTGATTAAATCAGCCGACCATTTTGATATAGGTAAATCAGTATGCCAAATCGCTAAATTTTAATTATATTAATCTTTTTCAAATTTTAATGATAATTAAAAAATGTTTTTTTTACAATTTTAAAAACTTATTTTATATTTAATAGGTATATTAAAGTTTAAAGAATATTTAAATAATATATTTTTTGGATAATTTTACATTTTTATAAAATAAATATTTTTATTTGTTATCACTGTAGTATAAATGATAACATTACTTACAGCAAAATGGCTACCAATTATTGTTTAAATTAATAAATGTCTAAGGCTTGGTATATTCTTTAAAATTTTTCTTATTTTTATTAAATAAAAAATTGTTTTTTAAGATCAGAATAACAGTTAAAGTAGACTAAGATGTAGTCTTAAATTTATTAGTGAGTAATACTCACTTAGTATATGTTTCAAAATCTTGTTAAATGAACCTCTTTCCTCTTTTAATAATGACTTTAAATCTTTCTCTTAAATAGTCAATGCTTGTTAAAATTCATATAATATAATTAATGTATAATGTAATATTACGCTCGCCACTTCATTACTTTTGTTAGTGTGTACTAAACATAAACCAACAGCTTATACGCGTTGTATCACTTACTATTTGATAATAATAACAATTTATAAACATACTCATTAGGGGAAACATAATTTTGCCATAAGTAGAATGTTGCTCTGGCTTTCATTTACTCCAATATTTGACTAAGTGATTATTGTTCCAAATATCTGGTATTCCAAACAACTAATATCATATCAGATCAGATTACCGTGACCATGGCGATAACCAGGAAATTACACCAACATTTGAAAAAAAAATTAACAAAAAATCAAGAAGTAGGTATACGCCGTATATCTTCCATTACATCACTATGTAAACGATATGTAGAAACATTTTGTTACTATATATAAACTTTTAAATGTTTAAAAAGTAAAGAAACAGGTCAATTGTCACGAGCAATGAGAACAGCAGAAAATTTTTCCTTTCTTATTGAACATTATGTCATTTTCAGTGTAAGCAAGTAAAAAGTAGCTAATGTGTTGAACTACTTCTTACAATTGACACTGTTTTCGAAAAGGATTGATGTACTAATAATTTTTATTGTGGACGTTTTCTGCAAATCTGGGAATTTAGATAGTTGAAAAATAAAGACTAATATTGGATCACACGATAAACATTTTTTATTTTTATAACGAAAAAAAGAAAAACAGCAGCACCAATAAAATCTTTATACGACGTTGATGGATGCAAAACGGAAAGGTCAGCTCAATTATCACTAATACTCTCTCGATTCAATACCCGTGTTATTTGTAATATTATATCCTACAGTGTCATTGTTTGTCCATACAATGGTTAAGTTTTTTATTTTATTTTTTATTTTAATAGCAGTTAATGCATCATAATAAATTTGAAATCAATTTATTAACAACAATAAAAAACAAGTTTCAACTACTTGTGTAAAATACTAAAATGTTCATTAAATGCAAATGAAGCATTAGATTTATTATTATTTAAGGTAAAAGACAATTTTATTTATTTTTTTGGATTGCTATTAAATTGTGTAATTTAATTTAAAAATAGTAAATAATTTGATTCTATATTAAAAAGTGATAATATAACTGTACCTTACTATTATATGATCGACCCTGTAAAGTAAGTGATAAAATAAGGTAGAAATTCTGTTTTCAGCACAAGGCCTTGATTTTATACAAACTCATTTAAGGGGTAGAAACGATTAAGTTAGTAAAGATAAATAAAGATTAAATGAAAAAACAACAATAACATTAGTTTATCATTTTTATAAATGATAAAATGAGACGACATATACATATTTAGCTTTTGTTTTGTTTGTGTACTTGATCATCAATAACACTCTTTTTTAATACTCCTATAATTTTTATTTCATAAAAATAGTATAAATATGAACAAATGAAATATCTGTCAATGCAACTTTTAATTGCAATAAAAAGTATTTTATTTGTAAAACTTTTAAAAGTTAGAACATTTTGACAAGAAGCATGTATATTTATGATGATCCTAGTTATTCTTCTTTTTTATTGACGAAAAAACCATTAATATAAGTTCAAAATGAACAAAAAACATTAAATTCTATAAAAGCGATTTTTATTTTTTAAACTTTGTTGCTAAACAAAGAAAGTATTAGTTTTTTATTTGTATTTTTTTTTTTTAGTTGTAATTCAATAACTTTACAAGCATAAGTTGTATAGTTACTTTTAATAAATTCACCAGAGAATTTTGAGATGAAATTTCGATCCAAGTCATGTGAGTAATACATTTTTATTCGTTTTTATAAATAAAAACCGGTAGGAACTTAAAAAAAAAGTGTAATACAATTCTTAATAAATTTTACGTTGATTTTTTGTTGAAACTTATTTTGAAGAATATTGAAAACTTTCTTATAGTTTTTTAGATAAATATCTACAGTGATGGTGTATACAAATTTATTATTACATAAACTTGAGGATCTGTTGGCATTAATAAGTTACACTTATTTATACCAATATATGAACAAAAGTATACGATTTTTCTAAGAAAATTTATATATTTTGAGGAATGTACAAGTGATTCAAAGATCAATCACTCGTAAAACACAATGTTCAAATATGGGGATTTAATAAAAAATGTCGTGAACATCATGTGAAATGATGAAAGAGAATTATTAAAGTTAAGTACTTTATTATTATAGGGAAAAAAAAATTTTTACAAACCTATTTTTGTAAAATACTCTCAATAGGGGAGGGTTGAGAGGGAGAAAATCTTTTTAGGGCGTGCAAACATTTTTTTAATATTTATTTCGAGTGATATAAAAAAAATAACAAAATAATATAATCTTAAAATGGGCCAAAAAAAGTTACGCAATCGAAATATACGTTTTTCAATTCTAGAAAATTACTTCTATCCCCTTACAATTATAAGGTGCAATGGTTTACTTTTTTATGATACGATATATTTTTTCTGTTACTTTTTTTTACTTATTTTAAGATTAATTATTCTTTTAATTTTTTATCTAAATTGTATTAATATTTACCATTAAAACATCCGGAAAATATAATTAATTTTGAATATCGTAGAGTTCATATATTATAAACACGAAAAATGTATAATAAGAAATACTGACTATTTATTCAACTTTCTACTATCTAGGTAATATGATAAATAAATAAATCAATAGATATTAATATACAGTGTAATTAATTTATCACAAACTACTAAATCATAAAAAACTTGTACGTATTTTGTGCATTGTAATCAACAAAGATCTCATAAACAATTAAAATAGTGATAAGGTTGATGGAGACTACGGTTGTAGGTAATATTATAATTAATGATAATACCATGCAGCTGATCATAGATACATAAATGAATAGACTTGGAACAAATTCATAAAGCTTACATTACATTATACACAAAAGATTTCTCAAAGATATTTTATGTGTTATCTTATTCTTAATTTTATTATCATACTGTTCAAATTGTTCTATTTATAAATTTCAAGTATAACTTAGAATTAATGCAAAATAGGCAAGTCTTCCTCTTATAAAACAATACACACGGGCTTCAATGTAATACACGAAAAAGTCTATTGCTCCTATTTATATATCTATGGGCTGTATTCATTCATATACATTTGCATTTTTAGATACAAAAATTACTGCGAGAAAGTATGCGTTTTTTTTTTTTTGTTATCATAATTCATTATGATAATACTGAATTATAATTGATAACCAGGATTATAGTAAAATGAATCATATTTTTGTAAAAGAAAATAATAATATCTGGATATTTTTTTTAGATCGTCTAAACAAAGAACAACTAATAAGTGAATAATTTCTGGTGTCCAACTGGTCTAAATAGGTGTCCATTTGTACATAGAAAAATACTTAAAAAATACCCTAAAACACTTGTATTTTTCAATTGTGGATAATCACTCCTAATCCCATCATTATAAGGGAGCACAAAAGTACTTTTTATAATAATATATTTTTTCTAAATATTAGATTATAGTTGTAGACTTTTTAATTTTCAAAATATTTCCTTTCCGAGGTTAAAAATAAATAAATAAACAGCACAGTAGGGACAAGTAAAGATAAAATCTGACATTGAAACATTGAAACTTATATTAAGACATATTTTTAGTTTTATTTTATTATAAAAATAGTTGTTTAATATTTTAATCAAAAAGCTTAACTTATATTAATCATCAAAATTGCGTTCTTTCAAAGGATTGGAAATTGTTTATTAATATTTTGTACAAACAATTAATTCTTAGAATCAACCACATTTTGATTAAGATTGATAGTACTAACTGAATCATTCATTCGTAATGTATTTTTAATAACTCTATAGAATGAGAACAGAATTAATACTATTTCAGTGATATTATTAATATAAATATAAATAACGGCAGATAACTTTATTTAAAAATGCTAAAAATGTATTATAGAAATACTTTATATTTAATGTATAAAATTCAATAGATATTTTATACATTATATTTTATTTTAAAAACATATTATAATTGAGTAAATGACATAGGAAGATACTAAGATCAAAAAAATTAACTTTTCATTTTTTCGTGAAAAACTTAGTAGATAACCTAATAATATGACTAAAAACTTTACTCTTAAAAAAATTTATTAAGTCATCACATTTTATTGATGTATTTAGTATTTTTTGAGTATTGGAAGTTTTTAACGTATATAATGTAAGGAATGTTGATAAATAGTGATGATCATTTATATTTGTGTGCGAATTTTTGATACTTTATGCCAAACATATACTACTTGAGAGTAAAAGAAATATGTATATTAAAAGTATCATACTGATGTATGAGAATTTTTAGATTACAGTGTAAATTAAATTTTTTTTATCAAATACAAATTCTATTAAATACAAAAAATCTACGTAATTTAAAAAAACAGTTTTTCGAAAATTGTTACCATGTTAACTGAATTATTCCAAAATTTTTAAAAAACTTTGTAAGGTAAACAAATATAGAAACAGAAGTATTATGAAATTACTTTAAAAAAACCCTTAATCAAAAAAAAAACTTTTTAAATTTAATTTAAGTTTAATGGTGGTTTAAAAGTCTCTAAATATTTTTAGTTTTTGTAATTGTTTTTAAAACTTGTACTAAAAAAAAATTGATAAATGCTAAATAATAGTAATGCTAGGTAATATCTTTAACAATAGCCATTCAATTTCTCTTAAATAATAATTTTTTTTAGCTTTTGTTAGTTATATGTTACATGTATGTTCTAGTTACATGTACTGCCATTTATTTGTTATAAAATATATTTTATGTTCATGCCTTATGTATTATAGTGGTGTTAACTTTATTTTTTTAAATGGTAACATACATATTCAAATAGTTTATAAAAAAGAAAAATATTTTAATTATATTCTAATAATTCTAAAAAATATTCTAATTAAGAATATGATTGGTCAATAACAGCTTTTGGAAGATATTCATAAATTTTCACCTAGACTTGAGGAGAAGAGCAGACGATAAATTACTAATAATAAAAATAGTAACATACTCATTTCATCAAGAGTCTATATTTTAAAATGTTAATTATTTCTGAAGTATTAGACTAAAAGTTGTTATTGACCAGTAATTTTTTTAATTAGACCATTTTATATTTTATAGGGGAGAGTTGCCTAAGTTAAACCACATTAGACATTTTGGAGTATTCCAGCAAATTGTTTTAAGTTATATTTAATTAATTGCATTTACATGGTACCTAAACATATAAGCAACTGTTTGGCATAGATAATTTTTTTAATTTTAAAGGCACAAATTTTTCATTTTGAAAAAATGTACAAAGCAGTCCAACATAGGCAACCAGTTGCTTAATTTGGATCACCTTCAAAAAAGCACACTAAACACTTAATTTATAACAATTAATAACAATATAACAAATATTGTTATATTTAATTGTATAATAATTATTTTACTCTCAATTAAATTTAAAATAAATTAAACAAACTACCAACGTCAAAACATATATAACATCATAATATTTAAAAAAACTCATTTTATTAAATTTCATATTATAATATAATATGCTTGTACAGCTAATATTAATGTTTTTTGTGACCAATTACCATATTTGCCACGTTTATCCAGACCTATAAACAAATAAATTGAGTAAACAATTACTTTATAATGAAATTAGTGGTCCAACTTTGGAAACAGTAGGAGGTTCAATATAAGCAACTTTGTTTTTTATTAGAAAAGTCTAAGTATAAATTTAAGTATTAACATGTTTGTAAATTTCTTTATGCTATTTATTTCTTTACAAAATTGCCTAAAATACATGTATAAATAATACATAATTGCACTTACTTAGTATGCAGCAAATCCTTGCGGAAAGTATGAAAAAATAACAGTAAAATGATGGTTTTTCGTTTATATGATATATTAACATATATTCGCCTGATAATAATATGTTTGATAACTCCAAAAACGTTATAAAACGGTTATAAAACAATTTACAAGTGTTTTGGTTAAAATCGATGTTTGGAATCAGAGATATGAAGGTGGTTCAATTTAGGCATCGGTCCAACTTAGGCGACCCTACCCTATGATAATTAAATATGTATGTTGTCATTTAAACAAAATAAAGTTATCACCCCTTATAAGATATAAGTGATGAACCTAAAAATTATTTTATAATAGATAAATAGAAATACATGTGGAATTTACAAAGTACAAAATATATTATTATTTTAAGAGAAATTGATTGGCTAACGTTAAATGTATCACTCTGTATATAACGAAATTTTTTTATCTTTAGATGAACTAATTTAATATTGTAAATTATTTTAATTGGTTTTTCGATATTACTTCGGTTCTTAGACTTGATTAGTACCATTTCCATATTATTTCCTAAGGTCTTTATTATTATTATGAACAAGATGCTTTTATGATTTTTAACCTCAACTGTACCTACAAACAATTATGGAATAATATAAAATATTTTCTTTTTTACGATATAAATGTAATAAATAAAGAGAATTTGCGTACTTAAGCCAGTAATAGTTTCTTTTAAAAATAAAGATAGTAAATTTAATATTTCAATCAATATTCAAAAATATATCTTTTGCAAAGTGTATTAAAATAATGAGACACATGATATAATTTGCTGGTAATGGTTATTAAGTAATATACAATTTTTAATTAAAGTTTGAAAACAGTCAAATACAATACTAATTATTTAACATTCGGCACTCATAAATAAAATGCATTTCATTAAATACAAACAATAGAAGTAATCCATCATTATTTCAACGTGTAAAAGAAAGGATCCCTTTTGAATTTGTATGATACGGAATGTGTAAAACTTCATGAGGTTCCATTTGTTTCTCGAGTATAATGTTTGAATGATGTAATTTGAATTCCGCTTTTAAAGAAAAAACACAGTAGTAAAATTAGTTTGAAAATCATTACCCCATACAGAAATGCAAATATTACAAGAACATTTTATCCACAAAATTTCTGTTATTTAATTTCGAATAAAATATATTGTAAATAATTTAGAAGTATTATGTTTTTGGAAAATGTCTGCTTAATAGTGTATAAACAGTATAAATATAATTTTTCGTCAAAATCGTTATTGAATAATTGTTTTGGTTTTATAATAAACTATCAATATAAATATATTGTTATTAAACCAAAATAATATATTATTTGTACTAAAATAATACATGTTATTATATGTTCAATATGTCTACTAAAATTTGCTATCTGAAAATAGGTAAATATAAAAATAAAAGTAAAATAAAAAAACAAGATATTAGTTGTATAAAGTACTCCATTGCAACAAATAAATAAAAATTAAGGACGTATCAAAGAAAAGAGTTCTTATTTGAAAATCAAAAAATATGCTACTAAGAAAAATATAAGATATTAAGCTGCAGGTGTGCTTGTTTGTACCAAATTACGCTAATATAAAATTAAGTAATCAACTCAAGAAAATGTTTACTAAGTGATTTGATAAGTACAAAAGAAAGGAAATGTAGTCAGAACTCTTATAATTGAAAGACGACATTTTTTAATAACTACGGTACTGTATAATAAAATTTCCGAGAAATCAAATTTGAGAAATTCATTCAGAAAACTATTTCATGTATCATTTTCAATATTATTTATTATTTTTTTATAATGTACAGAATGATTTTAGTATCATCAATTACTTATATAATTAAATAAAAAAAAATATTAAGAATTTTTTTTTTGTTTCATTTAGTCTCATATTTGATATATCAAAAAAAATTTGTAACATAAAAATCAAACAAAACATAGCCATTTTATTGTAAGTAATTAAAAGGATTATGATGAACCGATCATAAAAGTTAATTTTTGATAATAAAAAAAATTAACAAGTAAACTTTGGTAGTGAAGTTCTGAAAAATTTCTTAATAATTAATGTCTCCTAAAAGTTTTTAAATCCAATATAAATTTTTTTTAATAAACAAGTTCTAACTAATTTTATTGACTAAATGTATACTATTTTATTCTTATAATCAATGTTTTAGAACTAGTAAATTTTGTAGTTATATATATATATAGTATATATATATAACTACAAAATTTATATAATATATAATATATTATATACCTACAGTAATATTGTAAACAATTTGTATATTTATATATAAATAAATAATCCTAAATCAACATTAAATAAAATATTAATATATGTGTCCAAAAATAGTAATTTTTTTATAAATATGATGTTTCAAAATATTTTTTGATTATATTGCAACGAACATTTCCAATTTAGTAACGTCCAAATGGTATTCTATAAAAGCCTAACCACCTAAATTGGTAAAAAAATCGATAAATTAAAAAAAATGAAAATTATTTAAACGGTAGAAAAATGAATGCAATTATATTTCAGCGTAATACTTATTATGAGTTTTAATTTATTAAGTAATAGTATAAATAGTAATTCGTTTAAATTAACTTTATACGATACTTCTTAATGTCCTTCTTGAATTAGTCACAAAGCTAAGTAGATTGATTGATAGTTATTTCAAGTAAAGAGTCCTGTTACTCGTGACTAAACAAATGCAGTATCATTATAAGACAATTAATGAGCAAAGATCAAAAAATATTTATTATTCGAACAAAAATAGTCTGATCAGTAACTAAGTTAAACATTAAATTGTTGAATTCGACTTGAAAATGGCTAGAATCACTTAATGTTTGATTAACTGGACAGAAAACCCATCAGTATAACGTTTTCGAAGGTTTTTCGGGTAACTAATGAGTAAGCTATTGAGGAGGAACAATTTTATTGTTATTCATCGAACACCCCAAATACTCTAGAGAATTAGTCTCCTGCAACTTGTGGTTGGCTTAGGAGATTACTTGAAAAACTGTCGTATACTTATGAGCTCACGTACTATCGTTTTTTTAAAAATAGACTCGCAATGAATTCCAGAAGAGAAGTCTTGACGCATCCTAATAATTTTTTCACGTAGCCTACAATTTATTGAATGTACACGAGATGGTAAACTAAATCCTCGTCAACCAAATCACTAGCAGGCAGCACATTTCGTGTAGTCACATGAAGTTGGGTAAAGTTTCATCAATATTCAAGAGACTCAAAACGTGTATTCAAGCGTTATTAGTAATAACGCTTGAATAACGCTACTAAGGTAATAACTTATTATCTTTGTGTATATATCATTAAAATCTTGATGACCAAGAATTTTCACTTAATATACATGCAACGTTCAAGCAGAACTCTGCTAATTAAGTTTAATGTTTAATTTAAACCTAAAAGTTGCATTGATTGAAAATAAAAACAATAATATTAGTGAAAATTAAAATACTTATTTGAATTAAATCATGCAGAGTGTAAAAAACCAAATCTCTGCTAATGGAGTTTTTACCCTCCATGTCATATTTTACATCCAATAAATGAGACAATGCTTTATAAATAATGAATAATATAGAAATTAAAACTGATTCACACTTTGACGTCAAATAATTGTGAATTGACAAGCTTCTGTCGTTGTAATTTAATCTTTCTATAGTTTTCAAATTCATGTTATGCTTTGTTCGTTAATTAAAATTTATGTAGAAAGGTAGATACGTGTCACTGGTATAAACTATTTTAAATTATTGGTATATAAAATGTTTTTGACTTTTACTAAATATTTTCTGGTATTAATATTATTAACTAATATATATATATAATGGACTTTTTAAATGCATTATGCCCTATATTATACAGTGTCTCAGATTTAACTGACAACATTTTTAACTTTTGATCCAACTATTATTTTGCAGATAATTTTTTTTTGAAATAATTAATTCTTTCTCAAACATCGTTCAAAGGATAATTTTTATTATTTATTACTTAAAAAAAAATACTAAACAAATATTTAAGATATTTATTTTTTCAAAATTTTGTAATAGTTATTTTTTAGCTCTATCTTTATAAAACATTTTGATGGGTCGACAACAATATTAGTAGAAGTAATTAGAACAAGTTATTAGCACTTTAGTTAAAAGCATTTTAATACATTTAATGGGTATGTATCACGATCGAATTAAGTCTGTATAAAAAAAAAGGGTAGAAAATCTTTTGAAAATATAAAATTCTTAAATCATTTTAAAAGGGTTAAAAATTATTTTCAATTTAATTGTTTATAAAATAAATATTTGTTGATAAATTCACGTCCACAAGTTCGCCGCAAGTTGAATTGCCTGTAAAAATAGTGTGAAATGTTCGTAAAAATTAAGCTTTTGTGAATTTGTAGACTTTCTTAGTATTTTCATCGTTTTTTAGCTTCGATGCGAAGATGAGAAGATATTAATTTTAACATGATGTGTTTATTTTTATTATTATTATTATTTTTTTTTTTGTCTGTCACTACTTTTTTTTAACTCTCACTAGACCGATTTTTCTCAACAATACGTTAAAAGTTTACAAACAATATCTAGTTACAGACTATAACACTATAAAATTGAAAATTTTTCTCTCGTTTCCCGTTAATGGTGGAAATCCCTAAACAATTAGGATTTTTAAAATCGGTAAATTTCGTCATTTTTAATAAATTTTTTTCTTTTAACTGCCATAGCATTTTTAAAAATGAACGAATCAAAAAAATTTTACTTTACAATAATTTCTCCGTAAAAATTACAACACTAAATTGTTAAATATAAATTTCATACTATATTTAATTGCTATAATAAATATTTATTCATATATAACACTTATAAATCAAAGAACTACTTATTAGGAATAATGAATAAAATAAGAGTTCATTTAGTTTTTGAAATAATCCACCAATCTTAAAATTAAACACTATTTACAGGTTTGGATTGAAGCGTTTCTTATGATGGTGATTTTAATCACTATCAGATATCATCTATACTTGTCCCAACTATGCCACGACCATATTGTGGCGCGACTCCACTGTGCTACCATTTTTATTATTGTAGAATTAAATATTGGTTTTAGTTTATTATCAATAAAAAATTTTTTTTAGAAGATCATATTTTATACAATTTTATTTTCAAAATTTATTAACTTTTAATGCCACTTTTTTGTCACGTACATTTTAAAGAATTCTGTTAAAAGTTCGATAAAATTCACAACAACCATTTTCTGTGTGATTTAAAATATTTTTAAAGACTTATACTGTGTAATACGCTTATAATGTAACTTGGCTTCCGGGGTTTTTCAGCCGGTTAATGAAGAGTACCGGAAATCGTGTGAAAAAAGAGACACGATACGGGATTAGAACCCGCGACCAAATGCGTCGTAGAGACAAACCATATTTTGGGGCCACCCTCGCACTTGTGATTCAGATCCCGATGCACTTTCATTTCGGTTGATAACGTGATATGCGGCTGAGAGAACCATGGTACTATATCAAATGTAAAGGATAATGTAAAATATTTTTAAATTTCAAGACAATTTTTTTTTATTACAATGTTTTTATTTTCCATGTAGTATTATGTACTTTTGGTTAGATTAAATTTTTATGAAAAATTCACCTGTGTTGAAGCGCCTAATGTAGTGTCACCAACAAGGTATCTCAAAATTTCAAAATGATTATAATTGTCATATTGTTAAGCCCGCACGCCAAAATATAAACAAATAAAAATAAGTGATACTACTAAAAAACTTTTTCCTGTAGTATAATAAATTAATAAACATACTTTTTTAAAGTTAGCCTAAGTTCAAAACACTGTTCTAAGAAAAGTTTGGATTAACTAAATTGAAAGCTCAGAGTGTTATCATATATAGGTGTTTTAAAATAATATACTTTCATTTAAAAATACCTTAATCGTCATAACAAAACTGTATAATATAGCTTACCACTATTTAATTTAAATGTAGGGATATTTTACTGTAATTTCAAACCGTATATTTCACAAATAATGATTATTTAGGTGGGAATAAAGATTAAATATAAGCCGAAAAAATATTTACAGATAACCTTTTGTATGTTACCCTGGGGTAAAAGTATAGCTATAACTAGAAGTATAGATGGATGACATAAAAGTTTTATTTCCCCGCGGAAAATGTCTCGAATTACATAACAAAACGACATATTTTCTCTAAATATCGGACAGTTATATAAAAAAAAAACTAAATATTTGAACAAAATATTTATCAACTAACCAAATTTTGTTTATTTGATTAAAACTGCCATTGTCAACCTTTATTTATAATAAAATGAGATTTAGATTAATTTTTTTATAATTATTTGATATACAATAATACAACTATAGTTGCAATTCTCAGTACGCATCGAAGCTAAAATTAAAATTGAAACATATTATTGACAATACTTAAGTTTTTATGAACATTTTTTACAGTTAAAATTAAACCATCAAACATCCACGTATAATTTGAGTATATTTTAGAAATTTACCAACTGACTTTTTTTTTGCTATTCGATAGTTGTGATGCTCGTATTTATTAAAATATAACTGAAATATTTAATTAAAATTAATCGCATTAAAAAAATAATAAAAAACTTATCCATCGTCATATTTGTATATAGGTTAGGTATATGAAAACGAAAGTGGTATACTAAAAAAGATACCTGTAATAAGTATTAAAATTGTTCAATCTTAATATTGACGATATTCATATTAGGAATTCACGGAGTAATGTTTAAATAATTATTAATATATTGAGTATAGATAGTATACATAGTAAATGTAATAATAACAGTAATTAATATAAATGTTTACTATAACATAATAAAAGTCAACAAATGGACTGTAATATATAAACGTATAGTTTATTAATAAGAATTTAGTGAAAAGTGAATACTTTATTAAGTTTTAAAAACATATAAGAGCTTATAGATCTGTTCATTAAAATGTTATTTGGGAACACTATTGGAGCTTAATAATAATCCACAAGTTTTAAAAGTCTTTCAGTTTTAAGTGTTGTTTAAGTCTGGAACAACAAAGTGATTGTGATTTAACGTTAATCAATTTTTCCAAAATTAAGAATTTTTTCTTTATTTTTAGTTACATCTATGTTATATTTTATTTAGAGTTAATTTATAAATAATTTAACATAAATCGAGTGGTTGACGACAAATCAATGGTTTTTATTTATATTTTACATATTCTATATTGTTTTGGCGTACATTTTGCGCAACAATTAATGTACAAAATCACTTAATAGTATCTTACACAACGTTGTATAGTGTTTAACAGTTACAAGTTTAAATAGTTCCAGAATCCGCAGGTGTTAATAAAAATCTTTATTTACTAACTCAATTGCGTAATGACAATCATCCACGTACACAGTAATTTATCTATGTACACGCCATTACATTATAGTTTACTTTAATTTTATCTAATTTAATTTATTTTATTTTATCTGAGTTTCATTGAGGTACACATCACAATGTCAAGAATGAGATTAAATATTTTACATGTATTTTTACGCATGCATAATATTAATAAAAATTAATAATAGCTAAAACACCGTTGTATTTATCATTACTTACAAGTTAGTTACAAAAATTATAGGAGACTGGGGCATATTTAAATGTGAGGTAGATTTGAATTGATTGAATAAAACAAGTTGTAGTTGTGAATTAACTTATTTTATGTAAACTTAATTTATTACCATATTAGTGTGGTAATAATCCCCAATCTTCCATATGTTGTTCAACTTACTTATGAATAATATTGTACATTATAATAAATATAAAAATACATATTTTTTAAGTGAGTATTGAATGGTAGTCTGCACAAAATATTATTGCAATAATTTATTGGATAATATTTGCGATATGAAATATTGTAAAAAAAAATAACTATAATTTCGATAAAACACTCAGTATGAAATTATTATGTCAGTAAAAAAACATCAAATGGAATATGTTATTATGATTATTATTATTAAAAAGAAATTATGGCTTCATAAAATTTTCTTCTAATTTACTTACAGTATGTTGTCGTATATTTTGAGATTTGACAAATAATTTATCATACTTCAAATGTATTTTTTAAGATTAAATGCCATTTTTAAAATGTTTATCATGATAAATATTTATTGAGTTGTTAAATTAATTAAGCACTGTAGCTGTAATAAAAATGTATGTACAAATAGATTTCAATAATATGACTTTCCCTTTGAGATATCTTCTTGCGCTTGATTTTTCAGTTTCAACGACTTGTCTAGTTGGCTACATATTTTTACACTCCTTTTCCATTATTCAGAACCATTAATCATCTTATATTGAACTAATCAATTCATTAGATGCTTTTGAAAGTATATTTAGCGATACCTTATTTCTTATCTTCTTAACAACTATTACGTGGTCAGACTGTGATTTTCATTTATAGATATTTAATATGCAATTTCACCAACCAATTTTAGTTGCCGTTCACATTAAATATAGGAGAATCTATACCTTTTAGTTTACATAGTGCCTTTGATTAAGTATTTAGATAGAATAGTTAATAGTCAATTATAAGAGAACTTAATTTATTGCATACATTATAAATTGCGGGTACTCATTCATATCAAATAACTTTATGTGTACCCTTTTTGTTCTTATTAAATTTAAGCATTAAAATGGCTCGGCGTAAAGAAAATGCGGTTACTTCTTTTACGGTAAAAAAAAATTTTTTTGGAAAGGCTGCAGCTTCTGTAACCATTGTGAAATAAGCATTTCATAATTGTTGATTAATTTTTTTTTTTAAGAATTAAAATTAAAATTATATACCAAAACCAATAAAAGAAAATGTGTATTATGGTAAGTATATATCAATATGATCAACCTCAATAATTGAGATAATAAGAATAAAGATCGTTAATTATTAGTCAATAAAGAAAAATATCTGTGAATAAATAAATATATAGTTTACTTTTTACATATTTATTAAGTTTTCAAGATTTATTATAATATTATTTCTAAAATATAATAATGTAATAAAAGTTATATCAAAAATTAACTAATTTATTAATAATATGACTTCAATAGAAAAATTTTTATTTTATAGATATCCATGGATGAATTTAGATTGCTTGAAATATATTTGACATGAGTAGTATGACAGAGGATGGATCATATTATTGGGAAGAACTGAATGATACATCTAATGATACACTGGAAGATTACTTACTTCGAACACGTGGGCCAAAACATCTCTCACTTACTATAGTTATACCAATAACTATTATCTATGTACTCATTTTTGTTACTGGAATAATTGGGAATATATCCGTATGCGTGGTAATCATTCGGAATAACTTTATGCATACAGCAACTAATTACTATCTATTCAATTTGGCCGTGTCAGATCTCACGCTACTTTTACTAGGTATGAAAAATACATCAAATAAATAAAAATTTATAATAACAGACATTTTTTATAGTGGGGTCCCTAAATGACCTTTATATATCACATTTTTTTACTACTTTTTGTAGTTTCTTTGGAAAAACATGACGTAGTAATACAAAATTATATTTTTATCCCAATAAACTAAGTAATTTTTCGTAAATAATTAAAGACCTATTAGTAGGGTAAAATGGATATTCGGCACCAAACAGAAGGCAAAAGACGTAAACAGGAGTGAAGGGGTAGGCATGGTCTATTTTGAATGGAGGGTAATGGTTTTGGTCGGGATAGACGAAGTGGCGTGGTCTATGGAGGAACGAAAGGGTTGTAAAGTTGATGGGTCACCAAAATTAAACAATAAAGAGTATCTTAACGAGGAGTCTCTTTAAATTCTATGGGGTCCTCTGTTACTGGTTTTTACTAATAAAAGGTAGTTCAATACATAATGAACCATAAAATATTATGTAGAAACACACAAATCAGTTCAGTAGGTTTATTGAAATTAAAGTGAATTCAACAATTTTGATCATTAACCGATTATTTTACTATATAAAAATTGGATAATATAACAATTTTATAATTTTGTATTTACAATATAAAAATTAAATGTATGATAGGTTTAGAGTGTCGTATATATTTGATTTCATTCAGTTGAAAACTAAAAATTATGTTTATATTATGCTAACATCATTCAAATGGATCAATATTATAAAGTTGTTTCATTAATTGTCTTCAAATACCACTGAAACAGTTCATTATAAGAATTGACTAAAGTGACAAATGAAAAGCTAAAACTTTCTTACAAAATTTTACTGTTGTAATTTATCTAAAAAATAATGTAAAGGAGCACAAATGTATTATCTAGTTAAATTAAAGGAATAATGTATAAAGTTAAATAACAGCAATTGTAGGTAATTTGAAATTATTTTAAAGTAAATCATATGACAACTTATCATAATAAACAAACAAAAGTTACGTAAGGTTCAAATTATAACAAAAATGTAACAAAAAAGTTAGAATAAAATAACTTAATGAAACACAACATGAAGTAAAAAAATACTTTAAAGGCAAACTTTATAAGTAAATTTTATGATTGTTGTAAAATAATTGCATTAATATTAATGAAAAGTCGTATCATATTAAGTATGAAATAAATAAAATTTATTTATAAATTTTACCGTATTCGTCGATTTTTTCCTACTGATTCAACAATATATAAAACAATGATCATATATATGAACATACCAGATGATTCAAAGTGATTATTTGGCTAAAAACTAATAAATAGTGATCATCAAATTTTGCAAATAAAACTAGTAACACCGATATCAAAAATAATATGCCGGGCAAACTCTTTTAAAACTCACTCCTCAAAAATTGCATGACTTTTTGTATCTCTCTTCGCTTCTAATAATTACTTTTCAAAAATTAAAAAAAAATGATAAAGGTATAACTTTATTTAAAAAACTAATTTAATTTACTTTTTATTATTATAGTAGGAACAAATAGTTTGCATATACGAAGATATAATTTTTAAAAAAATAACAATTTATAACACACTTGTATTCTTTTTCAATTGGTCGAACTTTTAATAAATTCGTAAGATTCGTATATTTTGCCTAGTTAATTATTTACATAAAGTGAAATAGGATTTTAAATGTTGTTAATAATTTAAAGTAAAGACTGGAAGTGAGACGCAGGTGTTATTTTTATTACTTATCATTTCCCGCTGTACTCTTCCTCCTGCCAAGGTATAAAAATGTGTAAAATTTACTTCTGAAATATAGGTATAAAATTGTTATTGACCAGTTATTTTTTTAATTAGATTAAATTATTATCTATTAAATAAACTAGTTAATTATTTAGTTTGCCATTTAAAAAAATGAAATTGACACCCTCTAAGATATAAAAGATGAACATGAAAAATACTTAATGGCTGATAAATTAAATAAAACGGGGATCTAAAATAAACCAATAAAAAAAATTTTAATATAATTATTATTGTTCGATTAATTGAGTATTTCATGAATAATAAATCGTCCTGTGTATTATACTTGGATAGTTGTCAAAATCATGAACACTATTTGAAGCAAGTAAATAGAAATTTGTATATATTATAACTTATAATTATTTTTCAGTACTGACAGAAGTAATAATTAAGAAAAATATAGAAGATTTAAAATTAACAGTTTTTATAGTTAAAAAATAATTAAAACATAATTTCTTGTCACTGTTATGCCCCTAACTTGAGTACTCCACACTGCAACGACTATTAAAATACATTAAAATTCGTTAAATATTGACAGATTTAAGGATGATCTATGCTGATAATTTTACTTCCACCAGCTATCTATTGACGAGTTCTCTAAAGTATTTGGATTCTCTTTCTCTTACCACAATCTTATATAAACCAAATGGATGATTTCCAGATGTATTCTGGAATTACTCCAAAAGCGACTAGCGTAAAATACATATAAACGATTCGCGAGTACCCATTACTAACATATAATCTAATAAATGAACAAAAAATGAATTCACCGTCCTAATAATATAAATAAGTCAATGCATTATTATTCTACTCATGTACGGCAAACTTGCATTTTATGGCATAGTATAAATCATTTAGCATGTTTAACAACTTTGGCTCGTGAAATCGTCATGACAATAAAGAACAACCATGAAAAACAACAATTCATCAAATGAGAACTGTCAAGTTAATAAATTAATTATGTATCGAATTGTTATAACGAATATTTAATAGCCTCCGCTTTGTTGAAATTTCCGTTAAATCTTATAATTATAAGGTGTTAAATTATTATGCTAATTTTTTCATTTCGCTTCTTTTTTTTTTACATAATTCTAATTTCATCTTTGAAAAACTGATTAATAAAATGATATGTCAACAAATGCCAAAGATAAATTGTAAAAACAAATATTTAAGTAGACAAATTAATGATTATGATCATTATTATAAATTTAAATTGGATGTTAATTAATATTAACTTACAGAAATTAAATCATTGTTAATTAGTTTAAAAACTCAAAAAAAAAAAATATTAATTTCAATGAAAAATCTATTTTGTAAATTTAAAGATGTTAGTGAATAATTTTTAACAACTGTAGACAATTTATTTTATAATATATTTTTTATTCGACTCAACAATATAATTTTACGTTTAGGTTCTGTTTGAATCATAGAGAATATTCTTTAAAACTATAAAAATACTACTAGGATATTGCTTAGGACAAATGCAAAATAAGTGACGATATCCTTGAAATAGACGCCCAGTTTTTCGGTAATTTCATTTACATTATTTGATTGTTGGTATGTTCTTAAATAAAAAGTCGTTTAGGGTTTAGATTGCTGAGTAGTTTTTTCTTTCAATTTTACATAAGTATATTTTTCACACCCTAAAGGTCTTTATGGATATTTGTATGACTATGTGCTGTTATTTATATATCTAAACTTAGCGGTAATATTTAGAAGTAATAAAAAAAGTCATAAATATCAGAGCAAGTATTTAGTACTTTATCAGAATAAACAGGCAAATGACAGATTGACATTATAAATGGTCGCATAACAACCAAAAATAAATTTGAATCTTTAAATAGTTGTTGATGACAATTATTATGGATTAGGTGAGATTCCATATAAATGCGAGTACAATATAAAAAAATTAATGGTATTATAGCATTAAATTCTTGTACACTCTTTAATTTCATTGTTACCAGAATAATACCTAATAATATATTTTTGTATTATTAAAATTATATAACATATCAAAGACATTGATAAACTTATAATCTTTTTTTAAAGTTGTCTAACTTTTAAAACTATTAAAACTATTAAACTATCAAACTATTAAAACTCCAAAATTATATTAATTTCAAACAGTCACAGAATTATTCTTTTTTTTTTTTTATTGATCTAAATATTATTATAAATACTCTATCCGAAATAAAATTCAACAAAATGATAATTGTATAGTTAAAAGTGTTGTCAGTTATATCTGAAATACCCTGTACAATACTTTAATTTATCTATTCAACACCAATATTATATGTAGAGAGATTTCGCTTTTTATGTACATTATTAAATATATATCTAGATTTAATTTATATAGTAGGAATATGTATGTATAATTTATATTCCTATTATTAAAATAATATAATTATTCATTATTTTATGTAAACTTCATTTATCCTTTCCCAGTCTTAAAAAAATTATGTGAATGAAACTAATAACAAAGATTAATATGTAGTATATAAATTAATTCTAATTTATTTAATTGTATTGTTTGCAATAACTCAGACTTTTCTTGTATATGTTCTCCTACTAATGAAATCTACCAAACGATTGTAATAATTAAAATATCATAAAAACTATAATTTATCGTTTGTTCAACTCGTCTATATTTTGCTAAAATTAAAACCGGTAAGGTAATAAATTACTTAATCATATTATTCCCGTATAGTGTTTTACTATATAACACATACGTTAAATCGATAATAATTCATAATAAAAATATTTAAAACTGAGTAATCTTTAAAAATATTGCAAAATAAAATAAATATTATTAAATGAGAATTTAAAATATTGCTGTAATAAAACATATAACCCAGATAAATTTAAGTCCGAAACTCTTCTGTAGTTAATCGGATCCCTTTATTGTCGGTACGGTCTAGAATTTTTAGAAGGTTCTGTTAGGCTGAATAGTAGAGGGTAGATTCGTTCACAGTCTAAGCCAGTATTGTAGCAGTTTTGTAGATAGTGATTAAACTATTTTCTTTTGTTATCCATGTATTGTGTGCTACTGACTTAATAATATACATATGAATTTTACATGAGTTCTTAAAGACTTTTAAGCGAGGAATCCATTAAGGTTAGTCATATCTTTCATAGACCTTCAATAAAATATACTAAGCACCCGTATTTTACTTGTGTACTGTAATTTTTGTACAATTGTACGTTTACAGAAAGGATTAGTTCTTAATTTCTTTTTCGGATAAAAATAATACATTTCATAATCATTAAATACACTCAACAAAAAATCAAGAAATCTCCTTATACAATGACGTATTTTCTAATTTGTAAGTTGATTAAATATTTGTTTTAAATACAATACTTAAATTGAGAAAATTTGATGGGAGGACAGGACCAATTTGTTTTCTAAAAATGATAAAATGTAAGAAATTATTATTAACTTTTGAAAAGAAAAAAATTTATATTGTTTTATAGCTGTAAATATATTGCGTGAGTAATAGTTAAACAATCACTCTGTATAACTTACGGTTTTATCCATACCGATTTAATTTAAAGTTAACGGCCTTAATCGTGCTCTACTTAACTTGTCTGTTTGTTACACATAATTTGTATTTCAAATTTTAGTATTTCTGTATTAATATTTTAACTAAAAACAAATTGATGACATTAGCGTTACACAAATTGAAAATGTTTCATATACAACACTAAGACACATGTAATCATGCAATTTAGTGCTCCAGCATCATAAGAACTAGGTTAGCAATCAGGCCGCCAAAGATTGTCAGCTGGTCATTGAAATAGTACAGGAAATCATGTGAACCGCTACCTAAACCGTTGTATTGACAAATCTCACCACTAAGCAACCCGTTCACTTAAGATTCAGATTTCTATTCACTTCCTATAGGTTTGATAACGTAATGAACGGCTAAGGGAAACACGGTATAGTGTCATACTACTACAGACACGTATACGCTACTGCTAAAGAGTTACTGTTATACGCTTTTGTTGACTAAAATAAAATATTTAAATATATATATATATATATAGAAAAAAAACTAATTTCATTAAGATAAATAATTACCGTTTACATATTCACTAAAAAGTAAGTAAACTTTTTAACGGATGTAAATTCATTATATTTGACGGAATTAAAAAAGTATAAACAATTAAAATTTAAAGAAAGTTTAGTATCTAAGACTTTATTTGTATAAAACTTAATTGTTTTATTTTTGAAATTACACAAGTTAATGATAAAGGAAAATATTCCGTATTTCTCAAAAGGTCACTATATTTTAAATTTTACTTTTAATTTGTAATTAAATTTATATATAGTGAATAATTAAAAATATATCTTTTCAATACACTAAAAGTGTATTAAAATAGTCTTTTAGTATAAAATTTTTTCGTTAAATAAATTAAATGCTTGTTTTTTATTCATTCATGTAAAATATATTTACATATATATATATCGTTTTAAAGTTCAATTTTGAATAAATAGTTACAGGTCTGAGGTAAAATTATGCTGACGATTTATCATGTTTCTATTTGTTTTTGCTTTTAATTGATTGTGAAAAACGGGTTAAACAATAATTGTATATCAATAATTTAGTACAAAATGAGTTGTCAATTATATCTGTTTTAATCTATACAGGGTGTTCAGTAAGTCAGGAAACGGGTTTCTATTGTTCTCATTTTTTGTAACAATTGACCTGTTTTTTACTTACTAAACACTCTGTATATTCTATAATATATGGATAAAAAAGAGGGTTTTTCAACAATTGTTTCATATTAGACCTAAAATAATTAGCATGAATATATTTATATCGAAATAAAATAAAACCATTATATCTATGGTAAATTCATGTTTCCAACTTTTTCTATGAATTCGATTCGAAACTAATGAAGTATTGGTTTTATCATGATATGCGTTTTTTAAGTCAATCCATGAAAATTCTCAGCTCTCGTTGAATCGATTTTGTTAGATAATGTGTTATAAGAATCCGATTAGAATTTAGTTGAATCTATCTGCGCCAAAATTTGACCCATCAAATTTAAAAATGTTTAAAGATATCTCAAAACAACGCTATTGTAAGAAGTAGCGTTTTCAACACTTGTTTTTCGTCTTAGAAAAAATCTCTTACTTAACTTGCTATGAATCCTACTGAAATTTAAAAAAGGCGTGAAAGAAACATCTGTTGACGATTAAGCTAGTTANTTGTTCTCATTTTTTGTAACAATTGACCTGTTTTTTACTTACTAAACACTCTGTATATTCTATAATATATGGATAAAAAAGAGGGTTTTTCAACAATTGTTTCATATTAGACCTAAAATAATTAGCATGAATATATTTATATCGAAATAAAATAAAACCATTATATCTATGGTAAATTCATGTTTCCAACTTTTTCTATGAATTCGATTCGAAACTAATGAAGTATTGGTTTTATCATGATATGCGTTTTTTAAGTCAATCCATGAAAATTCTCAGCTCTCGTTGAATCGATTTTGTTAGATAATGTGTTAATATAGAACTATATTTAAAACATGTTTTATGTTATATTTCACAATTATAAAATATTAATTAATTAAAAATTAATTTTTTTTACTAAATTTTTTTTTAAGATTTGAAGATGGCCATTTTAAAGATAAGTTTAAAGAAAAGTTTTGATACCAAAAACTTTTATTTAATTCAATAGTTACGTTTCTACAGCATTTTGAAGTTTGTTAAATTTTGATTTTTTTTATAATTTTCCTATGGTATCAAATGTTAGTCCATATTATGTAAAGTAAGGAAATAAACACTTATTGTGTTATTTAATAGTAACTGTACGCGATTTGTTTTCCATGAAAAAATAAGTAGTAGTATAATTAAGATTATTAAAAAATATATAGAAACATTATCTAAAATATGTTGAATTTTTAATTAAATAAGTTCATATATCATAAATTTAAACGTGGATAATAGTGAATAAGTGCATTTATTATCAAATCTAACAAGGAATATTCTATAATAATATGATTACAATGATAGAATAACGCAAATTAATAATTGATATTACTTTTAAATTGGCTAACCATAGAACACTCGTAGTTGACATACGATAATGTTTCTAACTTTTGTAATAAAGTTTAGAGATATTCATCTTTGTAAAAAGCGCGTTAAACGTTATTATTATCCATGGAAAATAAATTGCTTACTGTTACCAGTAGATAACGTAATAAGTGTTTACTTCCGTACTTTACATAATGTGGACTAACATTTGATACCCTAGGAAAATTGTAAAAAAAATCAAAATTTAACAAACTTCAAAATTCTATATAAACGTAACTACTGAATTAAAACAAAAGTTTTTGGTATAAATTTTTCTTTAAAATATATCAATAAAATAACTATCTACGTACCTTAAAAAAAATTAATTTTTAAAATATTTTTTGTAATTGCGAAAAATAATGTAAAATATATTTTAAATATAGTACTATATTGTAAAAATTTATTAAAAAAAAAAAAAAAGTATAAAATGTTATGTAGATCATAAGTTTTATGAGATGTCAGTTAGATCTGTTCCACTCCGTATAATTAATTTTTTATAATAATAATTAAAGGCTAAAAATCTATTTTAAGTTACAAAAATATGTAATTTGACTGTGAAAAATAAAAAAATTACTTTTTTTCTATTTATTTAAGAATTTTTGAACTTTTTGTAGTTTCAAAAAGTTAAATCGAAAAAATGTCATTAAGAAATTTGATTAAGTTCAGGGTGAGTTTCGCCGACCCTGAACTGATATAACATCTATCTGACTTGAGGTCGTATATTAAACACTCAACCATCCAAAATCGTTCGATCTGTAACGATTAAAGTTCAGTATTGGTTCAAATATTTACTTTTCGCTTTTTATACACTGCTCGGTCGGTTCAACTTCTCCGGCATTTTAATTTTATTATTCGGTTATTGCCCTTTGGATTATTATCCTTATATTCCAAAACTAGATTTACTAGTAAATTTTCTCAAAATTTATTATTGATCTTTTAGTAAATAATTATTTATTCGTAACAATTAATTTTTTATTTCTCAAGTGAATAATATATAAACGAATGAAAGATTATTTAAGGAAATGTATCAGATATTCAATGTGAATGGCAAAAGTAACGCGTAGAGCCAAGTTTAAAATATATGTTGTGAATAGGCCTTACTTCGCAATAAAAGAGATGTTTGCATCTAAAGATGTTATCAAAACATATAAAAGAATGACTCTATGGTACGCGTTTGATCGCTAAACACGGTTTAACACAAAAGACGATCAAAAACTAAAACCATTCTAAAAGAAAGTATTACAGAGGGGCAATATGAGCATAGAAAAACAAGAAAAAAGGTTATATTACAAAACTGATATAATATAAAAATCAGTTAAAAATACTTAGGAAAAACATTTAAAAAGGAATTAGAATACGTGGAAAGAAAATAATATTATATCAAAACTTTTATTTTAGTTATTTTATTCTACTGATATTAAATTAAATATCCACTTAGAGTGACATTGAAATTTAAAAACTAAAACTAAAACGAGACTAAGATCGATCAAATGAAAAATCTATAACATAAATATAAGAAGGAATATCAATGCAATTTCTAATTAATAACTATAGCAAAAAGTACTTGAAGCAGTAAAGATTTTTAATTGTTCTTCCTAAGAAAATGATTCAATAAGTGTAAACAAAACAAAGAAAATGCGAATAAGTGTAGGTTCGATATTAATGTTGATTGATGAACATAAGTTATATAAACACGAAGAGACAATTAAATGAATTGCTATCATTATAATAATCTCCAAATATACTTCTAAGTTAAAGAAAGCTTTATTTATAATTACTAGGGCTAAGATGTAAGTACGTAGCACAGAATTGGATGTAAAATATAAGATTTCCTGGACTGTAACAGCAAAATATCAGTCTTTGTTTAAATATGAAATATATGATATCGTTTATTAAGCTGATGACCCCAAAAGAGCTATTTTAACAACAAAAATACAATTTTAAGTGCATCGCGTTTATTTTAACTATTTGAACGTTACGTCTCAACATTATCCTCTACAGAAAATTTATAAAAATTAATAGTTTCTTTTTAACTTTAACTTTTAATATGAAACTTTTTTAATTACTAATATTAAACATATTTATTAATAACAATGGTTTACTCGGTAAATTAATTCACAAGAAAACTATATCTAAAGCTTTTATAATGAATTAAATTATTTGTCCAAAATACTTTTATGTTTCATGAAATACTTTGTTTACTTCATGATTTATCGATACGCACGGGTTATTTCATAATGTTAAAATTTAATCATAATGCTATTATTATGGAAAAAACTTATATATTTTATAAACGTTATCAATAAATTTAGCAAATTATAACAATAAAGAATTCGAAGTATTAATATTTGAATATATTTTGAATTTCAAAAAATATCGAATTCATAATAGTATAATAAGTATAATTAGTATAGTAGTATAAAAGTATACTAATAATATTATAGTATAGTGTAATAAGTAAGTTTTTTATATTTTGCAAAAAATTATTAAAATAGCTTCAATAGCCATTTGACTTAATTAAACAACTACCATAGTACTATGAAAGCCCATTCAACTGATCACACCAACAATACACAAAATTATTAAATGTTAAGTACACATAAGATATACTAAGGCGTTGTTGTTATACTAAGCTTCTTGTAAGTAAACTTCATTAATCGTGAATCAAATGTTTTTGGGTAGACGTATGCACAAGCCATTTCGTTTTTCAAACACTATGGTAAGATAATTTTCATCACTCAAACGTGTAGCTCTCCAATGTTATTAATTTTACGGGATTGTTGTATACATTTTGTATACTAATGTATGTGTTCAAAATAATTCAGAATTATTTTTCTAGAATTTGTAGAGGTTGTAAAACTATTACATAAAATATTTAATGTTATGTAAAACTACATCTAATTAAATCGATAAATCAGAAATAGTCCTGACAAAAAATAGATTAATTTCCTAAAAGGAATAACTATTGTATCTTTCAAAAAGTTTTTAAAATATGAACATTTGACGACTTAATAACTTTTTGAGAAGATTTCCCCTGTATGTGGAGAACAAATGATTGTTAAGTTTTAAGCAGTAGAAAACCCAAGAATAATGTTGAAAATCCGTCATTGGTTCAAATTATATAAAATATAAATTTATCATTATGATTTTTTTGAAGAAGAAGAAAAAGTACAAAAATACCATTAAAAATAAAAAATCTTTGATAAGTTTCATAAATATATATCAACTAAAATAACCCGTTAGTGCTTTTTATATTATTTTTTATTCAAGTTTTAACCTCATATTTTAGGATAAGCCGTATAATACTAATTCATTAGTTATTTTACATGGATTTTATTATTAATCAACTTGTACTATGATAAGGAAAAAAATATAATATCAAAACGGTAATCTAACAAGTACTAGATTAAATCAGTCAAGTATTGTTCATTTAACTCTTACACTTAATTTATCATTGTGAACATAAAATTTACACCACATAAATTTATAAAATCGGTTAATATGTTAGCAGAATAAAAACTAAAATCCATGCATGGATTTCTTTTTACATACAACTACAAATTTTGTTATTTTCACATCATTCAAAGGCGCCCTTGGCAAACAACACATAATATGACAAACTTAGTGTTGTTGGCTACAATTCAGTGAACATCCAAAAATATTTGTAACACAATGTCAATAACGGTTTTTCTTTTGTCATACACATTTATTTGACTTTAAGTAGTTTTGGAAAAGTGCCAAATATATCTTTTATTTTTTCATTCTTACCTAACTTGTACTAAATAATACATTCTCATTCTCCAGCTATACTTGAAAGTTTTTCATTTTTTTTAAAATAATAGTTAGTTTCAATATTATTATTTTTTAACAGATAAATGAAAATACATATGTAAGTAACAAACTCCAAAAAATTAAAATTTACAAAAAATTTAATGAATACTGTAAAATAATTACTCTATATTTTAACCTCCAAAATAAAACGTATTTGATTTGTATGAGGTATCAAAATACCTCATTGTAACTACCAAAATGTATTAGATATTCTTAAGATTAAGAAATTTTAATAGGACTGGATATTTCATAACCTTTAATAACCATCTTTTATTTTAAATTCAGAGTTTTATTTTATCAAAAGAAAGTATTTTAAAGACAAAGAGGTACTTAAAACTTATTTTTAAGAAGTAAATTCTTAAGATATCAAAAATTAAACCTGGTGTTTTTTCCCTTTATATTTACTAAAATAATCATTGGATTTTTGTTCAGATGATTAGAAGTGTAATAAGTAAAAGTCAAATTAGTGAAAAATAATTTACATTTTCAAATAAATTATACTTTATTTATAATTATGTGTAATTTCAAAAAAGCTATTTTTAATTATTATTTTTGTAATGAAAACACGATTTATATGTAACAAAATTATATGAAAATTATTCTTTTATCTATAATATAGATAAATATATTATATTATAATTAATTATATTTGATAATATAAATAAATCAAATTTTGTAAAACTCGTACAAGGATTTTTCTTGTTTGTGTATTCAGGTCGAAATAAAATACAATAAATAAAATAATTTACACTTCTAAGCAAAAAAAAGAAAGATTTTTTAGAGGTATTTGAACTTTATTTTAAATAAGGAATTTTTCCGATAATATTTTAATAAAAATAATAAGAATGTGGAATATAAGCGAGGTTATAATTAGTTTATAACTGACGTTGTCTTCGTTTAATAATAAAAAACTCAATTTTTGAAATTTCATTAGATCTTTATTTGAAGTCTAGTAATTCTATGTTGTTATCTTAACGTATTATTAATACGTTAAACTAACAATAATAACTACTGAACCCTAAAGCCAAAGACTAGTGATTTTCTTAAATTGCGTGTTGGAACGTGTATATTTTTCAAACATATTGTATCTCATAGAGCATCATCAAAAAGTATAAAATTACCCCCTAAATATTTTCTTCTAAAAAAATATAAAATTTGGCTTTTTTTTTTTTATTAATTTTAGATTAAATTAATTACTAAATGAAGTCATGTAACAACATTTACCATAGTAAATATTATTAGTTGTCATTGTTTTTTTTTTTTTTTAATAAAAGTTTTTAGTAAGATCAACTCACAATGTTGATTGGAAATTTGATAATAAATTATTAGGAATATCACATAATTTATTATTTGCTTAAATATAAATTATAACTTTGACACTTATTGATAATAATAATAATATTTGTATTTATTTACACTAACATTGTGTAAGATTACACAATTGTCAAAATTTAAATATATATCTCGCTAATCAAACAAAGATAGTTAAAAAAGAGGGAGGCAAAATTTTAAATGGTCAAGCAATTCGTTTTTACAACACCTCAAGTTTTATAAAAACAAATTTTTGTATCTTCTATAAACATAGTCTGTGTCCAATCAATTTATAAAACTGACTAGTATCAATCTAAGTGGTTTTAAGTTAATTCAAGAAAGTAGTTTTTTTTTCTTCTATTTTTTTTCTCTATAATATAGCTAGTATAAACTTGAGATAAAAAACAGAATTTCGTTAATTTCTTATTTTGTAAACTTACAATAGCAGCAAAAAAAAACTTAGTACAGGGAAACCTGGACAAAGCGGATATGTTATCTTTAGGACCAAAAAGAAAAGTACGAATTATTGTAATCGAACATAATTCAATGAATAATATTGTCTTAAATGTCAAAATCTTCTCTTGTAATTAATATTAAATTTATCTGTAACAAGTTAAATAAAGTTTTTTACGAAATAAAAAATTATTTATTTTGCTTAAGTACCTCATTAAGTGAATATATTTCAATAAAACTTATCTTATTTGAACTTAAAAACTACCGAACAACGATTTTTATCTTTCGTAAACAAAAAATATTCACTACCTCAGTTTCAATTAAAATCGTTATCTGAGTATTGTGTTCTTGAACAACTGAAACATTGAAAATAAAGTAAAAAATTTGACTTGGACTAAGATATTTTCGTAATGGTTTTAACTTAACTTACAGTTTTAATCCACAAAAGAGTAACTATTCACTTTATCTTATCCACTTTACTCAAACCGATTTTTTTAATTAAACATTTATAACTACTAAATAAGTATATAATCACACTTGATCAATACATTAGATCATTAGATACTTAAAGCTAATTTTTTTGTATGGCCAAACACCTTTTTTAAGATTAAGCTTTTAACATTAATGACAATTCAATTTTGAAATATTAGCATTATTCAGTTTATACAGACTTCCCCTATATTGATAAATACACAAATAAGTTAAAACGTTTTTTGACACGCTAAGTAATTCAGCAGCGTGTCACATTAAGAACGGTTTTTACTAGTACCATCTTTTATGGGTAACAAAACATTAAATCATTATGTTTTTTTTGCTACAAATTCCAACATTGGTATTGTTAACGTATAACGGTTAACATGCATGCGATATTAGCACCATATTACTCATTTTGGTACCTCACGATAAATAAATGACGAAATTATACACTAAAAACTTATGCATGTGTAATCGTTATTCAACAAATTACATTCCTTACTAAAATATAATTACATACAACCCTCGACGACGATGGTGTACTTAACATCCTAGTAATTTTGTTCTAATTAAAATTTAATGAAATTGTATATTTTTAAACTCATTAGGGTCTATGATGCTACATTAATATCAGCGTATTATGTGTAATATTAAGTTATTTGAAGAATTTGACATAATTTAATTTAATTCAAGGTTCAAAAGTGCCAAGAGATTATAATAATTAAGTGTTTTAAACATAATTGATGCTCATTGTAAAATATCATCTCATCAATCATGTACTCGGTGCATATATTGAAAACGGAAAGTTTTAACGAAATAATTCACAAATATTAATTTTCAGTAAGTTGCGCCGGTACGAAAATTAGACAATAAAATTTAGGCGGACTCCTTGGATACTATTTTCTGAATTAGCATGAGATTCAAAAGAATTAATTAAGTAACACTTCATTTCTTTTAAGATTCTGGAGCATAAGCCGAGATCCTGTTATGTAATTTACAAATCGTTTACAGAAAGTTGATCATTTTATATTTTACACCTAATAACTTATCCAGTATTTCATACGAAACATAATTGATTAAATTATTTGTTCCTTGCAAGACAAATCTGATAATTAAATAATAAAAATAAACTAAAAGCTAACCTAAAACTTAAAATCTAACATAAAATATGTTAAATATACATATAAATCAAAATAAAGATCAAATACATAAAATAATTTGAATAATTGAAACTTAGTTTATGTAAAAACAAGATTAGGGTTTTCAAATATTATTCTTACATTAAAATGATAAAATATTGTAATATTAATATTACAAAAAACTTGTGAATTACGATCGAAAAATATAAACTATTGTTTATTTTAGTAAGCTGTAATATCTACCAGGCGGTCCATGATTGATTAATGTAAAAATAATCTGTACTACATCAATTTAAACTTATTATAATAAGTTTAAGTTTAGAAAACATTTAATACAACAATAAAATAACACATTTATAATATTAAGATTTGCTATTGATACTATGGGATAATATTTGCTATCACAATATTTTAATTTGTATGAAGAGTATTAGATTCTTTTCATACACTGAAAAAAAATTCAGCCGATAATTTTTTTTTCAGTGTGATTTTACAAACATTTTTTTAATGGTAGTCAAATTATTTAATTGAAATATAATATTTTGATCATAAATTAATTTTATAATGATGATAAAATTTTTCACTGCTTAATTTTCTTTGAAATTATATATTAATTTATATGAAATACATTTCGTAGAAGAAAATTTTAAATAGAATACACTGGTTTATAAACATTCTAGAAAAAGTTCAAAAAAAATGATCATCAGTCTTAGTTACATCATCCATTGTACGTTTTTCTAACACACCAATAGAATTATTTTATTTTTGTATAATATAATAATTGTTAAGAAAAACTACTTTTTTATCAACACACTAACTGATAAGATATGTAAAAATAATATATTATTAAACTAAAATTTAAACATTAAAAATAATAGGTTATATATATATATAGTTATTTTTAAAACTATTTCTTTGTAAGTATACTTATAAAAAAATTATTTTAATGAATAGTGTAAGGCTGAATAGTGTGAGACTGGGGTACAATTAAATGTGGTGTAGATTTTAATCCATTAAATAAAACTAGTTGTAAATTAAGTTCACGTAAAAGAAATATATCAAATATGTGATATTAGTGACTTATAATATGATAATAATCTTCTGTATTTTATATGCACTTCATTTATCACTACAACTGTTCTTTTTTAATTTAATCCATATTTTTTCAGTTTCATCTAATAATTATCTTTTAATTGTAAACATTGTTGTAACTCATACTGTACATTTTTTTTTTATCAATTGATAAATGTATAGATAAATATTATAATATTTCTTTATCATATAATCTAAATACTTGTGAAAGAGCTTTGCTCGATTTCACCTACGCTACACTAGGTACTTAACTTTAAACCATAATAGTATTAATATTTACACACAGCTTGAACATAAGAATTATTTACAGTTTATAGCACACTTTACCCATTAGTGACATTCGACCAACTATAAAACATGGATTATTTTAAACTAATATTACACTTTACTATAATCATGAAGCATTAAAGCACTTTATCAGTTTTCACTGTAAATATTTTTAAAAAAAATTGCAAAAAAAAAAGATAGATCAATACTTTAAAAATATTTGGACATACTCAATGTCAAATTTTAAAATTGAATAATTTTTTTTTATTAAATTTACTATAATAAATTTAACTTATTTAAAAAAGAGTATTTAACAAATTTATTAAATCTTTATTAGTTATTAAAGAAGACCGTTGAATATTATATTAACATAAATTTTATAATGTAAACATTTTTGAAATAGATAATTAAACAAACTAGTATAAACATTTTTAATTTTTCAATATTTTTCGAAACATGTTTTACTAATTAATTTTAATCACCCATTTCAAGTAATTTAGGCGTAATACTGACATTGTTATTTCGTCAGTATTATTTATTTATTATCATTGTTATGCATATTTTATTCTTCTCACAAAATTATAATAAACAATATTTTAAGTGATGAAAAAATTAAATTATTTTTTCAAGTAATTTTTACTACAATACCGAACAATATTTGCAAAACAAATTACTTACAATAAACTTTATAATTAATACTTTCCTAAAAGTCTATAAAATAAATTAAAAAGAGCTCTGTTTGCACAAATATTTTCTGCTTTACTCGATTTACACGAGTAATTACTAAAAGAATACACATCAATCAATATAAATATTGATAAATAATTAAACACTATTGACATATTATTGAACATTTTTTTAAGTTGTCCAGAAAATATTAAAAGATGTTTTGAAAACTGAAAAAAATCCAACAATGTTGAAACTTTCTTCATAAGTCAAACATTGTTTAAGTTAATGTTAACACCAAACTAAAGCTTCCAAACTAAGAACAATTATTTTATATCAAAAATGTTTATTTTTTAACACCATTTATGAATCATTATATTATTTATACAAATATTTTATTTATATTTTAAATTTAATTTATATGGGTTAAATTAATTTAATGAAACACAAAAATCCTTAATTACAAAAAAAAGTGACATATTGTCTTTGTTTCTAAAAACAATAAAAAAATAAATATGATAAACAAAATATAATTTTAAATTATTTATTCTCCACCAGATAAGTATAACAGAGTATAAAAAAAAATAGACACAAATTAAGACATTTTAATTATAAATTAAATTGAATTTATTCAAAATTGAATTTATATATAAGATTAATCTAAATGTTTTTGGCTATTTGTCAGGCTGTAGTAATAGGTATTTCCTTAAACATAGAAAACAGCATTTCTTGTAGAAGTTTAATGAATAAATTAATATTTTTACTGATATTTTACAGTATATTTATGAAGAATCAATACTTGAATAAAAATTTAATAAAGTAAAATTTATAGTTAAATTATATAACTAGAATCGTGTTAAATATCTTAGAATTAGTTTTATTTTCAACCTGTTCTATTCTTATAATAATAGCACCACCCATTTATATTATATGATTTTATACTTAAACATTTTATTTTTCATGAGTTAAAAACCGATATCTTTTTAATTGATAATAATTATTAATTTAAAAGTTGACTAAAATATAATTATATTACAATAATCTCAATTGTAACTATTGATACTATATTAATGATATACACCTTAAAAAAAATTTTACTATACATGGAAAAATTATTTTTATTTTATTTTTTTGTATCAGATAGCTTGATAAATTTAATTTAATTTTTTTTTTTTTTATATATACATAGCCTTTATTAAAATAATATTTAGAATTTTTATTTAATAAACAATTATTTATCATTAGCAAAAAAAAAAGCTTTTATAATAAATTATAGTAATATTACTATCATGTTGTGTTAACATAATGATGTATGGAGTAGAAAAAATCAAATACAGTCGTAACATTTTGTTTTGCTTATTTATTATTTTAAACACTTTTATTTGTTAGAACTTTATTATAATAACTTTACTTGTAATATTTATATTTAATATCTCTTAAAATTCTATTAACTTGTCTCTTATATACTTTGAATGTTTTAAATAAAAGATATATATTATTAGCTTAAATATTTTCATTTATATATTTTATACAAAAACTTTCTTATAAAATTTTTATATGGTTAAAATAATTTGAACTGATTCACATTAATTTTAAAATCGATATATTTGAAAAAAGCCAAGAGAAAATCTAGATATTTTTTCAAGTAATATAGGTTTTGAAACTACATAAAATAAAATAAATCATAATATTCACCTTACGACAAAATCATTTACATGTGAAATTAAATCAAAATTTAACAGAAATAGAGTTAATTTGCTTAATCCATATCCCACATATACATAATATAAGAATACCTTTAAGTTTATTCAAATGAAAAAGTGAATAATATTTACTTAAAGAATAGACTTAGTCCTAGTCGTCTTAATAAATTTACTGAATATATTAAGACATCTATCAAAGTAACGTAAGTCTATTATTATGAAATGTAAAATAAAATAAACTAGTATCCCTTAAGTTTATTTATTATTTTTTTACGTAGATATTTTTAAATTATAAAGATAATCATTGTGTTACTGTTTTTTGGCAGTGCATTTAGAAAATGAAAAATATCTGTATAGTTTTATATTATTTCTGATTATCGTGTCAAAATTTCTTACAATTGTACGATGACATTGTTGTAAAACTGTTGTCCATATAAATTTATAAAAGCTATTGTCTATTTTTTAGTTTAGTTCAATAGAAATGATAAAAAATAAAGTTAAAACTATTTAAATACTGAATATATTATAAAATATTGTTTATTAAGCAATTTAAGGTTTACGCATTACTATCTATGAGTAATCAAATCATAATTCTTTTCATAAAAATTGGGCTTCAAATATTTTTTTGATTTAATACATTTTTTCTATAAATCTCAGTATCTTTCACAATATCTGAATTATTATAATATTTATTACCTTATTATTTGCTCTTTTTATGATGTAATGAAATATCTTTAATTTACTTGAAGACATATTTTTTTACATTTGAAGCACTACAACCAAGGATAACTTTCCAGATAGCCTTATTAATTAGTTTATTAAGTTACTTTATTTGTTTGTTGCAAAATATATGCCTCTATACAATAATTTCTATTTATATATTTTAAATATATATTTATTAAAAGAAATCACAAATCATCGTAATTAATTTTTTTTTCTTGATTTAAATTGTTTTGCTTATTATTCAAATGATGAAAATATGGTAAATTAAATTACAAATTGCTTAATAAATTAGAAATAATCTACATGAAAATTTAATCAAATGTAAATTGTAATGAAGTTTCTTTACTTTTATGATAAAAAAACAATTTCAATGTATTGAAAGTTACATTAAAATAATTATATTTTAAATATTAAATTTATTTTAATTAAATCACTTATACCAGGAATGGTACGTAATAAAATTTCACTCACTGTTTAGAAATTAATAATGAAGGTAGGTGTAAAATTATTTTTCAACTGATGAGCTACTATGAAAACTTTTTTTTTTTTACTCATTTTAAGCTGATAAAGAGCTTTTAAATTTTTTAATTGTTGAAATACAAGTAAGGGCCCAAACGCTAAATTAATATATTATGTTTCTAAATAAATACTCCGATATTCTGAAACCTGATTAATGTCTTATTAATAGTAGTTTTTCCCTAAATGCAAGGTTAAAGTATACAGTATAGAAAATTAATTTCAAAAGTGTAAATCTCAATGTTAAAATTTAATGATGTGTAATACAATACTGTTAAAGAAACCACAATATATAAATGGAAGAACGTCGTATTCCTTTAATTTTACTATTGATCACATTACTTACCTAGCCATTTTTCCTATACATATAGTAATAGCTGAGTAAGTTGGTAAATTAAAAATATCTCACAAATTAATTAAAATATACTAAAGTAATAAAATAGAAGAGTCCTTTTAAATTATTTTATAGCTTTGGTAGTTTTTTGTACATAGAAAATATATTTTTTGTTTATTTTAATTATATAACTTGAAATATATAACTGGTATGAGTATCAAATCGTCATATTTTCAAAATAAAATCTATAAAATAATTATTAATAGTAAGTGTGTTTTATAGGAAATGTACAAACAAATTTCGTCATTGAAATTCGTTATTATCTATTAAAATAAATACATTATTGTAATAACTGTAAGTTTAAAGATATTGTTTTTAGTAGATATTTAACAATATAAAGTGAATGAATAAAATAGACGGCACTTCATATATGCAACTTTTATACATTAATGTACTGACTTATTTCACTTTAATATGAACAAAAATAATAATAATTTATTAGTATTTGTTATAAGTATAATATTAGTATTATTTCAGTACAAATATAATAATAAAAAAGTAAACAATATTCATAAAATATCGTATTATACTATAAAATATTGAAAAATTAGTCAATGCTAGAAAAATTATTTAAGGACGTTCGATTTTCAAAAGTTTTTTTTTAATGGAAGTATTCTATGACATTTTCTAGGAAAATTATTATTATTATATTAATATTATAATTGTGTTGCAAAGATGTGAGAATATTTTTTAGCACACCACGAGCGTTTAAAAAAATCTATCAAAAACGCTCATTGCCGCCAGCGTTTTCGATTTAAATCCTGACATTTTTACCAGACTTGCCCAGAGACATTCCATAAGTACCTTGAAAATTTCTTTTATATCTGTTTATTTTTAACCGTGTTATGAGATTTTTTTTAATAGTCCAAGCACATATTTTTAAATAGGACATGATTTATATTGCGCATCTCAATTTTGTTTAGATTTATTGTTATTGTGTGTAGTTTTCACTAATAATTTTTAAATGTTGTGTACATTTAAAAATTGTTTTAAATGATTATTAAATTTTCGTTCGTTTATCTAATATTTGGAATAATAGTTAGTAGATAATTATAATGTATTGTTGTGAATACACATAAGTATTTTGTTGTCATATTATTTCTTAATTATTATTTAATTTACAATGGGAATAATTTTCTGGTAAACTGCTTTTGGAGTTATACGTTTTTAACATAACACATATCGAGTATTCGGGTACTCCTACCGGAATCAGTGGCCTGCCTGTAAGGACAGTCCGAAGGCCCTAACGATGCGTGAGGCTTGCAGGGCACAGGGTCTGAGGTGCAGTCCCAGCTAAGTGAAGCCTAATTAAAAATATAAGAAACATTTAAACACAATTTGAAAAAAAATTACAGAATAGTGAAGTATTTATGTTTTAAATCTTTTTCAATTTTTTAGCTTCGATGCGAAGCTGAGAAGGTATTGGTTTTACTAAGATGTGTTTTTATTTTTATTTTTATTTTTTTTTTTTTTTGTGTCTGTTACCACTTTTTCTCAGCTCTCACCGAACGGATTTCTTTCAACGATACGTCAAAAGATCACAAATCGTATCTAGTCGAAGACATTACCCTTCAAAATTGAAAAAATTTCCCTCGTTCCCCGTAAATGGGGGAAACCTCCAAAAAAATTACAAATTTAAAAATCGCTAATTTTCGAAATTTTTTCAATTTTTTTTACTAAAAACTGCCGTAACTTTTTCAAAAATGAACATATCAATATAATTTTTTTTTATATAGATGCTTGATGTCTTTACCTATCATTTGGTATATTTTTTTTGTAAATCTGACACTTAACCTGCCCACAGGGGGGGATTTAAAATGACAACTTTTTCACAAAAAATTAACTTTTTCAACTTAACTTTTGAAAATGTTCCGGAAGGTCTGACACTTTTATATATATCTTAAATTAAAGCTAATATAATATACTTTAATTTGAAAAAAAAAAATTTGACCTCTGGACTTGTCTTCACGGCGAAAATGGCTACCGAATGCTATTTTCGTGTGAAAATTCTCGATTTTATTATTTATATTATATTTAACTTTATAATGCTATAACTTATTGAAAAGTTTATGGATCCACACAATTTTTTTATGAGAAATAATATTTTTTAATAAACCCTTTTTCATTCGACATACTTTATCTTAATCGAGATATTATTAAGGAACCAGCAGATCAAGTAGCTTTTGGAATAAAACACCAATTTTTTTAAAATTAAACACTATCTAAAGATTTGCATCGAAGCGTTTATTTTTGATAGTGATTTTAATCACTGTCAGATATCATTATACTTGATCCAACTATACCACGTCACAACTGTGCCGCGACCCCCCTGTGCTGGGTTTTTTTTCATTTATTATAATAGAAAAAATAATTAGATTATGATAAAATGAAAATATTATTTATATGACAAACAACAAATTTTTGGAAGAAAAGTATTGCAAAAAACGTTTAGGCCATGTTTTGATCAGAAAACATAATAATAAAGAAAAATTACTTAATCAAGGACTTATTGTAAGTGATATAAAAAAAGGAAGTTAAAATGAACAAGCTACATATGTAAGAATCGAAATTCTACAATAAGAAGTGTTCTTAAGTGTTATTTACAATCGTAAAAACTACAAATAAACTATATGACGAGGCTCTCGATAATATTTTAAGACAATTTGATTAAATTGAAAATTTATCCATTTGTAAGTCCAAATCATTTTTTATATTAATGACATATTTTTTGGCGTTATAATAGTTTTGGTATTTGTTATAATACTCAGGCAGTATGTATATAAATATCAATTCACTAAAAAAATAATGACATTAACTATGATAAATTTGATTACATGTAGCTAATATTACTTAATATTAAAAGTATTAATTTATAACAATATAAAAGTATTTAACTCAAAAAATAACTTAAAATACAGGATACGTATTTCGAGAACAATGAAAAAAAGTCCTTATACCCTAATTTCCTTATTACATTAGGCCAGTTTACAAAAGTTTTCCAAAATCTCAATTAACTAATTTAATTTGTTTAAATCTGTAACACTTTAATAAAATAGATACAATTTAATAATATTTTGTAAACACAATTTTGAATGGTTGTTTATAAATAAGGGGATAATAAACTTCCTCTATCACACCAATTATATTTGATTATTAAATGAATTTTTATAAGAACAAAAACACGTTGAAAAAAATAAGTTTATCCTCATAAACATTTATTTTAGTTTTTCTTAATAAAAATGTTTTTAGGTAATTTGCATTTACTTTAAAAAATGATAAAAATAATTTAACATTATAAATTACATATCATAAAATATTTAGTTATTTTTTCATTTGACTCATTGACGTGGTCAATTATACAAAGTCTATTCAAAAAATAACGGGAATTTTCATTTAAAAAAAATATTTATTTATTCGTCTACATTAATGTTGTCACTTTTAAAAAAGTCCCCATCACTTATTCTGCACTAGTGCTAACACTTATTCCCATCCTTAAAACATTTCTCAAAATCGATCTTTGGGATTGTGTTTCAGCTCATTTTTCGATACTTTTTTTAACATTTCACACATTCTGTTACACTTTATTTAATTTTTTTTACGCAAAATTTGATACCAATTTTTTGAGCCATTTTTTTAACAAATGAAAATCGCCAAGCTCATAAAAACACGTCTAACCTTAGCGATTGCCACTGATAAAGTAAAAAATAAATCCAGCTGAACATTTTATCATACTTCAAGGAACATGTGTACCAACATTAAAAAAATTGTTTTTGAAAATCATACTACATGAAAATTAAAAGTTTCATACACACCTCATATTAAAAATTAAATTAAATTAAAAATATAAAAAATTCCAGTATAACTTTGCATACTGGAATTTTTTAAAGCTTTAATGTATATTTATAAATGTTGCACTTCTATAATCTATTTTTATATAAAACTCTTAAATATAAAGTTTTTAAAGTTGTGGTTGTTGTTAATAATTATGTTTAATGTTTTTTATATGATGTTAATGTGTTAATTTGTAATTGAATTGCAAAAATTTTAATAAAATTTATTAAGACTAATTATTGCAATAAACATTTTTTTTTAATTATTTTAAATGTTGCGATAATTAAAATTATTAAAATTTAAAAATAATTTTTCTCTTTTTCAAATTGTACTTAATTGAATATACTTATGTTGTTTATATATATAATTTTAATTAAATTTCTGTTATAATAACCTGAGGGGAAATTGTGTACTTTTTCCTATCACATATAACATGTAGTTGTGTGGTAGTTATAAACAATTTTTTTTTGATAGACAAACTATCAAAAAACATAAATTAAATATTAATAATTAGATTTAAACTTAATGATAAATGAACTAAATAAAATAAAAAATAAATCGTACTCTTACCACACTGAAGTAAGATATCATTATACTTTACCCACATATACCACGTCCTCACTGTGCCGCGATCCAACTGTACTGGGTTTTATAAATTATAAGTTATATTAATTTATAAATAAAAAGATAATGTTTAATTATTTCTTGTATTCGATGTTATTTAGTGTAATCAATAGGTATTTAGAAATTCATAAGGGGGATGTTAACAACTTTTTTTTTAACTTATAAACTACCATAAAAATATTAGGGATAATTTTAAGCTGATTATGAGCAAAAATAAAGGTTAATAAACATTTGAATATCTGTATGGCACAGGAAAATGTCCCCTCATTTCCCTGTGCTTAGATTTATAAATCTTAAAAGTTTAAAAAACACATAAAATCGGGATTTTTATCTTAATAATCTATAATATTTCAAATCTGAAATATCAGAAGTTTTAAATTATTTATGGTACTTTTTTATTGCAATTCAAATTATTTATTTAAAGTAATTATTTTTTTGTCGGTTAAATACGTTCGATGTCGAATCCTTATAAAATTAAAAAAAAAATTGTACTAAAATATTTTGTCCAAAGACAGAATACATAAAAAGAATATGAATAAATGAAATTTTAGCTCAACATACCTAACGAACTATGAGAGCTTCATATTCAACAATAAGGTGTTTATAATGATTTAAAGTCTAAATAGAACATCCATCACCAAATATGACATTCATTGAACGGGCCTTAGAATAGTAATATCACATGAAGTATAGAAACTCTATGACAAATAAAGTTTTAGGATAGAAATAACGTATGATACAACATACTATAATATATTATTGCAGCAAAAATTTATTATGACAGTTGTATTAAATGTATTCGTGTTATTAAAGAATATACATTTTTATTTACAATGTTTGAGATAATATATGATTGGTTTACAATTTTTTTTAATTTTTATTTTGGTAGAATTATAAACAAAACTTTTAAATTGATTTAGCATTTTATCTCAATCTCTTTGTGCATCAGTGGTATTTTCGCGAAAAATATTTTTTTATTTTTGACTCTACGCTGATTTGTGAGTGTATAGTCTTCAATATAAATAGTACATAAGTACTGTTTTTTTTTTTTTGAATATGTTAAATAAAAACGGACATCATGACAAAACCAATATATTCCAGCTTCACACCTAAGCTAAAAATATACAGAGTGATCAATTTATAAAAAACCATGCTGAGCAGGTATTTGTTCTTAACTTCGCATCGAAATTAAAAAATGTTCATGGATATACATGGCCTTACACCCGCATATTAAAACACCACTATATAAAATAGTTAAGTTACCAACTTAAATTTTATTCTTTCTAATAAAAATTTATCATTGATTTCAATATACCTAACTAACTTACTAGGCTAGTAATCTAGTTTATATATTGACAGAAATAAAAATACTATCCGTAGGATAATTTACTGAAAGTCAGATAATTAATGCAAAAATGAATGTGCATAAAAGTAATACTACTTCAAATTATTCTTTCTACCATGTTATAAATAAAAAGTAATGCAAAATATTAATTACTTTCCTAAAAATTCTCAAAGTCACCAAATTTAAAATAAAATATTATTTATTGTTAAAATTGAAATATGAAATTTTGTTGATATTATGATATATCATTACGACAATTTTTTTCAGGTTTACCAAATGATCTCAGCGTTTACTGGCAACAGTACCCGTGGCCTCTAGGTGAATTCATATGTAAACTACGAGCATTAGTATCAGAAATGTAAGTCATTTTCTTATTTTCTAAATATTTATTAGTCAAATTTTTGAAACTAATCAATTTTTTTCTCTTTTATTGAAGTATATTATACCTGTATATGGATATAAATTTTAATATTGTGATCAGTGATATTTGAAAAATAACTTTTATGAAATACTAATTATGTTTTTAGTAACCAATAATATGAAATCTAGCTGAACTCAAACATTTTTTATTATATTTATTTTTTCAATAAAACAATTATATTGTTTTCCAATAAAGTAGAAGAAATTGTTTTCAATTATAATTTTAATAAGTTTAAAAACTTACGTTTCCTTACTTATGATGATTAATCTTTGCTTGCTTTTTATTGAATAGGACTTCTTACACTTCAGTTTTAACAATCGTAGCATTTTCGATGGAAAGGTATATTGCTATATGTCATCCTCTCCATGCATATGCTATGTCTGGATTAAAAAGAGCAATACGCATCATTGCAATGGTTTGGATAATATCGTTTTTAGCTGCATTGCCATTTGCTGTATACACTAAAGTTGACTATATTGAATATCCACCAGGTAACCATTTATTATAATTAAAATATTTTAATTTTATTATTCTTAACATTAATTAAACTATAAAATATTCATTAGTATTAAGTATATTTATATTTATATTTATATATTCATTAGTATTATTATTTTAGTATAAAAATTACAATTCGAATATTTTTTTCGATTACCTGAAAATAAAAAGTTTTCGTTACAACTATTAAAGAAAACCTTCATTATTATTTTTTATTCATCATATAATAAATAAATCATACACGGAGTGGTATTTTTTTTTTTATACTTTCTGATTCAACATTTAATTATAATTTTTTCTTTTTAGGATTCCTAAAATTAATTTATAAATAATTAGATAATTTACTAATTATGCGATCATTGTTATAATAATCATAATTAATCTAGTATATTACAAAGTGTTTCAAAAAAAATATAATATTAAAAGATATATTTCATTAAATTAGTATTAACAATCAAAAAATATCACCAAGGAGTATTATCATTTTGATTAAATCAATGAAAATCGATATATATTGAATTTTTAAAACGTTGTTTTTTAATTAATCAATCCATGATATCATGATCATCAATTAATAATAAATAAAAAATATTTTTCACAGCATCAGGAAACTTGTCATATGAAAGCGCATTTTGTGCAATGTTGGACTCAAATTTACCTCCTGGTGTACCCATCTATGAGCTAAGTTCGTTTTTATTTTTTTTGGTCCCCCTGATAATTATAATTGTTTTGTACGAAAGAATTGGTCATCAAATAAGGCAAAGCTCTAGACACTCGCTTGGTAAACAAATGCATGGCGGCGACAACAAACAAATTCAATCAAAGAAGTCTATTGTTAGAATGCTTGGTAAAGAAATATTTACATGTAAAATATTAAAATAGCCATCAAATTAAAACTTGGTGCTATTTTTTATACTGACTTATATAAATTATTTCGTACGTAAACAAACAATTTAATTGATAAAATAATATTATTTTTGTTTTAGCTGCTGTAGTCGTAGCATTCTTTCTTTGCTGGGCTCCGTTCCACGCACAACGATTGCTCTATCGGTATGCTAGAGAATCGCCGTACTTTCCTTTGATAAACGAATTATTATATACAATTGCTGGATGTTTTTACTACTTTTCTTCTACTGTAAATCCTATTCTTTACAACTTAATGTCAATGAAATACAGGAGGGCGTTTCGCGAAACGCTTTGTGGTAATGCTAGAAAATATAGAAACCGAATGTCAAGGGACTTACAATCCAGCTTTCGTGACACAACTATGCCTATCAACACTATCATAAGCACGACTGAATATAGAAAATCAGTAATACACAAGCCAATTGTAACTAAAAATGGTAGAATAGCTGATGATGGAGAAACGGAAAGTTCTACCATAGCCGCTGCCGATATGTTGGTCATGCTCTCCTCAGCCGAAAACGGAAGTGCACAAAGTTACAAGACTTTACTTAGAACAAACGAATCTAAACCATCCTCGTCAGGAAAAATTCACCATGATGATGAAATTGTAAATTATGAACGATGCCAAACTGAAAATAATCCGTCCACTTTAGAGATTGAAACTTGCATTTAACTCAATTATAATACGGAACGCCTACATAATAAATTGTTAAAACCTCGATTTTCCAGACGAAGAAACATAAAATTTTATATGGCTTTAACAGTATTTCAAATAAATTCTCTTTGAGTAAATTTTACAGAATAACATATTATAATTTATACAAAAAAAGTTTATATATAGTGATTTAAATGATGTAATTGTGGAAAATATAAGTAGTTAATTGAAAATTACCTTTACAAATTTAAATTATGTTGTAATTTATTAGGTACTTTATCGAAGGTTTTTAAGACAAATAGAATATACTTTAAGAATATTATAATTTATGTTTTTTTCTAAATTTTTATGAATTTTACTGTATCATTTAATAAAAAGTTAATATTAGAATACATATATAAAACGCATGGTGTTCATATTGTTAGCAATTTAATAACGAGTTCATACAATTTCATTTAAATATTAAGTTATTTATTAGACTTATTAAGTGTATTTCTGTAAAAAAATAGCACTAAGAAAAAAATGATAGTTAATTTATAATAAACTACAGTAAACAATAAATTGTTATGTTTATATTATTTAAGTATTCATGCTATCATAGGTATTTGATCATAGATTATACTTTTTGAAATGCTTATTTATTCCATCATATCATTAATTATACCTTGAACTATTCATTAAGTTATACGTAGTTCCTAAAATATAATGAAATAAAATTGTAAAATCATACTTGTAAATATTATTATAATATATTTCTGAAAAAATAATCATTTTTTTTAATAATAATAAGTCTAACCTATAAATAATTAGATTAAGCTTATTTTATGATAAAAACCTTTTAAAGCCTAAAAAATAGATTCCATTTCACAATATGGCAATATGTTTATTAAGAAATCTATTAATTTAAAAAGTACTTTTTCTCTCTTCTGAGCTTTTCAAGCCTTTCGCCGCAGCAACATATTGTTTCCATTCCTATCTATCGTTCACACAATATTCTGCGTTTTTTACATTCAGAAGTATTTGTCTAGACTGTTCTCTAGGTCCCTTATTATCGGGTTTTCATTTAGTTATTAATCCAATTATTCCTTCTGATCCATATCCATATCCTGCCCAAATTTCCATCGTACTTTTTAGGGTTCCAATAATAGTGGGTTTTTTATAAAATTTACCTAATTCTTCGTTATTTCTCTTTGAATTGAAGATTTTTCTTTATATCCTTATTTCAAACACTTCAAACTTTTTTTATCTGATTTTGTTTAACCCACACCCAAAGAAAAACCTCAATCAAAATTGAAAGAGAAATTTTATCAAGGGTTTATGATAATGTTTTATTAATACGAACAAAATAACTATTCTTATAAATAATTATTGTTCAAGACAAGAAAAAAAAATATCATATTGATAAATATATCATTGATTCAATAGTAATGATATATTTATCAAATTGAACAATGAATTTATTATATAGATCGAGGTTTTTCTCTGGGTGCAAGTACTACACACATACAAAGCAACGGGTTTAGCTGTGACATTGTGTATGTAATTTTAGACTTAATTGATAGCAATTTTTATTTGAATAATATCATTAAACTATAATAACATCTATTTGCTACCATATGACATTTTTTTACTTTTTGGTGGCTATTAGCATTTTCATGTTTGCCACTAGGTACTTGAAACTCTGCATCCTTTCAAATTTGTACTCATCAGATTTAAATAAGAAGTGTTGTGATTTCGTTTTGAAAATATTATATACTTTGTTTTTAACTCATTTATCTTCAGACCAATCTCTTTGCCTTCATTTAGTAGGTAGTTGTATTTTTCAGTTCATTTTATCAGGTTGATAAAATGAATTTAATAAAGTGAAAGGTTACTTTATAGAAGACTATTCTTTATAGACTGTATAAACTTTTATTATCATTGTTTATACTCAGTGCCGGCGCAAAGTTTTTCGAGGCCCGGGGCAAGTTAGCCCCGGTAGTTATCTCTATTTCTGGGTTGAAATTTTTAAATTTTTTTTAGATCTTTTTTTTTGCTCTACCGACAAAAAAGTAGATAGGCTAAAGACAAATTAAACCAAGCCACTCGGAGGGCCCAACGACAGCGGCGCCCGGGGCAGGTGCCCCGACGCTTGCTCCGGCACTGTTTATACTATACAAGTATTTCGTACTTGATTTCATTTAATAAAAATGCAAACAAGAAGTCTGGGTCTCGCTCAGACCCTGCCTTAAGACCAACTTATATTAGTATCGTATTTAGGGGTAAATCAAATAGGCCATCACGTAGGGCGGCATTTTTTTGAAGGCGATATTTTTGAGATGTTGCTTTTATTGTATTATAATTTCAAAATTATTGTGAAATTGATTTAAACACATTTTTCGTACAGATTTTCCATATAAACACAATAATTTAAAGTAACTTTTCCCGTATTCATAAATAATTTTGTATATAATATTTAAATATAAATAAAATCGTCTTAAAAAAAATTATTCATTGACGGCGATTAACAAGTCGAAATAATTGAAATTTCCTGAGACTGACCAACCGTTGATTACCGATCGGCAGATATTATTGGGCGATGGTAACACTGCCACCAGTCGGCCATATCGTGTTTAAGGTACTCTTTGGTTTAACAAGTATTCTTTCAGGAGAAAGAAGTAGGGAGTCAACTTGTTTCTCGGCTACTGATTTTGTTGTATACATATTTAGTGCGTGTTGCGTGAGCATTTGATAGTGAAGTGAGATTATGACTTATTCGCCGTTATTCAAAAAAAGTTAAAATAATGATGTCGATAGTTACACAAAAACTAGTTCTTTGTAGAATCATCTTAACTATTACGATAAATAAACTACTCGGATATATTACAAATATTATAGTAAGTTAAATCTTATCATAAATTGTACTTCAAAGTCTACTTAACTATTATAATTTGATGTAGATTAATTATTTTACATAAAAAAATATCGAATAAATGAAATAATTTTACATTTTATGTTTAAGAATTCAATCATACGAGTATAGTGCAGTAGCTTGGGAGGCCAAATCCCGCCAAAAATAAAATAAGTCTCGCAAAAATACAGTATTTGTAATTCAATGTATATTGTAAAAATATATGAATATATTAAATTTAGTACTCTCAATTTTTTTGATTTTATAGTAGTAAATATGAAATTTTATTTTAACAGAAATCGAAATTTATCAATAATTTTTTTCGGTAATATTTGTTCAATTAATTTTCTTACACACTATAATAAATAACATATCACTTTAAATAAATTATATAATATATTTCATATTATAATATCGAGTGTGTCTATTATTGTAAAATTTTAACTTTTAGTTCTTTCTTATTTTATTTAATCAGTATTAAATTAATCGTCTGCTACCATCTCTTATACCCTAAATTAATATCAATACTCGATTTTCAAATAACAGTCTCAATTGCATATATATATATATATATATATATATATGTAATCTAATCAGATTTATTCGACAAAAAAAAAAAATTATATAACATTTTTTTTTATTTTATTCAAAGTTTATTGAGTTACAACTATTTAATGTTTAAAGACGATTTAAAAAACGTAATTTTTTTTTAATAGACGGCAACATTGTTATGTCGTATAGATAAGCACTATCTTTTCAAAGAAATTCGATAAACTAAATGATTGTTTATTGCATTTCTAAGAACCAGTTGATATTATATTGTAACAATATAATATCAAATTTATCTCCTGTATACAAGAGAGAATAAAAGAAGAGAGCAATAAATAAAATAAAAAATTGATAAGCAAAATAAAAGGTCAACAAGGACTCCTGAATTAAGCGCAATCGGGACTTTATGTAAAAATCTCGGTGTGCCTTTTTTCCCCAATCCAGTGCTATCTTTGCAGTTATTATTTTATTAAAACGGATTATGTTCTTTTGGTATTACCTATACCCAGCAGACACTTCATGTCATAATTCATAATTAATATATTTTGTTTGAGTAAAAAACAAAAATTATATTGTTTTTTTTTTTTGCGACGGCTAATTAAATTCCACGATAAAAAACTGTTACTATTGAAATGATGATAAATCATCATAAAAATAATGAAATATCGTTATTATTAATTATTTAAATTTTATTTTTAGCCAAAACAAAAAGTTAATATAAGAATTGAATCAGGTATCGTACAAGGATTTTGTAACAAAACATATTTATCAAAAAAGCCCTACATCAGTTTTTTGGGGATACCCTACGCTAAAGCACCTATCAATGAACTAAGATTTAAGGTACTTTTACATATGTTAACATTTTTAAATGTTTATGTATTTTAAGAAATATCAAAACTTATGCTTGAACAAGTAAATTTTTAAAAAGCCTGTCTAGTTTTACACTCATTAAAATTAAAATTAACAGCGGGTTAATGGTTTACTTGTTTTTTTTTAATTTTTAATAATTTTATTAGGATATTATTTTTAACCATGTAAATCTGAAATATTAACAAACAAATTAATTGAAATTTCCTTAGTAATAAGAGTGTAACCCTAGACTTGATGTATTAAATATATTTTTTAATAATAATTTTTTAGCCACCAGTTAAACACGAAGGATGGTCTGGAGTTTATAAAGCTTTTTCTGAAAAAAGTAAATGTGCCCAATATGATATGGTGGTAACCAAAAAAATTATTGGAAGTGAAGATTGTTTGCATTTAAATATATTTGTTCCAAAGGTAAAATAATTTTACTTATTTTGTTAATTTTTTTATCGTAATCTTGTTTGTTAGGAATGCAATGAAAAAAAAGCCGTCATGATATTTATACATGGCGGCGCCTTCAATTTCAGTTCGGGATCAACAGATTTTTACTCCCCTGATTATTTAATTGATGAAAATATAATTCTGGTTACAATTAACTATCGTTTAAATGTTCTGGGTAATATAACAAACATATATATTCATTATATCGCACTTTATGTCATTATACTATTTGTATGGTAGAATGATTAAAACTTTTAAGTGATCATTTCACAAAACACTTAATAAGTTTTGTACCTAAGATATACCTGACGTAAACAGTAATGTCACTCGAAATTTATTTGGAGTTTAATCTAAATTTTATCTATTTAATAACTTTATTTCACATTTTTAATTAAAATGGACTTAAATAACTAAAAATATAATATTCCTGCCTTTTCGGGCTTTTGAGGTGTTAAAATCCTTAAACCTTTCTTCCTTCACATTTGAATTTTGTAGTATGTCTAAAAATAATTTAAGACAAAGCTAATTTAGATTATACTTGTGATAAACGTAGGAGTTCAGTTAATTATTATTATCCTTAGTTTCGAAGTTATTCAAATTATACTGCAGACTTTGTTAAAAATTGTTTTTTATTATTTTATCTTAATAAACATTTTATTTATGTTTAGAATTAGAATTTATCCTAGAAAATATATACATACAAAATAATAATACTTATTCAAAACATTTTATCAATAAGTAATTTATTTGCAGGAAAAATATGACATGGTATATACATATATGTTAATAAAAAAAGACTTTCTATTTATTTCAATAACACACTAGGTATTTATTTTAAAGAAAAATGTAAATTTAATTTTAGTTATTAAAGTTTCTTATATTATAACTATACCAATAACACCATTAAGCGGTCTGTTAATTTTTCATACTTCGCCTTTACCATACTCATTTTAATAAACAACTAACTCTTTCAAACGTTTAGGTGTTATTTTTTATCTCCTCAGAGAAGGAGGATGTGTGTTTTAGTTTATGTTTTTATAAAATTCATTAAAGCTATTCAATAATTACACAAAACCAAACAATCTTATTTTACAAATTAATGATTTAGGTTTTTTGAATTTTGGTATTGACGAGTGTCCTGGTAACATGGGTTTAAAAGATCAATTATTTGCAATAAAATGGGTAAAAGAAAACATTTCTGCGTTTGGAGGTGACAATGAAAACATTACGATATTTGGCGAAAGTGCAGGATCAGCATCAGTTCATTACCATATGATTTCTCCTCTGTCAGCAGGTAATAGTTTTAATCGTAACCTAAGTTTTTTTAAATAGTCATATAAAAGTATATAATTGGATAACAAACATTTAAAATCATGTAGTTGAATTTTATCTCTAGTTGTAAATTACAAATATTTATTTTCTTTCATTTTATTATATGTCATTGACTCCTTTGAATTTAATTTAATTACTAATAAGTATATTCACCACAGACTATTATATCTATAAAAATTCTTATAGAAATTATATTAAAGAGGAGTCTAAATAATTTATAGACTTTGACAGGTATGTGATTTGTAAATTACTTTATGATTTTATATTTTATTGTATCGCTTATATATAAGTAATATATAGCTTATGTATAAGCCTTAGATCTGTTTTACTCTGTATATAAAGGTTATATATAGAATGATTAACTTATTATGAACCATATTTTTATGCATTCATTATATAAGAATTTTAAATGTTTCAAAATGTAAAAGAGTGCAAATAGATTTGTTCAACTCTAAATATTTATCCCTTATACTTTATAAGAGCGTCAACTTTATTTTTTATAATATAAATATATATCTAATTTAATGAAATGTTTGAGGTATTTTTTAATTTAAAAATTAGATATAATTCATTTATTAGATATAACACTTTATAGTTTTGAATAATTGAGTTAAAATACAAGTAAAATATACAAGAGAATTTATTAACTGCTCATGGATTTGTTTATGATGGGTCTATTCATTAGTATGCAAACGTTTATTGTCATTTATGATTTTATTGACAGAAAATAAAAATGCTTCATATTTTCAAAAGAATTACGTTCGCGCCGAGTGTGAACTCGAATGTAGCGCGCGGTTACTCGGTTGTGCGTCCACTCACCTCTCTTTCGTCTTCCGGTTGCTGAATTACATCAGCCGCTTATCATTGCCGGCTGACCTTGCAGTGTAAAATGCGCTGTTGTCAGAAATAGGTTAAGAAATTATTTTTCACAATTGATCTGGTAAAAGCTTACTACCAAGTACCTTTTAATCCAGACGATATATGTAAAGCAGCCATTACTACTCATTCGGACTTTACAAATTCCCTTTTATGACATTCGGATTCCAAAATGCTGGACAAACTTTCTAATGCTTCATAGATGAAGTACCAACGGATTAGACTTCTGTTACGTGTACATTGATGACATTTTGGTATTCTTTAAATCGGAGGAGGACTACAAACAACATTTGCGCGTCTTATTTGGAACACTTTTGGCCTTTATGTAATCATTAATCCGCATAAATGAGTTCTGGATGTTATTGAGGTGAAGTTTCTCGGGTACCTAGTTTCTTCTGAAGGCACTCACCCGCCACCGGAACGTGTTTTTTAGCGCCCTACAGTAGCATCCATTGCCAAATTCAATGTAGGGACTACGCTGGTTTTTGGGAATAGTAAACATTTATCGCCAATTTTTTCCAAGTACTGAGAAGAGACGTAATCATTATTTTGATAATATAATTATCGTCGATATAATGACAATGTTTTTATTATGCTTAATTATTAAGCTGATATTAAGTTATTGCGAAAATTAATTTTAAATGTACCTTTTATATTTAGGTGTATTTCAAAAAGCTATTATGCAAAGTGGATGTGCATTTAATCCTACGGCATTCACTGAACATCATAAAGACGCTGCCTTTAAAATAGCAGAAGATTTAGGCTGTACAGCAAAGGAACCTCATGAAATAGTAAAATATTTAAGAAAAGTGCCTGTGAGTGATTTAGTGAAAGCTACAACGACAAAATACTTGTTTAAAGTAAGTTACATTTGTAGAATTTACGTGAAAGTAACAAAGGATAATTTTTCATCGCCACTTTTAAAAGAAGCTACATTTAAAAAAATTCTGTAAATTATTACATAAAAATAAAATTGAATTTACATTGATTTAGATTTTTTATATTATATTTATTCATAAGTTTAAGTTATAAATTCGAAATATGAAACAAATAAGATATAATAAAACTAGATATTGTACTTAAAATATTAGATTATATATTTTTCTTATAATAAAATAACTATAAAAAAGTGAGCATTAATGAGAAAATGAGTTCCGAAAAGGTATATTAATATAATAAAAGATATGTATGATGGCATTTTTACCAGGGTAAAAAGCGTAGGAGGAGTAACCGAAGATTTTAGAGTAGAGTAGAAGTGCACCAAGATTCTGTTGTAAGTCCTTACTTATTTTCTATAGTGATGGATGAAGTTACTAGAGAAATACAAGGGCATGTACCATGGTGCATGTTGTTCACTGACGATATAGTGTTAATAAGAGAATGTAAAATAACGGTGGTATCGACGAGGATGTATGACACAGGATTAAGTGCAAATGGGTGAATTGGAGAGAAACATCTAGTATGTTATGCGATAAAAAAATTTCAATGAGGCTGAAAGGTAAATTCTATAAACTATAGTGAGACTAGCTATGATGTATAGTTCAGAATGTTGAGCGGTTGTCAGAAGAATAGAGCAGAGGATGAGTGTAGCAAAGATGAGAATTCTTAAATGGATGAGATATATGACTAGTGAAGATAGGTTAAAGAACAAACATATTAGAAATACTCCCTCTTTATGTTCGTTCCTTAGGTTTATCGTCAATCGTGGATAAGATGAGAGAAGAATAGAATTAGATGGTTTGGTCATATTATGAGGATAGAGAAATTAGAAGCCGTAAGAACAGTTATATAAATGAATTTTGAAGGATGCGGTAGAAGAAGACCAAAAAAGAGATGAAGGGATGTTACTCAATGTGATATAAGGACAGCTGATGTGAGAGTAGTAGATGTGGGACATTGTGTTAAGTAAAAGTTTTGGATAAGGGTGGTCGCCCTCAAGTAGTTAGGATAAAAGTGAGGAAAAAGAAGAAGAAAATATCTTATAGAATAATTGCTCTGAATAAATATGTTAATAAATGAATCACTGGAAACAATTTATTATAAAACAAAATCCTAACTTAAGTAAGACATTTTATAACATCACGTACCAAAAATGTTTCAAATATATTTTAATTAGATCATTTGTATATTCTATATAGTTTATAATTAAATCTATCAGTTTTAAATAAATTTTATTAACGAAAATCATTTTGAGTTTTAAATTTAACTTACTTTCTTTTTCTCATATATAGGGTCAGAGAGAGATTTTAATTTACCAATTTGTTCCATCTATTGAAAGTTATAAAGTTACCGAAAGATTTTTACCAGCTCATCCAAACGAATTGATAAAAACAGCACCATCAATTCCAATAATATCTGGAATCAACAATAGAGAAGGATTAATAGCATTTCCAGGCAATTGTTTTCTTAATTAAATATATTATGTTAAATGAAACATATAACTGAGCCCATGATTAATTCTACCCGTTCTATCATTCTTATAATAAAGATTTTCATCAAACTGAGTTAGTCATTTAATAAATAAAATTTACTAATAACTTACAATCTTTTGAACACAAATAACTCATTTTAATCTAATATCTTAACTTTAAAAAAGATATTTTTTACTTCTAGGAATTGACAAGGATACATTGATAAATTTTGATAAACCTGATAATACACGTAAACTCTTTGGAAGTGAAATAAATTATGATGAAATTGAATATAAAATACAAGAATTCTATTTTAAAAACAACCATCTGAAAACTGACGAAGAAAAATTATATAGTACTTGTACGGTACAATACTTTTATTGATTATATTTTACCTGAAGTTAAATTTTAATTTAAAAAAATATTATCTTCTTCAAGTAATATTTAAAAAATTGTTTGATTTATTTCTTATTTCTCGTGATTTCTCGTGATTACTCTGAATCTAAATATAAAATAAATTTATCTACATCCCACCCTAAACTTTATAAAAAATATTAGATGTTAATATTGAAAAATAATAATAATTTAGTGCATAACTATTTTTTTTTTAGTTATTTAGTGATGTTCTTTATTGCAAAGAATTTCATCGAAGTTTTCACTATTTACTTGAAAGGGACTGTTCTCAAGTTTATAATTATGAATTTAAGTTTGACGGGGAATTGAATACTTGTAAAAAACTACTTTTTGTAAATAGACCGGAAATAAATAAATTAAAAGGTGCGTAGTAATATAATTGATATTTCCTTAAGAACACCATAAAAAATTATTCAAAAATCCTCATGTGCAAATATGATATTTTAAAAAGATGTCCTAGAGAAGTTCGTTAGCTGTTATATATTTATAATTAACACCATTGAAACGGGATTTATATATAAATATACAGAGATTATCCTCAATTTAAACCCTTCACGAGAGCAAATATTTAATTTTCATTTTTATTGTAATTCGACGTCATATTTGTGTGTTCGAATAGTAGTTATATTTATGAAAAACAAACTCGTAATTTCTTCANGTTCGAATAGTAGTTATATTTATGAAAAACAAACTCATAATTTCTTCAAAAAGTTAACTATCTAACAATTTTGATAATATGACATAACATAGCGATAAAGAACTTAATTTTCAATAATGAAAAATTTAATCACATCGATATTAAATGTAAAATTAATTTTAACCAAGTTTGTTATGTTTTATACACGTTTGTTTAAAACACCAAAAATTTCACAATTTATTTTCATCTTATGGATCATTTTAGACTTTTAAACAGTTTACAGATTTTTTTTTTTTAAATGTTTTTAAAAACCTTGATTTTAATAGTAAAAAAGATGTTATGTTAATCATTTCGTATACACTGTATACGAAATGATCACTGCATACTATACAGTGATTACATAAACTTTGACTCGATTTCAGAAGGGACACTAGTTAACTATTACTAGACGTAGGGAGACTGAGTCCATTTGCGTCTCCCACTTTAAATTCTAATTATAGTTGATATCTAACTTACAACATGTTTAATATATAGGAGCATGCCATGCTGATGAGTTAGGATACTTATTTTGTGGAAAATTATTTGGATTTTTACCGAAATCTAATTCCGAAGAACTTTACATGTGTAAAACTATGAGCAAACTATGGACCAACTTTGCAAAAACAGGGTGAGATACAATTTAACTTATTAGTACTTAATTGTGAAATAAAAATATTTTTATTATTAATTTTAATTATTTAAGTCAAAATTAATTATAATATTTCTTTTAGGAATCCAAATTCAGCAGATCTCAGTGTAGAATGGACTAATACAAGTTTGAAAAACCCTAAATATTTGTTATTGGATGGATCTAATACTTCCATGGTTGAAGGGTTATTGCATGAAGATTGCACACTGTTTTGGGACAATATACTAAATGAACAAATATGAATAGGTTTTAAATAATATTTATGAAATGTATTGATAATGTAATTTATATATTTGAAAATATATTATGTTAAATCAATAAAAAAATATTTTATATATATATATTAATAATAGTGTATTTATAATATAGGTTAAAACAAATTTTCACAGTTTCATAATTTGCATTATATATGTATACAATATACAGTTTATAGTGATAATTTATTAAGAATATTACTCCTAAATGTTTTTGATAAAAATTACTTATTCATAAAATGTACCAATAAAAAATACTATCAATATTAATATTGAAAAAATGTTTTATAATTATAATTTATAGACTTGTTTACGATTTTAATAGTTCAATTTCAATCGTATAAAAATAATTAAGAGATCTCTTTTAATTTTCAAAGTGAATCCTTAATGTTTTTTTTTTTTTACAATAAACCCGATATTATCCTAACATACAGGTAACTGGCACCGTATTATTACTCGCTAAATTTCACTGCAAATTGGGTTTTAGTACACGATAAAGTATTACTGCTACCACAATACTACATAATCTGTCTTTTTGTCAAAAATCAGAAATAAATTATATTTGTTATTCTCATTATATATATATATATAAGTTTGAGAATCTACTTATCAATTTTACTCGATAAAGTTATACTTCGTGCACATATTTTTACATAAAAAACCATTCACGAAGTATCAGCAGCTTTATTTAACTTAATAAAGCCTTAATGAGTAATTTAGGTCGCAATTTTAATTTTGGTTAGATGCTATTTTATATCAAATTAAAAATTTTGATAATTTAATCAGAAGTACAGAATGTTTTACTACACATTTACCATCCTCTTTACATCACTCTACTACCTTTATAGACACAAAAATAGACCTAAAAATCAACATTGTTTTCAATAAATATATAATCATAAAAAGAAAATCAAAGCTATTGGAAAAATTAAGCCAATTTATAGATAAATAAAAAAAAACCTAGTTCAGGCGGGACCTATCATATTTGGGATCCTGCATAGTGGACTCTACTATAGATTGAAATCTGAAAGAAGTAAACATCATCATTATAAAACGCTTCGATGCGATTGTGCACAAGTAGAGGACTTGAAATTAAAATTTTAACAATTTAACGGAAATTTTATTTATTTTCACTTTAACGTATATGTGAACTGGTTTCAAATGAAAAATCCTATAAAGAGTAATACTAAATCAAATCAATATCGTTTAATCAAAATGTATTAAAAAAACAAGTGTATTTATCGCTATTAATAAATATTAATTTATTAGTTATGTAGTTGATTACACAACTATTATTTTACTGCAGACGTTGATTAACCTTCAGTACAGTTTTTAGGAGTGGGTTATCACAGTAAATAGTTAGTAATGGGCTCAAGAATATGTAACGGATCACAGCCTTAGATAATATCTTTCCATCATTATCGTCATAACTTGAATGAATTGTACAGTCCACAAACTACGCTTAGTTTTACTATGTATCATACCAACATGTATGTTAGCAGTACCATTGCAAGAGTTACAAAAAGTAGTTGTCTAGAGGATTTTAAAGTGATGTTTATGGTCAAAAGGAAGGGGAAACGAAATGCGCATGTTCCTCGTCAGTAGTATCTTCAATTGAATGTGTGCTGCCGTAATGTTCAAAAATGTGGGTTAGTCGCGATTTGTTAGCCGCACGTCGCGGCCGCCAATCGTTTCCGTAATAATAATTATGTCGAAATTTACTCGAAAATTAGTATTATGGCGTATCGCCCTGACTGTTATAATCAACAAACTTCTTGGATATCTATCGAGGATTATAGTAAGTCGTACACAGAAACTTATTTCTACTAACTTATATACTTCTAGTACTTAATTTTAAAATCAATTTAGCGTACTATAAATTATTATGAAACGACACGTTTATTACGAGTTTAATTGATTCGATTTATTATTCTACGTCGTTAGTGATTCTAAGTATTGTTCGTTATGCAAATTTAATTATTATAGAGAATCGAATTTCGGCAAGTGATTTTAATGGTATGCATCAAGTATTGATGTAGTATCGCCATAAAACAAACAATACAATTATTTTTATTATAATATGCGTTCAATACTTTAATACATACTCGTTTTATGAATGATAAAGATCAGTGACTGTAACTGTATAAATATTAAATACTGTATAAACATATTAAATTTCATGCTAAAATTTTTAACGAATTAGCATAAATATCGTAGCCAATTACTAATTACTATTTAAGTACTCTTAATATTAGAAAATTATTCGTTGGGAACTAAAATTTATAGTGAATAATCTACACTTATTACATTAAGAGATTGAGAAGTTATTATATTTTTACTACTTAATAAATTTAATTCTGTAAATTTAAGTCTGTACTATACTGTTTATTATTGATTAAAATAATATATAAGTAGTAAAAAATATAGCTTTTTAATTTAGATTTTTTGATTATTATGTGACAAGTTAATGTAACGGATTAATATATTTAAAACGTGTTAATTTATTCTAGTTAACTCTATTTTTTCCAATCACGATTTAAATGAACTTATTACTTATTTTTATTATTTTTCTTCTGTTCTTTTAATATTTTTTACGTATATAATACATCGAGTACTGCCATGTATAAAAAGGTATAACTAGCTATACCAGTATTGTTTTCATATAACTGTACAGTACACATTATACAAATATTTTCAAGATTTATTTTAGGGTGTTCTCTAGTGCTCCAAATGGATAAACTGTATGTCTTATATCCCATTAACCCTTCAAAATGACACTGGTTCTAGCGTTTATTTACCTGTAAATATAGATTCAAAGCCTTAATTAAGATTCACTTCTAGGAGACAACATAAATTTATCACCCTTTAAAATCAATATCACTGTGTAGATTTTAGGTTATTGAACTGTTATTAATCTTTAAAAAAAACAATAGTCGACAAAATATGCTTCTTTATATTCAATTCTGAGAAATTATTGAAGACTTATTTTTTTAAACAACCTCTTAATAATATTATGCTCTCTCTCCTTTACATAATAATTTGTTAATATATCAACAGACGTCTATAAAAGACTTAAATTAATGTCATATCATTATAATAATTTCATGATTATATTTTATTTTATTATATTACAGAAGGTATCTGATTTTATTTCTCATAAGTTATACCTAAAATAAACAACTATTTAATTGATTTTGAAATACTAAAATTAAAAAAATAATAAACATTTAAAAAAGTTGCATCTTGTTTAAAATATTCATGTAATAAAGGATTAATTTGTAGGTTTTTAGAGATACTGTCTACACGAAGGTAGAGTCGTGAAAAGGAAAAAATTGTTATGAGAATTTTGCTTTTATCTCCCCTTATGATTTGCTAATATAACTAATATATTAGATATAAAAAAAAATACAACATTTTTTGTAATATATATTATTTAGAATATTTGTATGTGAAAAAACTTCTAAAATATTCAAGATAAAAAATAAATCGATAGAAAAACTTAATTTCGTTATCCTAGTACCATTAAAATAAAACTAAAAAATAAAGTCGGATGAAACTAGTATTTGGCAATAAGCTTAGTTTGGGTTATTTCAACAAAAATAAATGGTTAGTAGATTTTTTTCTTAAAATATAAAATTAATATAATCAATACGAAGGCTAAACACTCCAAGGCTTTTTTGTCCCCTTTAAATACGAGTTGAGTTACCAGTATTAGATGATTACGACTAAGTGAAATATTTAGCCAGTCTTCAATGACGTAAATGTCAGGAATTTTGATAGAATGATTCTTTGGAACTCTAAGTGAAGCTCATTAACGAAAAAGAATTACGTGTTAATGATATAATAAAGAAGCAATATTTTAGCCTTTGCCTTTAAAAGAAATCATAAGCACCTACACTGAAACTGAGTGATTCTTTTTACATGTACTTCTATTAATTAAAAGCCATAAGTTAGACAGAGTTTAGAATTTATTTGAAGTGAATCAATAGAATAATTATAATATTAAATTATTATAAATACATGTAAGTTAATAAAAAAAAACGTTACATAACTTTTTCTATTTTATTAATACATTTCTAAAATAAAATGCGACAAATCCAGTAATTTTATGATGCAATAACTTGTTAGTGTATTTTTTTTCAATAAAATTAATAGATTTTTGACCTAATTATATTAATAAATTGTATATTAATATTAATTTTTCTAATTATAATATAAAACAAATACAATTTATAAAAACTCTTCATTTTTATTTATTAATTTTAAATGCAAACTTAAGATATCTAAACTATTATGATAGCATGATTGTTTTTTATGTATTTTTTTTGTTCATTATCACCAATTATACAATCAGTTCATAATTATATGCTTTAAATATTTCGCATATTTAAATATATTTCATTAAAGTTTATTCTGTTAAAATTTTATTTTTACACATTAAACTTGTTTTTACCGATTTTCTATTAAAAAAAAAACAAAAAAACAAATAAATAAAAATAATTTTAAATAGACTTGAGAGTTTTGTAATGAGTTATACAGTAGCGTACTCGATATTTTTCAATAAAGAGGAGTAAGTGCTAATGCCAGAAAAATATTAATTATTATATACATAAAATACTGTTATAACAAGACTAATTAGGGGTGCTCAGCCTTTTTATTGGAGTGCTACCTCCAATTTTATATAATTTTAATTTATACATAATTATAACCCATAAATTTTTATCATAACTTTAAATAAAAATATCCATATACAGGTGGCCCACCACTCACTGACAACTTAAATAACTTTTGATCCAGTTAATATTTTTAGCTGATTTTTTTTTTAAATAATAGTTATACGTTAGGTCCATAGCTATATCTCAATAATTAATTTTTTTACATTTTATTAAAAATATTAATTATTTTTAAATTTTAAATAAAATGTAAAAAAAAAATCTAAGATAGCTATTTTGTAGAGTAGAATTTAAGAAAAATTTTAGTAAAAAAATATCTTATTAATATTCAGTAGTAAATATTCTGTAGCGTTTTGAAGTTTGTGAAAATTTGAATTTTCATGTACTATTTTACGGTATTAAACATTGAAATACGTATTGAGAAAAGGACAGAAGAAAACGCTATCTTTTCATGATTACTGTGTATACATATGATGATAGTGTGTATACATTACAAACTTGGCATAAATACCATGATAAGAAATTAGATAAGGCAATTATTACTTATCACTCTCATTCAAAAGTATATTGAAAAGATAGCGTTTTCTTCTGTCCTTTTCTCAATACGTATTTCAATGTTTAATACCGTAAAATAGTACATGAAAATTCAAATTTTCACAAACTTCAAAACGCTACAGAATATTTACTACTGAATATTAATAAGATATTTTTTTACTAAAATTTTTCTTAAATTCTACTCTACAAAATAGCTATCTTAGATTTTTTTTTTACATTTTATTTAAAATTTAAAAATAATTAATATTTTTAATAAAATGTAAAAAAATTAATTATTGAGATATAGCTATAGACCTAACGTCTAACTAATATTTAAAAAAAAAATCAGCTAAAAATATTAACTGGATCAAAAGTTATTTAAGTTGACAGTGAGTGGTGGGCCACCCTGTATACACTATTTCTAATATAGAACATAAATCTTAAAAAATATTTTCTTCGCGAGATTGTAATTAGTATTTGTATAGGAAAATTCTATAGAGACAAAATACCATTACCAATTTTAAAAATTCACATTCATATCTATAACTGTTCTTACGGCTTCCGATTCCTCTCTCCTCATAACATTACCAAATCATTTAATTGTTTTTTTCTCTCATCTTATCCACGATTGACGCTAAATCTAAGGAACGAACATATAAGAGGAAGTATCTCTTATATGTTCGTTTCTTGTCCTATCTTCACTAGTCACGCCTCTTATCCCTTTCCTTCAAGAGCAGATCTCCACACCTCTAGCCATTGATTAATTTCCTCTTTATTAACACTGCTTATTCTTCTATTAACACTATATCGTCAGCGAACAACATGCACCATGATACATGTCAATTTATAAGTCCTGAACAATATAAATTTTGTTCAGGGCTCCTCATATTTTTTTAAAAAATTGTTTAACATGTTCTATAGTAACTTCATCCATCACTATACACCCAAAGAAAAACCTCAATCAATTTTGATAGAGAAATTTTATCAAGGGTTTATGATAATGTTTTATTAATACGAACAAAATAATTATTCTTATAAAAAATTATTGTTCAAGATAAGAAAAAAAATTATCATATTGATAAATATATCATAGATTCAATAGTAATGATATATTTATCAAATTGAACAATGAATTTATTACATAGATCGAGGTTTTTCTCTGGGTGTAGAAAATAAGTCAGAGCTTAAAACAAAATATTGGTGCACTACTACTCTTCCTAAATCCACCACCGGATCCTCGAGTCTTCTAAATAGTATTCTTAATGATGGTCCTATACTGATGACTGGTAAAACAGCTACGGCACAAGTTGTCCAGCCGGTATCAAACACTTTATTCTTTAAGCCTTCTCCATCTCTAACTATTTCATTTCTTCTTACCTGTTGTCTCCGCGTATATTCAAGATGAGACAATTCTGATCAAGTCCTGAACAATAAAAATTTTTTTTAGGGCTCCTCATATTTTTTTAGAAAATTTTACACGTGCTGTTGACCTGACGCAACCTCATTAGTCGTCTCTTACGACTGACAGAGGGGCTGTGGATATTTTCTTATCCCCTGCTACTGGGATAAATTTGTATTCTACATTTGAAAATATTTAAATGTCAAATAGTTCTAACCATAAATTGACCATAACTGTGACTAAAGAAAATTAAATTATTTTCTCTAATTTTGTTTAAAGTAATTTCAATAGTCAGATTATTCAACAATAATGCGAGCACTATTTTTTTCAATGAAACGATAGTTTAACTAGTATGTACTAATTATTGAATTCATAAATTAGATGATCTTTATCTTTAAATGTATTCAATTTTAAAAATAAAATATGAATATGAATATAGTGCCGGTTAATTCATCGTCGATATTTAATACTTATTTTTAATATAATTAATATTTGTAAAGGAGTTTCAGTAATTATGTAAAAATTTTTAAAACAAAAATCTGGATTTTTTTGGGTTGTAGAGGGATATTTTTTTATCATTTATATTTTTGTTAATTTGGAATTACGATAAAAATTGACTTGCGTTTTGAATTCTCATGATACCGTGAAATATTTACATACATTATAATATTAAATAGAGCTAAGTTTACATTTTAAACTCTATGTATAAGCTCACTTAAGAGTATTACATAAGTTATTTTTATTATTGCAAATCTCACTTAAATTTTAATGTAAAAAATAAAAAGAATCAAGTGTACATTTATAATATACAGACATTTAACTAAAGGTATATCCTATCCAAATACCGATATTTTTACTTTTTAATATGTAAGGTAAGATTCTGATATGTATTCCTATTAAATTTTATTCTTATGAACAACCCCAGAAAAATGTTGCAAAATGAAACAATGTTTTCGTTTTTTTTTTTCAATTTTTTGTAATTGTTTCGTGTATATTAAAAAAATCAGTTGTACGACAACTTTTATGTAGTATCAAATGTATAATTGAATTATATAAAATAATTAATAGTTGATAAAAATATGAATTAGACTACATATAATAGTGCGACACATCTTCTAGGCCCGTTCATAATTCCAAAAATCTAATGAAGTATTTGATACAAATTTGTTAAGTTCAAGTTAGTTTCAGTTAAAGAGACTCGAACCTTATAAATATAAAGTCTTTAACCCTATTTAGTTATCAAGCTATAAGGATTTTATTATTTAAACGAGATAAAAAAATACTATGTTATACGCAAGATAAGAAATGGGCTGAACCAACAAATTTGGAAAAACCGATTATTTTTTAAGTTGATATTATTTGGTATTTAGAGGCAAATATATAGGGGGAGATTTTTACTATTTTTGCTCACCATCTTTTATTCTGCTTCGCTATCTAAGAAAAAGTTATCACCATTAAATTCAAATATCGACAATCATTTCTGGTTAGAGGGTTTAATTCCTCTCTCCCAGAAATTTTTAACGTTTTATAATTAATTTAATTTAAAATGAAAAAAATAGTTATACAACTTTGAAGAAATAATAGATTTGTATAATCAATTCTTTCCTGTAAAAATTACCGTCAAAAAAATATTTAAAGTTTACTATTAACACTTATTTATTTTAACTTTTTAGCCAAGACGAAAAATGACTCTTAGAATTGAACAAGGTATCATACAAGGTCTTTATTTCAAAACATGTATATCGAAAATTCCGTATGTTAGTTTTTTAGGAGTTCCATATGCAAAAGCTCCTATTAAAGAACTACGATTTAAGGTAAGTCATTTATAGATTATAATTTTGTAATCCAATTACTGAATTAAAAATAGTTTACTTTTAAGTGATACTGTTAAAAGTATAAATTTTTTTCTAAAATTAATACTTAACTAAAATGTTTACACTTGTATGAAAACTCAAATAAATATTTATTGTTTTTGTACCTTTAAAACGAAGTTCTTTTACCTCGATACAGATGAGATCGCGAATGTGCGGATTTAAAGCCACTTAAAATCAGACTATCAGTTTTTGATACTATATATTTTTACAAAATTATAAATAGAATTATTGATTACCCTAAAATACTAAAAAAAAATAATCTTAAGGTTTCCTCTTTAATTCTACGTATAATCCCCCCTTTCCTTTTGCTATACCACAATCTAATAAATAGTATGTCACTAATAGTCGGTCGTGTTGCTTACAAAAAAATTTGTAGTCAAATGGAATTATTTCGATTTTATTTTTTAACATTTTTTTACATTTGTAAAAACATATGTTTAATTTTATATTTTATATTGTCAACTTCCTTTAGTTTAAATACTCTAGTTATGGAATACAGATTTTTTTTATATGCTGTAGTACAGCATTGCTGTACCACTTACCCCTTGTAGTGTTAAAAAATCGATTTGTTACTTAATTTATAACATTAAATTTATTATTATAACTTTTATCTAATAGTAAAATTACTAATAATTAACACGATGTGTAAATTTCATTACAAAATTAAAATTATACTAAATTTATACTGAGTCATGAAACATAACACTTTTTTGAAGTATTAAATAAATGTAATATTGTACATCATTATCATTCTTCCTATCTTGTATATATAAATTGTTTCTTCTATCTCTCTTTTATTTTATATATTATGATGGTCACATCGTAGCCGATTACCTTTTACGGATCCGGTGTTTACGATGCTTTCGTTAGCCAATCTACATTTATTTTACTTTTTATTTTCTTATAACAACAGACAAGTTTTTAATTTGTTATTCTGTGCGATTTTCTACATTATATTTTCTTTATAATTTAACATTAAGCTAATTTCATTTTACTTTATAAATATTATAAGATAAACATTATATAAAATAAACTAAATAGTATTGTCTCATATAAAAATTAATAGTTAAAATTTAAACTCTGGGTATATGTTTGTTTAATAGTACTCCTAGTACATAAAACTAATAAATGTGTTCAATATATATCATATTTTAGCTTCGATGAGAAGGTATTCATTTTACTATATTTTTTTTTTTTAAGTCTGTTGCCACTTTTTCTCAGCTCTCACTGGACCGATTTNTTTTTTTTTTTTTTTGTGTCTGTCACTACTTTTTCTCAGCTCTCACTGGACCGATTTCTTTCAACAATACGTCAAAAGATCACAAATCGTATCTAATTGAAGACATTACCCTTAAAATTGAAAAATTTTCCCTCGTTCCCCGCAAATGGGGGAAATATCCAAAAAAAATGNCCTCGTTCCCCGCAAATGGGGGAAATATCCAAAAAAATTACAAATTTAAAAATCGACAAATTTTGTCATTTTTTTCACTTTTTTTTCTTAAAACTTCCATAAATTTTTCAAAAATCAACATAATTTTTTTTTATACTAAAACCTTAGATATTTCCCTTTCATTTGATATCATTATTTTGAAAATCTAACACTTAACCTGCTCATTGCAGGGGATTTAAAATAATAACTTTTTTACAAAAATTAACTTTTTCAACTTAATTTTTGAAAATGTTCCGGAAATACTGCGTCCTTTAAACATATATCAAATTAAAGCTTATTTTATGTACTATAAAATGAAAAAAAAAAATTTGTCCCGACACCTTATCTTCTACATGTAAACGGTTGCCGTAGTTAAAAAAACACTATTTTTGTGTTAAAATTTTCGATTTTCGATTTTTAATTTTCAACTTAAAAATGCTATAACTTTTCGAAAAATGCATGTATCAGCACAATTTTTTTTTTTTTAAATACATTATAAGTACATCTTCCATTTGACATACTTTTTATTAAAATTAGACAATTTCCCCTTATATAGGGGGGGTTCAAACTTTGAAACATTGTATAAAAAATAGAACTTTTTCAACTGAACTTTTGAAAATGTTCCGGAAATACTGCGTCCTTTAAACATATATCAAATTAAAGCTTTTTTTATGTACTATAAAATGAAAAAAAAAAATTTGTCCCGACACCTTATCTTCTATGTGCAAATGGCTGTCGAAATTATAAAAAAAATGTAATATTTGCGATAAAAATCACCTTTTATAACGATGTTTTTTGTACTTAAAACTGCCATAACTTTTTCAAATATTAACTAATCAAAATAATATTTCTTTATATTGAAACCTTAGGTAATTTTCTTTCATTTGATATCATTTTTTTTTGAAAATCTAACACTTATTCTGCTCACAGGGGGGATTTAAAATAGCAACTTTTTTACAAAAACTAACTTTTTCAACTTAATTTTTGAAAATGTTCCGGAAATACTGCGTCCTTTAAACATATATCAAATTAAAGCTTATTTTATGTACTACAAAATTAAAAAAAAAAATTTGTCCCGACGACCTATCTTCTATGCGCAAATGGCTACCGTATTCAAAAATATGCTATTTTTCTATTAAAATTCTAGGTTTTGTATTTTATTTTATTTTAAAATATCTTATTAGGAGAATATATTGACTTTCCTGAATATTATATAATTTAATTGACATAGAATAAAGTTCATAAGACATAAGAAATTAAACTTATTAAATTTGTTTTACTTTTTTAAAGTTGAAAAAGTAATTTTTAAATTTGAGTTAGCTTAAATAGCCAATTTTTTAGCTTCGATGCGAATTTTTTATATGTAAATACTAATTTTTAATAATATTAAAATTTAGAAGTGATAGAAATAGTCTAATTGCAGATTTAAAAACATCGCGAAAAGTTGATTTAGAATGGTATATTTTTGTTACTGATGAAAGTTCCTTGTAGTTCAGTGCATTTATTTATAGTAACAAACAGTTTTTATTGAAATTTATTGTATCAAGCCCTTTTAATTTTTATACACGTAAAAATAAAGCAAAATACAACTTCTTTATTATTTTTATAATTTCTCCGTTTAAATTACAATATTAAATTATTGAATATCAATTTCATACTAAATTTAATAATTATAATTANAAGTTCATAAGACATAAGAAATTAAACTTATTAAATTTTTTTTACTTTTTTAAAGTCGAAAAAGTAATTTTTAAATTTGAGTTAGCTTAAAAAGCCAATTTTTTAGCTTCGATGCGAATTTTTTATATGTAAATACTAATTTTTAATAATATTAAAATTTAGAATTGATAGAAATAGTCTAATTGCAGATTTAAAAACATCGCGAAAAGTTGATTTAGAATGGTATATTTTTGTTACTGATGAAAGTTCCTTGTAGTTCAGTGAATTTATTTATAGTAACAAACAGTTTTTATTGAAATTTATTGTATCAAGCCCTTTCNCAAACAGTTTTTATTGAAAATTATTGTATTAAGCCCTTTAAATTTTTATACACGTAAAAATAAAGCAAAATACAACTTCTTTATTATTTTTATAATTTCTCCGTTTAAATTACAATATTAAATTATTGAATATCAATTTCATACTAAATTTAATAATTATAATTAGTATTTATTCATATATTATATTTTAAAATCAAAGAACTACTAATTAGGATATAATCAAAGAAATAAGAGTTGATGTTGCTTTTGGAATAATCCACCAATTTTTCTAAATGAAACACTATCTACAGATTTGCATCGAAGCGTTTCTTATGATAGTGATTTTAATCACTGTCAGATATTATCTATACTTGTCCCATCTATACCTTGTCTACACTGTGTCTCGACCCCACTGTGCTACCGTTTTTTTAATATTATAATTATTTTATTTTAAGACCAATAATTTCTTGAAATCGAGATTTCATATAATTTTTTCTTTTATCATCTTAATTGCACTTTATAGTAGTTATAATTGGATTTTCAAAAAAAGTATTTTTTCAACAAGGAAAATGTCTAAAGTATTATTAATAAGAATTTGACAATTCATCCATTTATTTCAATATAAAGTGGAAACTAAAAATGTCATTATTGACCAAATTATAACAACTGTATTTTTTGGGTGGCATTTTTCTATATTACTGGGACTGAGGGAAATTGTTTAACTTATGGCGGTTATATATTCGGCTAGATAATTTTTGTGATCTTTTGGCGTATTTTTTAGCATTATGGTAGAAGTGGTGTTATGTCACCATAAAAATAATACGGCAGAATAAAACCAATAGATTCACAGCTACACATCAAAGCTAATAAATCTTCTAATTATTAACATCAGAACAATTCTGTAAATTAATTAATAGTTACTATTTTAAATTTTCATTATAGCCACCAATTAAACACGATGGGTGGACTGGTGTTTATAAAGCTTTTACAGAAAAAAGTAAATGTCCACAATATGATGCAATGGTAACAAAAACAATTGTTGGAAATGAAGATTGCTTACATTTAAATATATACGTACCTCAAGTAAATATTAAATCCATTTTTCTAACAATTCAGATACATTGAAATAACAATTTGTTTATAGATAGATGACGAAAAAAAGGCTATAATGGTATTCATACACGGTGGTGCATTCAACTTTGGTTCTGCATCAGAAGATTTTTATTCTCCTGACTATTTACTTGATGAAAACACAATTGTAGTTTCTATTAACTATCGCTTAAATGTTTTAGGTAATATTAAATAATTTATTATTTAATATTTATTTATCTAATAACATTTTTGGTTACTTTAATTATGTATGTTGGTTCCAATTTCTGTAACACCTGCTAATAAATAACGAGGATAATAAATTTAAATTTTTTTTATTAACAATAAAACTGTTAAGATAACAAGTCAATTTTTTTTCTATTGGTGGGGTTTACGTTGCAATCTTTAATACATTAAAAAAAACCTAATTAAATAAAATATTTCTGAAAAACAAATTGAACGAGATTATTTAGAGGTTTTTCAAAATTTAAAAATCTGCTCGAATCCAGAAAATAAACTAAAATAATGTAACTAATAATTTCATAAATAGAATAAAACACTATTTATAAAAGTATAGTAAAACCAATAAAAAAATGGTCTTTGAAAGATGTTTTACAAGAAACAAAATTAAAAAGATTATAAATTTTCAGGACACTTCTCAAAAAAAATTCAAATAAATCACTTGAGTATTTAATCATACATTCATAAAACAGAATTTACACAATTTTATTGTTAATACAGAAGTCTTATTTATTTATACTTTTAAGTGGAAATCTCTAAACTATACAGTTTAAGCTATAGACGTTAATAATGTTTTGCATAATATAAATTATTTCATAATTCTAGGATTTTTAAATTTTGGTATTGACGAATGCCCTGGTAACATGGGTTTAAAAGATCAATTATTTGCCTTGAAATGGATTAAAGAAAATATATCTGCGTTTGGGGGCGATAGTGAAAATATTACAATATTTGGTGAGAGTGCAGGATCGGCATCAGTTCATTACCATATGATGTCTCCTTTAACGTCTGGTAATATGTTATAGATATAAAATAAATAAATAATTGTGATTTCAGAACCTGGCCTTATGATTTTTTATTTTAACTAAAAAATGTTTAAATAATACAGATGTTGTATACAAATGATCCGTTTATCTTCATCCCTTATAACTTTTAGAGGTATTAGCTTTATTTTTTTGAATAATAACATACATATTTAACTAGCTTATAAAGTAGGAAATGATTGGTCAGTTACAATTTTTTGACTAGTACTTTAGAAATTATTAACATTTTTATACATGGGCTGAAGGAAGGTGCGACCGAGAAACATCAAATAATATAAATAGTCGTACTCGCACCTCATTCCTACATAAGCGTTAGGCATAGTGCTTTAGACTTGAGGGTACTAAGTTCCATAGACTAAAAAAAAAAAATTTATTACGCTCGAAAAATAAACATATTACTACACCCAGAGAAAAACCTCGATCTATATAATAAATTCATTGTTCACTTTGATATATATATATCATTACTATTGAATCTATGATATATTTATCAATATGATGATTTTTTTTCTTGTCTTGAACAATAATTATTCATAAGAATAATTATTTTGTTCGTATTAATAAAACATTATCATAAACCTTTGATAAAATTTCTCTATCAAAATTGATTGAGGTTTTTCTTTGGGTGTAGGTTTAACATATACTACACCGATGGCATTGCATATTTCCAATATTAAAAGACAATGTTTCAATAAAACTTAAACTTAAAAAAAGTATATAAAAATGCTTAACTATCCATACTCTTACAATTGTATAAGAAATTATTTTAATTTTTAATACAAAATTTTAAAAGATTGGCAATATCTGCTCGAGTATGCTAATATCATTCTAAGGGAATGTCTAATAATTTAAAAATAGTAGTCAGAGCTACCCCTTACGCCTATGTTACCTTAGTTTAATTTTAATATCATCATAACTTCTGAAGTATTGGTTTAAGAGTTGTTATCAATTAGTCATTTTCTTAATAAGATTATTTCCTATTTTATAAGCTAATTTAAAATATTCAAAAATTTGAGAAATAAATGTAACTAAAAAATAAAAACATTTTTTTCGCAATATTGTGTTTATTTTGCGAGTAATTAAGTGGTTTGTGATAAACAGATCATTCTGTAGAATTTTTGAACAATTAAATGTAATTATATCTCATTATAATTAATCAGTTTTGATTAATTTTAGTAATAACTTTATTTTCCGCAGTATAATACAAGAAAAACATATAACTTTTTATATAGGCTTGGGTTTATTTCAAAAAGCTATTATGCAAAGTGGATGTGCTTTTAATTGCTGGGCATTTAATAATCATCATACAGAAGCCGCTTATAAAATAGCAGAAAATTTGGGATGTACAGCAAAAGATCCACACGAAATAGTTCAATATTTAAGAAAAGTACCTGTGAGTGATCTAGTAAAAGCTACGACTGTTAAATTTAAAATTGAAGTAAGTGTACACATATGAGTATTTTTTAAATTAATAGTAAGAAAACTATTTTATTGATAATAATTTAAAAATAAAATTATAAATTAAGTACTACGCCCTATTGTGAGTATAAGAGAATCTTGTAATTATTATTTTCCATAATATTAACATAATTATCCTAAAAGATATTATAAAAAACCGAATTACATGATGACATACATAACAAAATTTACAAAATTCAATATACTGTAAAATTAAAAAAATACAGATACGATATTTTGGCAGTATATCTTAACTTTTGTTAAATAAATCAAAAAAACTCAAATAGATCAATTTTTTATTCATAATTTATCAATTTTTTAAAATCTGTTTTTATATGGAACAATATCATTAAAAATTATGTAAGAAGTTATATTTATGGTTAGTTACAACTCAAATTATATCATTTATTTTTAATTAAAATAATTTTAAAAATATACAAAGACATTCTTAATCAAATATTATTTTTACACTAAGTAAACATTTTACTGAATAAAGTTCAGTCATTTTATATTTTTACTATAAATTTAGAAATGTTCATATCCTGTAACATACATTTTTTAGATTACTGATGTAATAACTATGAAATTTTATAAAATGTACAATATACATTCATCTATAAATTTATACATACATTATAAAACATTTAAATGACTGCAGTTATTCTGAAATTATTTATATCTAATGACTTCATTATTTATACTAATGCTCCATTGCAAGCGATTATTTAGAATGGTAATATAAATTTGTATAAATTTGCATAAATTAATAACTTTTAATTATAAATTTTACTATTCATCTGTATTAACTTAAGGTACTGGATTAATAACATATTTTATCAATACATTTATAGTACAATTAGTTCATTAGAGTTTGACATTAATTTGAAATTCGGAAACCGACATCAACTATTAACAATGATTGCAAATAATTATATAAAAATGTATTGTATTCTAATACATTTAAACAAATTCAATTTTGGCTTCTTTTATTAGAAAATTTATTTTATTCATTTCACCCTAATACTTATATTTCCATAAAAGTTTTTTTTATTAATGTTGTTAGTACCATTAATAGTGTTAAAATTAGAATATTATTAATTATTGTGAACACCAATGGCGTGGAGGGGAGGGCGATAGTAGTGGTCGTACATAAGGCTGTAAATACCTTTTTTTTTTTGGTACTCAATTCGCTTTTTAACAAAAATATTTTCTCTAGCATGTTTACCAAAGAAAAAATTAATTCGCTTCAGTCCTAAAATAAGTTATAAATACGATCCTGGTGAATACATCGGTAAATAAATGCCAACCTTATACCCAATACATTTTACTGTTTTATCTTTTTGAATTTCCTCGTTTTAATCATTAAATGTTTACTATATTTTTGTTACGCTGATTCTGAAGTAATATTTTTCCTACAAAATACTTATAGAAGTACGCGTCATATATAATATAGTAAATAATAATACGCATTATCAAAGGTAATGATAATAAACACCGGATTTTATTTTAGATGATCACTAAACATTTCTAAAAATATAGCTTTACTCTCTTTTATAGCTTTGTAACAATCAAGGGAACCTATTTTAAATTTTTTCCGTTATGTAAAAATTAATTTGGGCACCCTTGTATTTTTTGAAAATACTTTTGTCGTATTAATAATTATTTATTGTGATGACTAATTCTGTAGTTATTTTTTTTCAAATAGGGACAAAGGGATATAATTAACTATCAGTTTGTTCCATCTGTTGAAAGTTATCAAGTTAGTGAACGCTTTTTACCTGATAATCCAGAAAACTTATTAAAAACTGCTCCTTCAATACCGTTAATATCTGGGATCAATAACAGAGAAGGACTGATAATATTTGCAGGTAATTATATTTTTGATGAATATTTTATGTACAAATTTCGAATAGCCACTATTTTTAGAAAGTATAAATTGTGAATGGATGGGAATTATATATATATATATATATTAACAAAATAATTATATACCTATTAAATTAGAACAACCAAAAACTACGACAATTGGTAGGTGTGAAAATATTGACAGTTATGTATTTTTTTCAACCTAATATCTTATTTCACCCACTTGTAAATGCGTGGAATAAGATGTTTTGTACACAAAACAATAATAATTTAAATACATTTATAATTAATTTTAATAATATGTAATATGAATAATAATTATTTGAGGTGAACAGGTTCAAAGCAACTGAACAATATTATATGTATTTATTATATTATATTAAGAATTTGTTTTTATTAAAAACGTTACTTCAAGAAGTTTTGGAAATTATATAGCATTTCATTTCCAACACCATATATGTTAATTCATTAAAATGAAGAGTAAATAATAAAAATTATTAAATTGGTACAATTGCAATTTTTAATATTTTATTAATCTATAAGATATGCAGCAGTACTTAGAATTTATTGATCTTTTCCAAAAATTAGTTTATCTTATTTCGTATAAAATTATAAGCACATGACAAAACCGTGAGCCACAAATGACTTATGGTAATATACTTACAGGTGTATAATTTTAATTATTATTCATGTTATTTTTAGATAAATAACAAGCAAATATATATATATATATATATATATTATATAGTATATAATAACTGATTTTAAGTTCATATTCATGCCATGATTGCTAGATTATTATATCTATAAAATTTATTCAGAAATAATCGTATTAATAATAATACAAGATAAGAAAAAATTATTTTTTTATTTTATCAACCTGTTAAAGTCCCATCAAATAAGCGGTGTACTTTTATGAAAACACTGAACAATAACTTTGACAACTTATCAATGCGAGTTTAAAAAACATTATTTATGTTTTTTAATACAGTCGAGAAATAGCATAGTAGAGTTGAGACATTATTTCAGATTAGAATTAATTGATACCTGACAATGATTATAATCAATTTCGTAAAACGCTTGAATTTGTATTTGAAACCAATTTATCATATTTACCAAAAATTATATTACTTATAAAGATTATTTTAAAGTCCCGGAACTCTACCGAAAACCAATTTTTTTTAAGGTTTTTAAAATCAGCTATAAACCATGTCACCATGCAAATCTATATGACTCACATGTTACTGTTTTAAAATATTAATTATGTTATTATCACGATAATAAATTATTAGCAAAAAAGTATATAACTAAATAATTTCTAAGATCATCGCGGGGTATTTAAGGTGGTAATAATGTAAATTGATACCTACCTTCAAAAAAAAAAAATAATAATAAAAGATAAAAAATATTTTTTTTTATTTGTATTAAACCATTTTAGAATTGGTTTTTAACCGGAACCCTTAGAAAAGAAAAACTTGAGAAGTCCTAATAAAATCCGATCCTCTTTAAAACCAGTTCTAAAAATCTTATACGTTCCTACACCTTCTAAACAGAAAGAACACGTAGATCGGTTATATGAGAATTGAACATCTCAAAAAAACCTTTCAAATATAGACTTATTTAATATTATTCTATTTTTATAATACGTCTGAGTCATGATAAAAATAACACATTTTTATATTATATTGTGTTGTATATATTTTTTTTATTGTATTATAGAACATAGATTAAAAACATTGATGAAATTTCATCAACTTGATAAAATAAGTAAACTTCTGGAAAACGAACTAAACAATGATGAAGTTAGAGAAAAAATTCAAAATTTCTATTTTAAAAATCACCACCTCAAAACAAACAATGAACAATTAGAAAATATTTGCACGGTAATTATACTTCTTTGAAGAAACCTCTTATAATAATTAGTTGTAACAAATACAATAATATTTTTTTTATTAAAATAAGATTAAAATTTTTTTTACATAATTTTACCATGCAATGAAATTCTAAAACTAATGAAATTCTCAAAGAAATATATTTTTTTAAATTCCTCATCTAAAATTTGATAAATAAAATATTTTGATAAAAAGTCAATGTGAACTGAATTTTTTTTCAAATAATCTCACGTATTAAAATTTTAAAACGTTTTTTAAAAACTTATGTTAAAAAATAATTTAAGTATATTGCACATTTTTAGTCTACTTATATTAATTTATATTTATATATTCGAATATTAAAATACACTTGTTACATTTACAACCATTAAATAATTTTTAATATGAATTTATTTATTTTACTAGTGTATACTAATTGTAATTTAGTAATTTTCTTAAATTCCTTTATATGTTCAAACGTAGCTAATTTATTATTATATTTTATAAAAAATGTATATGTAGTACATTGATTATATTAAATGTAGTTCATATAGGTGTTGTATACTTCAATTATATTATTTATAGGGGATGTTAGCCTTTATAAATATGCCCTTATTTCAAGCCAATATTGTCTTATTACGACGAAGTACATTTAAATTTTCATACCTAAACAATCAGTTTTATTATTTATTACACGAAAAAATATTATGAATATTATAACTTATGCAAAATTATTATTTTTCAGTTGATAAGTGATGTATTTTTTGCAAAAGATTTTCATCGGGCATTTAGCTATTTACTTGAAAAAAATAGTCCGCAAGTTTACAATTACGAATTTAAATTTGACGGCGATATTAATATGTGTAAAAAACTACTTTTTGCTTCTAGACCAGAAATAAGGATGTTAAAAGGTACTTGATTAATTTAACTATTTATCTTATGAAACCACAGTATGTTGAAAATTTACTCTCAATATTCATTTTGAAAATCGTATTTATCTTTACAGGGGCATGCCATGCTGACGAATTAAGTTATTTATTTTATGGGAAATTATTCAGATTTTCACCTAAATCAAATTCAGAGGACCTAAGTATGTGCAAAATGATGAGCAAATGGTGGACTAATTTTGCAAAAACTGGGTAAGAAAATAATATACAAAGAAGGATTTGTTCCTGCTATTTTACACCATAAATACTGTTAGCCAGATTTTCGTATTATAAATCCGGGTTAAGTTAAACAGTCATCATAATTGTAATCTTTCTACGAGATATTTTTTTGGTATTAAAAAATTTTGATGGTCAATTATTCCAGATCCATCATTTCTTAGAATAGTAAACTGGAATACTACTTATCTGCCTCTGTAAATACCTGATTTTTCTTTCTATTTATATATTTTCTAAACTAGATTCTTATTATATTTTTCCCCGTGTATCTCGTTATCAAGAAATAATTATTCATTTTATTCATTTTTTAGAAACCCCAATTCAGCGGACCTTGATATTAAATGGATTAATACAAGTTTGAAGAATCCTAAATATTTGTCATTAAATGGCTATAATACATCTATGATTGACGGACTATTGAATGAGACAAGAGTAACTTTTTGGAACAATTTATATGAGTTAAGTAAATTGAACCAAAAGTTGTAAAAAATGTAATATAAAATATGTTACACATGTAATAATAATCTAATTTTTAAGAATTTTTGTGTGTATGCAATTATTATGTATAATAAAACTAATTAACTACTTTTGCGCAAATTGTAAATGAAATAAACTCTTTTTTTTTTTTCTTGTTGAAAATTCTTTTATATACTTGTAACACTCAATAACATATGTTTATTTTATCAAAATTAAGTTATATACATATTAATAACCATTCCCATAGTTATATGAACCCCATGACTGGTTATAGTTTGGTTGAGAATAACTCCAGTTTTGATATTGATAGGTATAATCTTGTCCTGTTGGTGTATATTGTTGATATGGCTGATTATATCCTGATGTATACTGTTGAGGATAATACCCACTTGAAGAATACTGTTGATAATTTGGAGTAGTACTCTGTGTACTAGGCGACACAGTCAATTCTTGAGATTGCTTTGTTTTCATTTCTTTTTCTACTCGAGATTTTTCTTCTTCTGCTACAGCGATTGCTTTTTTCTTTTCTTTGGCCAACAATTCTGAGTAACATTTAAATTCATTTATAGCTTTACGTAATGACTCAAGATTTTCAGTGTAGTTTTCAATAAACTCTAATTTACGTTGAGAAAATAAAATTTTTTGCTCTAAATTAACACTACTCATAGATAAAATATCATCAAAAGTTTGAATAACAAATTTTTCATCCAAAGGTTTCATACTCATCTTTAATTCTACCAATTGCAAAAGTAATCTAGCATTTTCTTGCATATTGTCTTTATCTTTATTTATTATGTCTGTTAATACTTCAATAGCTTTATCTATTTTACTTGCAGATTTCCAAAGGAAGCGAGCATATTTTATGGCAATATTAGATGTTAAAAATTTAGTATGAGAAGTATTGATGTAATGAGAATATAAATCACATACTTTATCATAATTTCCTCTTCTTTTTTCCAAATTTATTCGTCGATAAATTATTTGTAACATATGAGGTACAGCTTTATCCAAATTATCTAAAATTTCAGCAGCTTTATCTGCATTTCCCTTTGTTTCTTCATAAGCTGCCCATTTTAAATGTAGTTTAATTGCCTTACAATGATGAACTAAACAAGCTCTTTTATACAAATCATCCATTAAATGACTTACGTCATATTCCAATGACTCTAAATAATCTAAATAACTTAACCAAAATTCTTCATATAGAGCACAAGCTATTAGACATCTTTCATAAAGTATAACTATTCGTTCATGATCGCCTGATTGTTTTTCAAAATCAATATAATTTTTCCAGTTGTCAATTTGACATTTTTCTAAAGGTTTAACATGAAAATAGGGCCTTTTAATGCCTTCTTCAAATGTTTGTCGTTTGGCTACTTCTTGACTAATTTCTTTATGAATTTTTAATCTTGATGCTATAATTTTTTCTTTTATCAAGAGTTCTTCTTTATCAGTTATATTAGATGAAAGTATATTTTCTTCTTCTCCAGGTGGAGCAGAGTCATCAGTTAACAGTTCTCCATTACTAGTCATTCTTAATCCTTCAGATATTTGTTGACGTAACTCAAGTAACTCTTTAGTACTTAAAAGTTTATCAGAGGAATTTTTATTTACAAACTCTTTAAAATTTTCAAAATGTTGCAGATAGCCTAAAGTTTGAGTACTAAGTAAACGATTATATATACTAAATGCATTTTGTAGCATATTTTGATCAATTTCCCACTTTATATAATGATCCCACAAACGGTCAGACCTGTATTCAAGACCACAAATTTTCAAACCTTTTTCAAATGTACTACGAATTCGTTCAATATCTTCAGCATGATTGGTTTTTAAATATGTGGTAAAATGAATCCATAGATCTACACTTAATGGAATAGAACTAAGTCCATGTTCAAATACTCTTTCACATTCTTCTTTATCATTATTTCTTTTTTCAAAATCAGCATATTTTCTCCAATATCCATAACAATAAGGATAAAGAGCAAGAAATTTTCTATATGCTTCTCTAGCATTATCAATATTGTTTTCTTGATCAACATACTGCAATAAATATGTCCAACCAACAAAATCTGAAGGATCAATTTTAACAGCCTGCCAAAACTTATCTAGCTCAGTAATAGGTTTAGGTTCTTCAATTTTAGCTTTTTTACTTATCTGTGATTCTAATTCAACCTCTTTGTTTTTATGTCTTTCTGAATCTTCTAACATTTTAGATCTTTTTGTTCCTTTAACACCACTTTCATTAGGTAATTCTTCATCAGATACTGTTTCAGTTTGATCAGATAATGTTGTTAAAGGTAGTTCATCTTCTGATACAGCTTCAGTATCTTTAGGCATGCTATCTACAAGCATTTCATCTTCAGATATTACTTCAGTTTCAGGTTGTTTATCTTTTAATATTTCAATTGGTTGTATTTCAATAGATTCATTGTCCTGAATAGATTTATTTTCTTTTACATCATCTTTGTCCATATTATCATCACTAATATCAATTACATCAGATTTAGGTAAAATAATCTGACATTCATCTGAATCATAAGTAACATCTTCTAATTTATCAAATGATTTTTGTAATTTATTACTTGTTATTTTAATAGACATAGTTGGAGGACTACTCATAACCTTTGGTAATTCTGCATCGTCAAGTTCTGGAACGTTTTCATGTTCTGCCATGCTTCTAAAAAGAATTAATAAAATTATTTAATTTTACAAATTCAATATCTCAACTTCTAATTTATCTTAATCAAAACAAGCAAATTATCAAATTCTACAAAAATTACCTTGAACTTATTTAATTCTTTAAGTTGAATGATAAAAAATATTTATGACGACAGTTTTAAAATATAACATACTTTAAAACAGATTTTTTAGGAAGTGTTTCTTAATGTTTAAGTAAAATTTAAGAAATAAAATAAAACTTGATTTTACTTATATGGCAAAATATAACACTTAAATTCAGCTTACAACTCTGAGTTATCATTTTTTGAATGCATGATAAACATGGTTAAATATTTGTATACCACATTACATTTCATGAAAACAAGTGTTAAATGATATTAAAACGATGCAATTAGATCATTAAATTTCGGTCTAAAAATGTTTTTTAAAAATTTGTACTATAATTTGAAATAAAAAATATCATAAATTTTAGGAATAGTTTCTTTATACTATAAAAAATTTTAATTTTAATGAACAATTTATCAGATAAAAAATCCTAGTAAATTCAATCTCTATACTATCCACTGGTGTAAATGATAATATAAATTGCTAACTCTTGATAACAACTGACGCCATTTTCTTTTAGGTCAAACATTATCAGTTCCTATACTTCGTGTATAAATTTTTTCCTATCAAATAGATAAATATTGTTATCAACAACCTTTTGATTTGATAACAAAAAATTATACATGAAATATAGGGACTGATAATGTTTTGCCTAAAAGAAAATGGCTGCAAAATGGCTTCACTTAATGACATTAAGCATATAGAAGAGCTAACAATATAGTTTATTATCTATGTCTGTGCTACTATAATAAATTCGATAGATATCTCGATAACAGTATTTACTTTTGTGATGCATAATACGGCATATGAAAGTTCTAGAACATTTCGTTTGTGTTGATACTTTTAATTTCAAGTTATAAATCAGTTGATTGACATTCAATAAATGTGTGTATTTACTTTAAGAAGTACTATTTACTCAAAAAAAAACTATCTTGAGACAAACAATATCTAATAAATACATTGTTAAAAATATAAGTGTGTGTTTGAAATTAATTAATTCCTGTAAATGTATACTTCAAATTTGTAAAAAAAAAAAAAAGCCTACCGAGAAAGATAGTTAATTTAGATTTTAATTTTAAATTATTTTTCTTATGTATTACTGTGCTTTATGAATATAGGGAAACTTGAGATTAATTTTAAATTTAATTTTTATAGATTACATTATGGCTAACAAAAGTGAAGAAAATCAAGCTCCAATTAAAAAAGATTGGTACCAGTCAGAAACTCATGTATATGTTACTATTTTAGGCAAGCATTCTTGTAAAGAAGATTGTACTATAAAATTTAGCTCAAATAATATAATCATTCAAGCTAAATATGCAACTGGTCAACAATACACTTTGAATATACATCTATTTAAACAAATTATACCAGATAATTGTAATTATAAGGTACTTTCTTCCAAATTAGAAGTAGTACTTGCTAAAGCTGAAGCTGGCAGATGGGAATCATTAGAATGTGTTGCTATACAAAACCCTAGTACTAGTAGCAATCAAGAACGCAACTGGGATAAAGTGGTTAATGAAATGACTAAAGATGATGATGACAATGATGTAAATAGCTTATTTAAAAAAATATACTCTGAAGGTAGTGATGAAGTACGTAAAGCAATGAACAAATCCTTTTTAGAATCTGGTGGTACAGTTTTAAGTACAAATTGGAAGGATGTAGCTAAAGATAAAGTTGACATTAAACCTCCAGAAGGTATGGAATGGAAAAAATGGGATCAATAATTAAATTGTGTATTTTTATGAATATTGAATTAAAGAAATATATTGAATTGTTTGTAATTAATATTTTCCCTTTAAATTATTTTTGTGTACAAAGTCCTGTTAAGTATAACTATTTTCTATTGTAATTTTTATTTGTATTTTCTTGTGTACCTACTCAGTTATAATAAGTATATAATTATGAAACATATTTGATTGGAAAAATCTCAATAGATTGTTTGAATTCTGTAAATCATCATTTATCATACTAATATTCACTTAATAATTTATAATATCCTTAAAGATTCATCTTAGTTGTTATTGCAAATGTGTATAAATATGCATCATATTTTCCCCTCTATTTGTGTTGAACATTTTACAATAATATTGTTGAAACAAATTTGTGTACTGACAATGATAACTATCCTAAAGGTATTAAATTATTTACATGATGTAATACAAAATTTTATTAAAAATAAAAGATATGCATATAATATTAATATACCAATAATAATTCTTTAAAATCATAACAATGAATTATATTATGATTTCATCCAAGCTTATTATTATAAGGGATACACAGTTCATAAGTCTGATAACATAAAGAATCTAGTTTTAAATATATATTGATGGCTTAGAGAGTTTTTTTTAATAAAATTAAGTAACTTTTATAATGACATTAATATTAAGGTAAAATTTAGTGTGTATAAATTTCAAAAGTAAAAATTCAAATTAAATCTTTAAAGTTTCTAGAAATTGAAAAAGTCTGACTTTAAATCTAATTAGAATTATGTAAAATATTTTACTCTTTAGACCATATTTTTTTTCTAAAATGTGACAAATAAGTGTTGCATAAAATAATTATATTTTTAATATATTATATAAAATATACGTCAATTATGTTTATAATAGAGTAGATCTATATCTCATTGAAAAATCTGTACTAATACTTTATAAAAATGATTTACAAGCAAAAAAAGAAAACTATCATATTACTAAATTTTTACGTGAAATCCAATACAAGTTTCACTATAATTTATTAAAATATATTCATACTTTTAAAACTAAATTAAAAATAAACCACCATATAAAATTAACAGTATTCCTGATATTAATACCTTATAAGCACAAATACATAAGGTTTTGAAACTTAGAATATGACATCTTCAAAACTGAAATACTATTTCACTTAACTTTTAATAAATTGAAAAATATTATTTATATATAAGATTTTTCAATAATAAAAATAACACCGTTTTACATTAATAATAATGTGGTCTTTATTTAAAATATTAAAAATTGTAATACACATTAGTACAAACGTTGAGGAGGACCCATGGTTGACTTAATATGCAATGATCTAACATTTTGCCAATGCTTCTTCAACAATGAAACTAAAAAGTTTATTGAAAGATGGACATTCTGAGCTAACTCTTCTGATTTCATATCAACATGACCAACAGCAACACATAAACATAACACCTAGTAACAATTGTTTATTTTAATATAAGTACTATCAAATAAACTAATATAATTCCAAATGCAAACCTTTTTCATTTGAAATTTGATTGTAGCTTTAACTTCATCAATTTTCATATTCATGGATTCTTGATGAGACAACAGACCAGGAAATTTACCTGCTTTGTTTAACCCAGGTCCTAATAAACGAGGAATTTGTTTTATAAGAGCTTCACTGGCTAAAAACGCATCGTAACGCTTAGCAAGTTTTTTAACCAACTTCTTATTCTTGTTAAGTTTTTTTAAAGCTTCAACATCCATGAATGGAACTTTATTGGCCTACAATATTTAGAGTGGACAAATGTATAAATTTAAAATTAATATTGAAAATTACAAAAATCACCTCAGCTTCGTCACAATGTTGTTGATCACCCAGAACACACACCTTCATCTTAGGTCTAGGAATATGTTTAAGCTTGATTGTACCAGAAAAACGCTTGTCCTTCTGTGGGTCATAGTTTTTCAAACCAATTTGTAGTTCAACAGTTTGGAGGAAATTACGTTTATGAGTTTTTGCATGGTTTAAGACTTCATTGACACACTCATACAAAGTTTCCTTTGAAACTTTAGAAGACATGATTGAATAGTCTCACCTTACAAACACTAAAAACAAATAACTTATCTGTTTAATTTAAAAATAAAAGTAAAATATAATTAGTTATAATAAAAAGATATATATAAACGTTATAATAATCTTACCAAAAGGAATAGACACGAGAGAATGGTTTCCTTAAACTTTGTAAAAAAAATTGTAGGTTATGTGATGTTGATGAAACATCTATTTGGTAACCACACAATTTGTATAGGTATCTTAGAAGTTGAAAATACTGTAACCATAGTGGTAATCAAACATCTAGATCCATTGTCAAGTAGACCCACAGAATTTCAATTTCAAACACAACCAAATTAACATTGTCAGTCTGGCTTGAGTTATTTGATCATCAAACAACACATAATATACAAATTAATATTCGTTTCTCCAATTAAGGTTTAAGAGACTAAATATGACTGAATATTTTTAAACTTGGTTGTTTTTTTTGGTAATCGATAATCTAAAACTATCATCGCGTGGATAATGACATCAATTATATAGTTTATAAAAAACTATAGTAATATATTAGATTTCTGTATAAAATATCTAAAATACAATAACTTCAATAGTTTTTGATAAACTATTGAGTATAACAGGTAGTTAAACTATTTTATTGTATGCATCAATACATGTTATGCCTATGTAAAAAAACAAAGGTTTTTTTAGCTTGAATGCGTGTGTAAGCACTTCAGACATTTTCCTTATAAAATAATTTCTCTTAAATTCATTCATTAACAAAGTCAAGGAACAATTAGTCTATTTTGTATAGTATCAGAATGCTTATATCATTTTAAATTATTTCAAATTAAAGTTTGTATGATGTAGTATATAACTAAAAAAACGTTCTGGTGATTAATCTTCTATAAGTAATCTAAGATTATTAAAGTTCTAATTAAATTCTAAAATCAAGACATGTTATTTTTAGTAGAATGTTAATTTTTTTTATGTTTTAAATATGCATAAAAAAACGTTATAAGACAATGGTTTTATACCTGTTAGATATCAATCAGTACTAATCTTTTTACATATAATAATAATAATTGAATAGTATGAATTTTTAATATTACTTAAAATATTTACTATTTCATTAATAACCATACTTATGAAAATATGAATTGTAATTTGTGTATACGTCCTTATTTATGATTAATCAGTATTGGTATCAAGGTGGATAAATCCATAGTAATATGAATATTCATTTTACTATGGATAAATCTATCTTAATTGGTACTACTGAACAAACGATAACAGATTATAATTTTTAATCACAATAATAAAAAATAATAATATGGTTTTCAATGAACTTCAAAATAAATTAATTTAAAATTAAAATTTATCTTATTAAAATTTCACTTACACCATATAAATACTAAATTTTGAATTATGATCTTATATAAATACTGGATTGATGATTTAAATACCTGAAAATAATACTAGATATAATCTTGCATCACTTTTAGATAGAAAAACATATAATATTTCAATTTTGTGGACTTATTAATTTGGTGTAAAATTTTGGTTCAGTTAAATTATATTCTTCGTAGATGTATAAAAAATCAAATTAATTTATCTTCAATATGTTGGACGTTGTATGTACTACAGTAAATGGTGGAATTCCTATATTTTACAGAAAAAAAAGTTCAAGTGATCCTGTTCGTTTTTTTATTTTAGTTGATATTTTACTTTCTCTAATAAACTTTTACTACTTCATCTTAGAAATTATTTAATCAAATAATTATTTTTAGCAAAAATTATTACATTATTTTTTTACTGTTTATAAATTATTCAGATTCCATTTTCTACACTGTCTACTTTGAATGCAATTGTAACATTTGCTGAAGTACAAAATGTGTTATTTCAAAACATTCACACTGACAAACATGTTTTTATTTGGCATAATATTGACAACAGGTGATTTTTTTTATAGATTAAAAATAATTAAAAAATTAAGTGTAGTTGTATATGTAAATACTTTTTATTTATAACGAAAATGTTTTTATCTCTGATAAAATAATAAAAGTATTTATTTATGAAGCAACTGCAATTAACACAAGTCTATCAATATCCAGTTTAGCTATTAATGTATCATAAAAAAAAAAAAGATTACCAGTAGGCCTTAGGAGACTCATGATAAGAATTATTTGCGCTTAGGGAGTATTTTAAATATAAGAACATTATATATTTTATATCAATTTGGTGAACCCCAAAAATTTAAGATAAAGGTTAGAAAAAAGAAGAAGAAGTTATATTTTATAACTTGTAACCGTTATAGTCAAATAATCTTCTGTGTAAAAAATTGTAGGTCCCTTTATTATTTAACTGAGTACTTCTAAAAAAAATTTAAGATATAAATTTCATAAGCCTTAGAAGGTCAAAAATGATTTAAATATATCATATATTAATGATCTGTGTTTTTTCTTTTCAATAAAAATTAAAAGAATAAAACATGAACTTTGACATTTAATTTACAAAAACTTAAAGTTACAAATTTATTAAATAATTTTGTTTCAATGACTAAAGTAAATAATTATCTTTTGTTCAGATTGATCATTGCTGGTATTAGTAATTTGAATGATTCAATTGTGACTTCATGTTTAGAACTTATATCAAATTTAATAAAAATTATGGTTGGTGAAGAAAATCTTAGCATCAAGAATAATGATAGATTAAAACGAGAAATAAAGGTATACAATTATTACTTGGCGTGAAAAACCTTCTATGTGTAAAATATTCATATTAAAATTTGTGATATACCTTAATTCAAAAACAAATATGCTACTTAATGATGCATACTTGATTTTTTTTACATAATAGGTTTTTCAGAATCAACAACTGTATACTACATATATATTACTTTTATTATGAGTGCCCAGATGCAATGCAATATATATTTGCAATAATTTTTTTTTTTTTAGCTTTGTTTTTCAATTGATCATTGAGTTAATCAATAAAGTATAAAATCTGCAATTGTAAAAAATTATCTGTGTTTTTTGGTTGAGGTTATTTCTAAAATTTGTTAAAGATAGATTTTTGGTCTTTCAAAAAGATTTTTTTTAATAACTAGTGAATTGTTGGTATAAATGAAAACAAATTGCAAATAAAGCTAAGCAAATTAATATTGTGATGGTAGTAATTCCTTTTTTATTATTCATTACAGCCATGTATTCCTGTGATTGATTATTTATTAAGTATATTAAAATCAAAATCAATTGATAAAAGTTTATTGAGCCATCTTGAAGTACAATCTTTGAAGGAAAATAAAGTAATACATGTAAGTTTTTGATAATTAAGGACACTATATAATTTCAAAGGTATATTTTAATTTAATCAAATATATTTGGTCCTTTTCAGAATTGTTTGTACAATTGGTCAGAAATAATTTGTAGTGATCTATGTTGGATTATTGTTGACAAAAAAATTTGTGCTGCCACAAATGATTGGTGGAATTTACATATAACTGAAAGAAAACTTTTGTCTCTTATCATATTGAGTAATTGTTATGAATTAAACACATCTGCAGATATTCCCATATTTTTACCGCGTTTATATCAGAAAGTAAACAATATGTATTTTATTGTTAATATTTATGTACAGTAGAAACTCAATTAACTAACATTTTCTTTTATCTGCGTTTTGATAAAATATATTTGAAGTCTTGCTTCTCCTTAAAAAACAAAAAGTGGTTATTTAAAATTTTTAATACTTAATATTTATTCACATATATTTTAGTTAAAAAAATATTCATTAGTAATTATAAATCCTTTAATGTACATTTGTTACAAAATTTCTATTATCTCAAAAACAATGTCCTGGTGGAACTAGTTAATCTAGTATCTACTTCTATCAAAATAAAGTGTCTAGTATGTTAAAACAAATTCATATAGCTTCGATACAAAATTCAAAAGTTATTAATACTACCATAACATATTTATTTGTTATTATTCTCTTTTATTTTTTCATGTCAGTCTCTTAAAATGCTCAGCTCTTACTGAATTAGTTCTACTAAACAGTGCATCAAAAGTTAATAATTCCACATTACAATTATATAAAAAATCTAAAAAAAAAAAACTGTTCAAGTATTTATAAAAATGATTCAAAATTTAATATATTATTTTGTGTAAACAACCTCCCATAAAAAAAAAACTTAAACATTTTTGTTTGACATTTCTTTCTCGATTTTTATTTAATTCATTTTAAAATATAAATAGCTTAGAAAGTGAGAACAAAGTCAAACTTTCTTTATACAAATTAAAACTTTGTATGATAGTGACTTTAATTATTAGTGAAAGTAGTTAATTTCTCTATAATTTATTTGAAAAAATACATAATTAAAAATTTTTAAAAGATTTTTTAAATTAAGTTTTTAACCTCTTTAAATTGTCATTGAATGCCTACCTAAGATTCCAATCAACAATTGTCTCCTCAGATAATATCCTAACTTTACTGAATTTAATAGTTAAACTGATTAATTTTTAGTCTCTGTTGCGGCTTGTATGTTGTATGATTGTTCAAGGTGTATGGATAGCAGCTATTTGTGGGCCAAATCCTAGTTTAGACAATATTGAAATAAGTGCAGCTAAATCTTTTAGATCAGTCATAAGTCATTTTAGACCAAACTATTCAAAAGCAGAATTAACTTCTGGGTAATATAGTAGTTCATTAAAATTAGTAACATAGATTTTTATTTTATTTTTTTCTATAGTTACATTATTATTAATCCACAAATGACACAATTTATACAAAATTACTATAGTACAACTACTGATGTACAAAATATACTTCAACACTTTTATGAAACAATAGTATCAAAATTTATAAAAGGTAATATTAAATATTAATGTTATTTGATTACAATTATACTTATCAAAAAATTAACTTTTTTAGACAAAATAGTTGCAAATGAAGTATCAAGTGTTACTAAAAAGTATCATTTATATGCAATTATTTCAAATGAACTTATAATGTGTTTTGCTTATTCGATAAAACATAGTTTATTAACAATTAGGTAAAATTACACTGAATTAATTATCATAGTTTCTTCTTTTACTGTCTTCTATTTATTGAAATGTATCTCAACAGAGGAATATTTATAGGTAGCTTTATGGGTATTAGCCTTCTTCTGACAAAATTTATATGATAACCTAATTGTTTATTCTTAATGTTACTTTTAGAAAAATGTTAAGCAAAAATAAAACAATTTTATTACAAAATTTCTTCACTTCTCTCCTACAATAACTTTACTAAATAAATGCCTGATCTCAACTAATCACTATTTTTCCCTTTTGTTACATTTTTAGCTTTAATTCGAAGCTGATAGGTATTAATTTTACTATGATGTGTTTTTATTTTTTATTATTATTATTAATATTTTATTTTTTTGTGACTGTTACCACATTTTCTCAGCTCTCACTAAACCAATATTTTTCAACGATATAAAAAAATCACAAATTGTATCTAGTCGAAGACATGACCCTCAAAAATTAAAAAAAATTTCCTCGTTCCGTACAAATGGGGAAATCTCCAAAAAAAATTACAAATTTAAAAATTGCGAATTTTTTTTACTTAAAACTACCATAACTTTTTGAAAAATGTATGGATCAATATAATTAATTTTTTTATAGATTCATGAGGTATTTACCTATCTTTTTGTATACTTTTTTTATAAATCTGACCCTCTACCTGCTCAAAGAGGGGGATTTTACAAAAAATTAAGTTTTGAAAGTACTCTGGAAGTACTGACACTTTCATATATATATATTAAATTAAAGCTTATGTGATATACTTTATTATGGAAATTCCATAATTGCCACAATGCTAATGTACTACCTTTTTTTTTTTTTTAATTAGTTAAATTTTTTATAGCGTTTAAGTTTATTATTTATAGTATTATGCGTATTCGTTATAAAATGATAACTTTTAATCATTTATTCAGTTATCTGTTTTGATAAGGGTTAAAAATAAGTAATGCAATAAACTCATTTCTATGAAAACCAAAGATAATTTGTAATCTTCTTAAAAATAATCACAAAATGAATTCTACTATTTAAATGTTTGAAGAAAAAATAAAGAAAATTAAAAATAATTTTGAAATCATATTAATTAAATATTTTTTTTTATTTTTATAGACATTATGCAAGACAAACTTTTCAACAACATTTGATGGAAGTAACCAACTAAAACTGTGTTTTTATATTATGCAAAGATTGTAATTAAATTATACACATTTCTTTGATATTTATTATTACTTTATATATTTTCAAAAGATTTATATATTTTTTATTAATTATAAAAGTATTATTGCAATATTGATATTGAAATAAAGTTATTTTGATAACAATGCAAAATGATCTTATTTTAAAGATACTTTAAAATAAAATATTATTAGTTCATTTCCAAATATTCAAACAAAATGTATGGTTGATATTTTGAAAGTGTTTCTATGTGACTATATTTAACACTATGTATAATTGGTATACTATGCTTACAGCTACTTAGTTAGTTTATGTCTGTTAAAAATTATCTAAAATCCTAAAAATAATAACTGACGCTGAAATAATTTTCAGTATAATCACGATCGGGCATAAAGATGGCCTGATATACACCCGTATTAACATCATCACTGTTGTAAAACATTTCGATGATTTAAAAAGTTTGGTAAATTTTTTTTAATGGTGAGGATGTTTTTTTATTGAAAGAAAGTCTGAATCACTACGCTCCCTGAGTTGATTAGTCGTTTACGAAAATATTTTTTGGGCTAACACAGATTTCACAAAGATACTTCATTATAGACTCAACTGTTTTATTCCCATAGATCTATGTGTAATTTCTAATAATCGATAGAAGCTATCATTGCAATCAGCTGTTCACCACAATTTTGTTAATAGTTTTACCACGTCACCACGATATTAGTTTTACTTGTTTCGGCAAGTGGCGGTATTTATCAAAATAATTGAGCCACATACTTAATTTTAAATTAAATGTTTAGAGGAATTTAAACATGACGAAATATACTATTCCGTAGTGTTAATTAAATACAAATTTAATTACCTTCAAATATTAATAATTTTTTTAAATTGTAAACATTTACTTATGTTACTATAATTTACATTTTTATAACTATATTTAAGTTATACTATTTTTAAATCTTATTATGTTTTCTTTGATTATGTGTAAATTTACTTTTGTAATTCTTTATTTGTCCCATATTTCATTTGGACAGTATGCTCCACCAGGTGTTAATCCCCAACTGTATCAACAACAACAACAACAAGTAACTACATATTGTTTATCTGAACAGCTTTTGAAATTTAAATAAAATTAAATCTCTTTATAGGTACCAATTCAACACCTACCTCCAAACCAAAATATTCCTCACCAGCAAAATTTACAACATCAACAACCTCTTCAATCTCAGCAATCAGTAATCATCTATTGTAGAATAATTATTAAAATATCTTATTTCTATTATTTATAGTAATTTTTTTGTTAATATTATCATATTAGAGCCATGTTAATCAAGGTCAAGGATATGAACATCATCAACCTCACCATCAACAACAAGTTTTGCATTCATCTAATATGGCCGAAGAAAGCGAGTAAGTTAATTTTTTTTTTATCATTTGAATTGTATTTTTCATTTGTTTGACAAAACAAATAAATATTAAATGATTATTACTTAATATTATTTTATTTTTGTAATTTTTAGACATATAAAAAAACATTTAGATTTACCAACATTAGATACAAGTAAAATGTCAGAGCAAGAATTACAATTTCATTATTTCAAAATGCATGATGCAGATAACAACAACAAACTGGATGGTTGTGAATTGATTAAGTCTCTCATTCATTGGCATGGTATTATTTTATTTAATTTTAATGAGAAATAGTTTTTACTTTAGCTAAACACATTTAATACCTCAACAATGTTAGATTTCAAAATATAAACTTGTTAAATTATGCTCCTTATCACAATGACCTAAAATGTAGAATATACCTACAAAATCATTATTTCTTTAACTTAATACTATAACACTAGAATGAATATTTATTTTAAAATACTTCAACACATTTTTAATTTTTGAAATCACTCTCCTAAAAAATAAAATATTTTGTGGCGATGTTGAAAGGAGCGAGTGATTTTTTTAGTAATATCCTTATGACAATAAGGAATTGTAATTATGTTGACATTAAATATATAATAAAAATAATGATTACCAAAAAGTATACTATGTGTTAAAAATAACAAATCAGATTTAATGTTATTGAATTACTTTTTGAACTAATACACTAAACATAATAAGTTTAAATTTGTTTTCATTTTATAATATATTTTCCTACAAGTAAAAAAAAGCCAAGTGATATAACTCATTTATATCATAATACATATTTTACCTGATGCTGAAATAAAAAGTCTGAGATAAATTTCTGTAGCTATTAACAATAATTTTATGTCACAAAAAATTGATTCTAAAATTATTTTATTTTCTGTCATCTAGAGTATTACACAACATTTTTAAGGGTTTCATTATGCATTACATAACAGTTGTTATTCATGAATCAGTATTAAAATCAACAGGTTAATTTACTCTCCTGTAAAATTGGTAAATTGTCTTACCAGTTTGTGGAAAGTAGCCACACATTTCTTAGTAATATTGATTTTCATTATTTTTTATACAAGTTCAATATAAATTTTAGTATTTTGTATAAAAATTAATAGAAAATTTTATTCAAAGTTATAATATTTAACTTTTTTAAAAAAAAAAATATCTAAATAAATGCCTAGTACATACTATGGAGGTTGTTCAGTTAGCAAAAAAACAGGTCAATTGTTACAAACAATGAGAACAAGAAACCTGTTTCCTTACTTTCTGAACATTCTATATATTTAAAAGTGTATTGAAGGGTTAAAGCTTTTTTGATTATCGAAAAATTTTATTTTATTTTGTACAAGGTCGCAATTTTCTAACCAAAGGTACATGTGATAATCTAATCTCTAGCTTATATCATTAATACTTTCATGTAATATGAATAATCTTAAATATTAATTTATTTAAGTGTATAAGATCATGTTATTTTTAGTTCAAGGTGGAAATGATGCCGCAAGAGGTAATGCACCACCACCTGATGACAAAGTTTTTTTAGATGAAGAACTAATGCAACTTATTGATCCAATTTTAACTATGGATGATACTAATTTTGATGGGTTTATTGATTATCCTGAATTTGTGATAGCTCAAAATAAAGCTGCTAATAGCCATAAAAAGCCAGCCTAAAGTAATTATGAATAATAATGGATAAGGTCTGATATATAATACAAATAATGTAAATTTTTGTGTTTGTGTAATTTACTATTTTTTTAAATAAATTTTTATTAATTTAAATTAATTTACTTATTAATAAATATGAATCAATAAATAACATATTACCATATTATTTATATCCATCAAAATCAATCAAATAATACAATGAAATGTCAAAAAAATGACATCAATAAAAACTGTTTTTCAGAATTTCATTTTTTATAACTATATTTTTTTTTTTCTATATTTATATTTTGTCATGAGCAATTCTACATTTTCTTCTATGCATTCCATTGGTTTGTTAATTTTTTGAGCAATTATGACTAATCCTCCTAATGTTAAGCTATTCAATACAGTAGGAAATATAATGAAATAATTCATTGTAGTAGAACGATAAACCATTGCTTCACTTAAATACATGGTTATAAAAATTATTATAGACAAAGCACCAATACTAACAATTCTGAAAAAAAAAAAAGATTAAAGCATTCAAATTGAGTCTCATTTATGATGACATATGTACTATAAAAAAATGTATTTCACATAAAATCAAAATTGTGTCCAAAAGCAGGTAATGCAGAAATTGAGTAAAGTAATCTTATTATTTGACTATAGTTATTATTTATTAATTTTACCCATATAAAAATAATTAATTTAATAATAATAAAATTGTATAAAGTTCAATATATAAAGTATATATATATATAGAGTAAATCACTATCTTAAATCACTTAATTAATCGAATAGTACAAATAATATTAATAATTTTTTTTTTAGTTCCCAGTTTTTCTCAAATTTTCAAACATAAAATTTGTTTTTATGTTCATCCCTTATACTTTATAAAGGTGTCAACTTTATTTTTTCAAATAGAAACATACATAATTTCCTAGATTATTTATTATATTATGATCTAATTAAGAAAATGACTGTTCTATAACAACTTTTGGACCAGTATTTTGGAAGTTATTAACAATGTAAAGAAATGACTGGAGGTGAAAAGTGGGTGATGCTATTTTTATAACTAGACATTTACTAAACATACTCTTCCTTTCGCCTAGATATCAATAAAATCTGAAATATTGGTTCAAAAGTTGTTATTGATCAGTCAATTTCTTAATTATATATCTATTAAATAAGCTAGTTAATTATGTGTGTTATCATTCGAAAAATTAAAATTGGCACCCTTATAAGGTATACATGAAAGAAACATTCAATTAAGGAAACAAATAAAAAAATAATTTTTCTTTTTCAATTAATTAAATGGTTCATAATAAGAGAATCGACCTGTACATATAAATTTTAAACTAGCTATTTTTTATAGATTCTCAATTTTTGAGTTACAAGTATTATATTCATAGTCTTTAGGTTTAGTAAAGCTCATGTTAATATATTTTTATAATTCATACTCCACCTGTGCTACATACCCACTATATGTATTAAAATGCTTGTAACTCAATAACTATTTTTCCTTAAATTGTTATCACCCATTAATGTTTTTTGTAAAAAAAAATAATAAAAACTAGCTAATTTTAAATTTTGAAAAAAATTTTAATTAGAAACTATGAGAACAGAACAAACCCATTTCTATTATAATTTATTATATAGGTATAATATTAATTGATTTCAATTTTTGAGTTAATAAAATAAAAACTTACGGTTTGTAATGAATGAATATGGAACAATGAATCAAGCAAATGGCTTTGAGAAGAGCAAACATTCCCAAAACTCGTGGTAAGGTTGATTCTTCTGTGGATTGAAAATTAAAAACTTAATATATAATCAATATTTGATCAAACAACATTTTTCAATATTAATGGAAATCTTATAAGTTTATATATTGTACCAACAAAACATATATATTAATACATGAATATTTTTACAACTGAACTTAGTAGACATACATTATCTATAGGCCATAACCTATGTTAAAAAAGATCTAGTTTAATACAGATTAGCATAAAATGATCCGATACACTTTTTATAAAAGTAATTTAGTTTTTTCAATATAAAAATATACCATGTATAAAATGTTCATCTGCCATCAAATTTGAATGAGTACCCAAAATACATTTGTTTTCAAAAAATGATCTAAATGTAACACCAAGGTCCATGAAAGCTACAAATGCTAACCATCCTCGGAATGCATATAATACTTTTTCTTGCACCATATTTCTTAGACTAAATTTTATGTTCTACAAAATCTTGGGAAAAAGTTTTTATTTTACAAATAACTTTTGCGATCTTGATAGATAAGACCAAATAATCTAATAAATAAATAAAACATTTAATTTTTTTACTTTTTATGAACGTGTTTACATTATACACAACTCACAAAATTAACATCGAAGTCACCAAAAATAAAACGATACAATATTAAATAATAAAACATTATTGTAGCTTTTGAAATATATAGATATTTTTAATATTTAGTCTACTACTGTTACATTTTTAAATAAACAAATATCCTTTTGAAACATTTAAAACTACATGTAGATTCTAATCAATCGGATCTTTTGTTTATACAAAGTTTATAGCTCTTTTTGTTATCATAATTTTCCGTTTGTCAATATACCCAACGTGGTATCAAGGTGAATCATCCACTCTGTTAACAATGTTATTAGATAAAAAAACGTTTGTTTAAAGTCGTGCAAGCAAATCTAAACCTACTATTCGTCCCCGATCTAATAGTGTCACCCATCGTTCAAAATTCCTGTAGCCGTAGGGATAGAAGTTATAAATCTTTTGGGTGAATTAAATCAATTGAATTCTTTCACCACAATGATTCGTTCACTGACTCTTCATTTTCGAACTGATCAGAATATAATGAGTGATTAAAAATATTAATTTGTGATAGATTCATGGATCCTTGGATAATCTATTATTTAATACTTTAATATTTAACATTAATAAGGTTTTGTTATTTTAAAATATTAATTACAATATCGACAATTATTACTGTTTCCTTTATTTCTGAACATTTTTATAAACTAGCATAATTAAATATATTATTTGAAACTAGTTTACAGGGCTTTATTCCTTATATTACTTATTTTTTTTTTAATTTACATGTACTATTAAAACACTGCAACATAGTAAAAATTATTTAGCGTTAAACGTCAGTATTGACTATATTAATACAATATAATAATATGTATTATCAATATAATACAACATCAATACGTATTACTTAATCATAACTGACAATTGAAAATTGTGAGTATTTACAAAAATTTAAAAAGACATAAGTAATATCTTTTGATATTACATTTTAATAATATGCTAACATAAAAAATTTATGACTACATTAACCAGCAATCTTTTACTAAACCCTCCAAAAATTCTACATTGATAGTTAAAATAGATAATCTTATTAAATATAATAAAATAATATCATTTAATATATATGTTAGTGTATATTTAGGTATACGTTTTACATATTAATATGTATTAGAACCAATATTTTAGATTTTCATTTTAAAATTGATATGTCCATAAAAAATCTGGACATGAAGTACTAGACAAATTACCAGGGCATTAATTTATAGCTTTTTTTTGTTATATAAATTAGTCAATAATATTTCAAATGTTCTGATGATGTAACTAATTATATTTAATTAAAAACAATTTGTCTTTGTTTAAAAAAATGTCGATAAAAAAGTAAATATTTCATTAAATTAATTATATTTTTATTCGTAGTTAAAAATAAACTTAATGAGGTAAGTTTTCTATCATAAGATACCTATATTTATTACAAGGGCTGTTAAAGATATGTTTAAAAAAAATGAATAAATAGTTTAAAATATCTCATTAAGCTAAGGTAAATTTTAAACATTTTGGTGTAACAACCTGTTTAAGATTAACATTATTTCTTTGTAATATATAAGTAGCAATTTTATCTTTTCTCAAAAACAATAAGAATTCAACATGTTTCTCCGTATATTTTTCATTGAGGGTTTTAACAAAATTGCACAATATTTTTCTAGAGAGAATTTGTAATGATTATTCATTATTGAAAAATGGAATAAACAGTTTTAATGAAAATTTTAATAAATAAATAAATTTTATTTTTATATTTATTATGAGGGGAGAAGAATAATGACACTAGACATAATAATTTATATAAAATACAATTTCCATTGAGTAATAAAATAATAAAACCATTAATAATTAGTAGATTTTTAACAAAATAAAAAATATGGTGATAATTTGTGGTTATAATTAGTATCAACCGTTTTTATTAAAAACAACACATGATTCATGATTCAAATTATTTATATGATAGATCAATGTGTTTAAAATTTGTTTAAATTAGAAATTTACTGATTCAAAATTAATTTATGTATTATAATCATAGACTTACAAAATCTAAATATATTATATATAATCTACGATTATAATGAAGTACGATGATTAATAAGCGAAACTCATCTGAAACAATTTAGTTCATAATAATTTCACAAAATACATAAAAATATAATTTGTTATTTTTTTTTTTTAACAGACTGATAATTCAATAATATTTGAAATCCATGATCGAATCGAAAATTTCTTAAATTAAAATTCATTAGTATAAGTTACGAAAAAATGAATCAGCTTGTTATAATATTTTCAAGAATCTTAATCAATTCGTTCAGTAAAGTGATCGTTAATTTTGAATCGTTCGCCAACGACCCATCCCAGTCGGCCATATTAGGTCTCACGTAGTGCACCAGTTTTAATTATTAAATTAAAGTACTTGTATTGTCTTTGAGATTATTTATATATTTTATCAAAATGTATTACCTTACTCGCATATATACATATTTAGAACATAATTAAAAAATTTTAGTATAAAAATAATAGTTCAGTCAAAATTAAAGAATCAGTATTGGATAAATTGCTATTTTTAAATAATTAAATTACAAATTACTCAATTTATTAAGAATTAAACTATTTTATTATTTATTAATACAACAAGTATTGAATTTACATTACTTTAATAATAAAAAATAAATCTAATTATTATGATTTTTTCTTTTTTATATTACATATAAAATTAATTTGAATTAAATCATTTATACCAGTAATAATTCTAATGATATTTCATTTAAGGGATACATGGAATAAAATTATAAAGACTTTTTGTAATAATTTTTTTACTCATTTTAAGCTAATTGAGAGTAAAAAAAAAGTCAAAAGTTTTACATTAGCATATGTTATGCTAATTTGCTATTCTCAACAAAATTCTGAAATTATTTTTGGTGTAAATAACGAATGTCAGTACTGCGCCTGTGTTTAATTAATATGGCAGTATCGTAATTTAGTTATTTAAGTCTAATTAAACGACATAAAAAACTATTTTTTTGAGTAATTTACTTCTTCCTTTTCTTCGCCTTCATCCAAACTACTTGGGGACTGTTACCCTTACCCTAAACTTCCACTTGACATAGTCTCACATAATCTACGCACACATCTGTAATAAACCAAAAATAAAAATAATAGCATAAAAAAGGGTAATATAGAATAAAAGGAAAATAGAAATAATATAAAATGTAGGATTCATTGGAGAATATTTGGAATATTGAATAATTTATATCTATGACCTATATTTATATATTTAATCTATATAAAATTGCATTTAATAACATCCCTTCATCTCTTTTTTGGTCTACTATCTCTTCCTTCAACAATAATTTCCATAACTGTTCTTAAAGCTTCCGATTACTCTTTCCTCATAACTTGACCAAACAATCTAAGTCTATTTTCTCTCATCTTATCTATGATTGACACTATACACATACTCCCTTTCATATGTTCTTTATCCTATATAGTCACTTAATCTAAGCATTCTCATCCCTGCTACACTCATTCTTTACTCTATTTTTTTGTCAACCGCCCAACACTCTGAATCATACATTCCAACTGATTTCACTATTAGTTGTCTTACACAAAAGACTGTCCCTGTTGTTGACTTTCCAGACAAAAGACCAAACTGGTTCTTTATTAGTGATGTTTCTCCTCTTGTTATTTTGTCTATTACCTTTTCCCAAATTTTCAAACTATAACTCATAAGTTTTATTCCTTTATATATTTCATACTCCTATATATCTGCTTTTTATAAATACCAACATCACAATATTATTCTTCCATTTGATTGGCAATTTCTCTTCTAATAGGAAGTTAATAGGTTAAAAGGATCCTTCCTTTAACCACCTTATGCCAACACTGTCTAATATTTTCCATACTTCTACAGGTACTTCATCCGGTCCTATTGTTTTATTCATTTCATTGAACTTTTTTTAGTAATAATAATATAGTTTTTTATCAGTTTTCCTATTAAATTTTCTGTGTTGGTCGTGAGATTTTTTGCATTTGAAATTAAATAATAGTACAAATAATAATAGAAATAATTTGAAAATAACATTTCATAAATTATTTTATAAATATTTTATTTTATTATTTATTTTAATTATGGTTCTGAGTGTTGGGTAGTTGACAATAAAGTAGAGTAGAGTATGAGTGTAACAAAGATGCGAATGCTTGATGGATGATCGGAGTGACTATAGAAGATAGGATAAGGAACGAACATAAAAAAGGGATTATAGGTCAATCATAGATAAGATGAGAGAAAATAGACTTAGATGATCATGTTATGAGGAGAATGGGATCGGAAGCTGTAAGAACAGTTATAGAAATGAATTTAAAGAATGAGGTAGAAGATCAAAAGAGATGGAAGGATGCTGTTAAATGCAATATGAGGACTACTGGTGTGTGTAGATGATGTGGGTGATCGTGTCAAGTGGAAGTATAGGATAAGGGTAGCCGACCTCAAGTAGTTGAAATTATGGTGAGGAAATATAAGAAGAAGAAATTATTTTATACAAAGACCAATTAAACATTTTTTTTGTTATGACTCATAACAGCTTAAATTATAAACGAAAAGAGTATTATAAAATTATTGTGCAAAAGTAAAATTTTAATATTTAAATTTAAAATAAAAAATGTTATTACATGAAGTTATTATTTATAAATTAATGCCTGAAAATCTATAATATTCTAATACTGCGTTATGGAGAGCATGTAATTTTCTTATTTTTTCATTAACTATCCCGTATTGTGTACAGTATTTAGATATATTTAAATATTAACAAAATGTGGAAGTAAGAACTTTTTTTTTTATATTAAATCCTTAGTAAAAAATATGCCCCGTAAAATTTTAATATAAATTGCTCAAGTTAAATTAATAAGTAATATTTCAAAATTACCCTAAAATATATAATTGAAATAAAAATAAAATTATTACTTATTCATACGGAAAATAAAATAATAATTAAATTATGCTATAATTATTTTATTTATTTAATAATTATAGTTTGGTTGAACTACGTAACACGTTCCTATTAAATACTATTCCAATCAATATTCCAGTACTGATAAATATTTTATCATAAAACACAGATCCTATCGAATAATTGTCCCGATTCGTATGCGCCTCCTTATAATAACCACAGATAAATAATAAAACATATATATATATATATATATGGGATCCCACCTTTGCCACGAACTGATGATGCTCCGACATTTGACAAAGTAGTAATTGTTACGAACATCTGGTACTCCGACCATCTGATTCATAGGTTACCAAAATTATGACGGATTTTACTCCGACATTAAATTTAAAAAATGAGATAGTAAAAACTCCCACATTATCGATAGTTTGATTATGTATCGAAAGTTATATTATATTTCGATTGCATTGTTAGTAATAGGGCGTATTGATCGTATATGTTGCAACGTCAGGATCACGTAGCTACAGAAACACTACATTATTAAATTAATATTATTATTATTAATAATATTGTAAAATTTAAATTAAAATGTCCTATTCAATTAGCATTTATTTGCTACTATAGTTATTATACAATAATATACATTTTGCTTATTATTTTCTGGTACAATTTCTCACATTTGACATATGTTATTAATACTCGAATGATAATAGTCATTCATTAAGTAACATAAAATTAATAGTGTTTAATACAAATGTACATTTTTGAAAAAGTTTTCTCTATTGTTAGAATATATATTTATCTTTGAGAATTTTATTTTTTAATTATCCAATAATTACAAAATATTTTAATCAAATCAAAAAACTGTTAGTTAACTGTTTTTTCAGTCGATCCACAAAATTTTATCTAACAGTAACTTATTTTTTAACATCTAAGAGATCCATTTGAAAACTAATTTTTCTATAACAAATATGTGCTGTAAAAATTGTCTTGTGCAATTTTATTAGTGATTAATTCCTAAGTGTGTAATATTAAAAAATAATAACTAATATAACACATAAAATTGTTTGTACAATATAAAATCATTCTTGGGGATGTCTGGATTTTTTCCTGTGCTGCATTAGGATATCTAAGTATAAAATAACACAGTATATCCAACTTTAATGTAGTAATTGTTGAACACATTTTTTTTAGTCTTATTACTTTCTGGAAGTTTCTTCCAATAGGTTTTTATAGACTCAGAAGAGTATGATTAATTTTTCTTTCAGCAATTTTAATTGAAAATTAATTACTAAAATTATTTTTAACTTATATTAAAAAAAATTAAAATAGTATTAAACTGTGTAAGTTTTGCTACAAGTCTAATATGAGTTATGCTAAGAATTAGTAAGTTTTGGTTATATATAAGTAGAATTAATTTTTTCTTATTTAAAAATTCTGTGTGTCATCTAAAATTAAAAATATATTAACTCATCGTTAAAAAAATTTAATTTTGTGACATGAGTTTTATAATCAATGTTAAATTATAAGTAAAACCATTATAATCTCCAGTGGTGCTCAAAAAAAAGTTAAAAATATTAAGGAGTAAAAAATTATTTATTTAAAGTTCTTTTTGTTTAAAATCTAATATACATTTATTGAAATCAGTTTAATATTTCCTTGAAAAAAATATCTGAATAGCCTTTCCTTTTTTTAATAATAATTAAATTTGTTGGACAATTTTCTCAGTGGTCCAGTGAGAAAAAATTTAAATCTTAAATTTAATGAGGGCCTTCTGAGCCAGACCGACACTGCGAAAAGATGATTATTTTGCCAATGTTTTTATCTCGTTAACNAAAAGATGATTATTTTGCCAATGTTTTCATCTCGTTAGCTTAACGCGTATCCTGCAAATACAAATGTATTGTTTTATAAATACAAAATGAAGTTTTTTTAAAAATTTGAATTAATTTTATATGTACTTTTTAGAATATGAAAGCATATTCCAAAAAAAATAAAAATTAATTTTCAAAATAAAATCACGTAATGTAATGTATTATGTTTTGTAAAAATGTAATTATATATATATATATATGTCTTATAAAAAAAGTTGTACAGTTTCAATATTACATTATTATATTTGATTTCCATTTAATGAGAAAAAATGAATAATTGTTTGATTATCAATCATGATTATAAATTAAAATATTTAACTCTATACGTATATTTGACAAAACTTCAAATAATCATAATGCAAATGAAAAAAAACTGAACCATTATTTAATGAATTGACTGCATATTTTTAATCGAGTTAGTTAAGTTTAAAACCAATTTACTTAGCAGAAGATTTTTGTAAGTTTATGATAAATCATAAACTATTATCCACTGTTAACTTATAACTGCCTTGTGTTTACTTAATTTGACTAGAGCGTAGGAGTATTGCAACAAAATATTTGGGAACTCTAATTACATAATTTTTTACCTAATCTAAAAAAATATTTCTATACAACAAGAAATACAAATTAATTCATTTTCGGTATAGTCTATGGCAGAATTTTAGGAGACAAAGCCCCCTCAAGTCTCTCCAGATTGCGGTCAAATCCAAACTGGACTGAATTAATTTCGTTACCCACCTTTGAACAATGAAATGATATGAAATCATATTTTTGTTTGATGTCGTATGAAACTAATTGTAATGACAGTTTTAGAGAATGGGATACCGAATATCTTTATAAANGATATTAAATCATATTTTTGTTTGATTTCATATGAAACTAATTGTAATGACAGTTTTAGAGAATGGGATACCGAATATCTTTATAAACGCATCTGTTTAATAACGAATACTATCATCATAAAAACGTACCTCTATATTTTTTAACTAAACTAATTGAATGTTATAATATTAATGTGCTTACAATGTTATAATAAGCACTAATAAGGAGAGGTAAAAAAGATTTTACGTCTGAAAATTGGAATCGCTCTTCTTTCCCCTCCAAAAAAAAATTTAAGGGCTCACACCAGTTATGTTACCTTTATGTACCTATTTTATCAAAAGTCGGATACATTTCGGGGATCTTTATTGTAATAATTATTCGTTAATAGACAGTAATCAATTATAACGCTATTTTATTATATTAATTAATATTTATTAATTAGTGATAAGGGTTATATTTTTCCATCAGATAATATATTGCTACGATATTCATCTACTCCGAAATTTGATAATTTTTTAATCGATTTCGTGAATAATCGATATTCGGAGCTAATTTCATTCGGAGCAATCAATTAATAGGACTATTCGGAGTATTCGTCGTCGCAGTAACATCCAAATTTTTGTAACCAGGTATTCGTAATAATTGTTGTCGGAGTAAATGTATTCGGAGGATTTTTTTACAGTGTCGGAGTAAATGAATGTCGGGGCATCATCAGTTCGTTGCAATCTCCGGAACCTATATATATATATATATAATAGTAATACAGAATAACTGTGTAATGTGATAATGATATTTATAACTGATAATAATATTGATAAGAACAAATGATAATCATGGAGCACGTTGTTTATGTTTAAACATAATTTGACATTTATTGAATAAAGGTTTAAACTATATTTGTAATTAATAAATCATAGTTCTTTTTTAGGTATTTTTTGTAGTTACTAATTTAGTGTACTTTAAGCCCTGTTTTATTTTAATTTTTTAGATTCTATAATGAAGAAAAAAGTACCTTTTATACAAAATGGTAAAAAAGTCAACAATCGTCGTGGTAGATTAATTATTCGTAATCTTCCATTTACTGTGAGTAAATACCTTTTACTTTATATACCTAAGTATATAAAGTTTTATTATAATTATAAATTTTAGTATTAAGAATTTTCTGTGTTAATATCTCTTTTCCTCCAGTCTTTATTTTTGAAAAACAAAATTGGTTGTCCAGGTAAATGAAGAACAAATACAAGAATATTTTTCAAAATTTGGTGAAATAAATGATATTAAACTATTAAGAAAATCCGATGGAAAACTTATTGGTTGTGGATTTGTACAGTTTGTTGTTAAACAAAATGCTGCTAAAGCTATTGCAAATACTAGTGGAAAAGATTTTTGTGGTAATTCTTTTGTTAAATTTTCTTGTTAGATAACAATTAATTGAAATAACTATGATTTTGACTTTAAACTATATATGATATCTATTAAACAATTTGGAAATACTCATATTATTTCTTGTGACTCTATAATGTATATCTTTTAGGCCGTTCTATTGTTGTCGATTGGGCTATACCAAAAAATAAATATGAGACTATTCATGCTCCTAAAGAAGAAAATATAGAATATGTTAAAGAAGAAAAAGAAATAAAGGAAGAAATTATGTCAGATTATGAAAATGAAGAGATTAAAGATAAAGTTAAAACTTCTAAAACTATTGATGATTACCTTTCTCTAGATACTAGTAATGATATAAAGGAAGAACAATTAATTGATTTTGAAAAATCAAATTTAGAGTAATTTTTCTAAAATAAATAAATTATTTACTCTCATTATATAATTTATTTTTATGAAATTTTTTGTCATTTAATTAAAGGAATGATATCAATTTAAAACGAAAAACTGATGATAACAATATTTCAAATGAAAATAAAAAACATTTCAAATCTCATGATGCTAAAGAAGGTCTTACAGTATTTCTGAAAAATGTGTCATTCAGTGTAAAAAATGAGGATTTAAAACGGTTTATGAGAGAAAAATTTGGATCAGTCTATTATGCTCTGATTTGTGTTGATAAACTAACTGAACACTCAAAAGGAACTGCTTTCGTTAAATTTAGGGTGAGTATAAAAACTAATAAATCAAGTCTTATCGGTTACATAACTTCGCCCTAGTGCCGAATACAGCTGGCTAAGCCTCCTAAAAATTTAATTTAATTCATATCTATGTTTTTCATTGATAATAATTCTGTATTATATAATAAAATTATAAGTGATAATTCACATCAATTCAGTGCTATTATTTATCTGTCATAGATGATCTATTACTAGTTTAACTAAACAAAATATTGTGTATGTCATATACACAATATTTTTAATAGTATAAAACATCAATTTTTCATCTCAAAAGTTAATATTTTATATTATATGATTTAAAAAAAATATATTCCTACTTATAAAATATAGAATGTAGGGTACTATTAACCTAAAAAAAAAAAAATTATAATACGTTTTATACTTAAAACATATTGCGTGAGTCATAATTAAACAATTATTTTGTATTATAGTTTAATAAATTGGTTTTGTTAATATTAATAGGATACTACAAGTGTGGATGCTTGTATGACGGCTTCACCTGAAAATTTAACTTTGTGTGGTTCATTAATGGAGCCCCAAATTGCGGTCGATAAAGAAATATTAGATAAGTCTAAGCAAGAAAAATTTACTCATAAAGACAATAGAAATTTATACTTGATAAAAGAAGGAGGTAATTTTAGAAAAATCAGAATAGTTTATGTTTTGTACTTTAAATCATAAAAATGTATAGTATAATAATCTTATTTTAACTCATTAGCACCTAATTTTTTAATTTTTTCAATATTTATTATATCTATTAGAATATATAAAAAATAATGAGTTAAAATACATTGAAATTGCAGTATGGCAATAGTGGGTGCTATGGTTTAAAAATATACTTATCATAGTAAGAAATTATTATCAAATTACTAGATTTATTTTAGTAAAACATTAAAAAAAAAATGAACATATTTTAAACTGGGCCAATTTTTTTCTTAGTTATTGTTGCTGGTACTGCTGCAGCCAATGGTGTATCTATAAGTGATATGAACAAGCGACTTGAATTAGAGCAATGGAAGTCTCAAGTTCTTAAAAATTTAAATATGTTTGTTGCTCGTAATAGACTTATTGTTCATAATTTGCCTGCTAGTATGGATAATAAAAAACTTAAAGAATTATTTATTAAATATACTCACTCAAAAGCAGTTTCAAAAGTGAGCAAAAAATGAAAAAATTTAGTTTAATGCTTATCGTGAGAAAGAGCATAAGTCACTTTTTGTTATTTGTGAAAATTGTTTATAATTTTACATCCAATTTATTGCTATCTTAATTATTAGTGTATGTAGTTAAATTAATAATGTATTACAATTTGAATTTGGAAAGTTATAGAAGAATAGTTACATGGTGATAAAGTCAGTTTCGAGCGGCTTTATTTACCAAGTGGGAGATTAGTTCATCATCTTTCTCTTTGGCAATAGCCTAACCACTTGTCCCAGAATATCAATAGTTAGGAAACTCTCCTTTTTGAGAAGGTCATTTTAATTTATAATGAGCCTAAAAAGCTAAAGAAAAAAGATACATACCAGTTGTTAAAAATATATAGTTGAAAATTAATCAAAAATGACTTTGTTCTTTCTTACTAAAAACATATCTTTGTGTTGTTGATAGAATTAAAAAAATATTTTTGTAAACAGGCTGTAGTTATGAAAAATTTAAAAAAAATTGATCCAAAAGGAATTCCTGTTTCTAAAGAATATGGATTTGTGACATTTAAAGAACACGAGGATGCTCTAAAAGCTCTTAGAGCAATTAATAATAATCCAAATATTTTCCATCCTAACAAAGTAAAATGAAAAAAAAAGATTTACAAATAATCAATATTTAAATGGTCAAAAATTATTTATTTATAATTTTTGTTTTATAGAGACCTATTGTAGCATTTTCTATTGAAAACAGACTTGTATTACAAGCGAGACAAAGAAGAATAGATAAAAGTAAAATTTGTAATCCTTTAAACAAAAATTACAAAAATGAAAATATAAAAATTACATCCAATAAAAATGAAAATAATAAACACACTTCTATAAAAAACAGAAAACAAAATGATTTACCTAATTATACTGGAATCACAGCTAAACCAGTATGTGATAAAAATTTTATGTACTGAAATAATTTTACCAAAATTCAATTTAATAGTTTTGTAAAAATTTGTGTAGGGTCATACATCAATTCGTCCAAAATTTAAATTGAAAATTCAATCAGAAGCACACGAAAAAAACGTTAAAACTAAAAAAAAATTATCTTTGAAAAAAAAACGAGAGTTATCACTTAGGAATGAAAAGAAAAGAGAACCTAAGGTACATTTTTAATTTTTAATTAATTTTTTTACTAATAATTTTATTGTTATATTTTGCATAGATGAAAAGTAAAAAGAAAAATTCAGCTAAAAATGATATTTCATTTTCAAAACTAGTAAATAAGTATAAAAGCAAGATAAATGTACCTGAAACTATGAAAAAGTGGTATGAAAATTAACAACTTGATCAATGTTAAGTGTATAACTATAAATTTTTTTCTATGCTCATATTCTTATGTATACTATAAATATATTTTAGTTAATAAACTTGTTGATTTGATCTATTTTTATTATTCGTATTGATTCTTTTAAATTTAGACATTAGGAGACCGGATAATTTTTTTTTTTTTGAAGGCCTATGCAAGCCAGATAAAAAAACAGACACCGAAGATGATGGTAAACCTAATACTCTGTATCCTAGACACTCTCACAATGAGGGAATTTGGCTTCCAATTAAAGAATAAGGGTCAATTCCTCTCCTAATAAAAAGAACCCAACCAAAATAAAAAATATTTAGTAAATTATGTTTATTATTGTATTAAAATATTTTTTTAGGTAAGAAAAAATTGGTACATAGTATACTGGATAAATTGAAGGATAAAATTCATTGCCTGGAGATTTTTTTTGGGGGGATCTTGTAAAAAAATTATGTATGTCATGATATGACTTAATGTATTTTTTTTTCAAAATTAACTTCGGTAAAAAGCTATGGAGGTATTGATTTTTTTATATGTTTTATACGTATTTTTTCGTATGTTTGTCTTCAAACCAATACATTGATCATAAACTCATATATGTTCGATGTATTGCTCTTATAGGAAAACATTTAGGGATATAAAGTAGTATATAGACTAAATATTCTAATAGAGACTAATACTATAAGTTGTAAATAAAAATAATTTTGCGATGATTACTCGACAAGAAATCCTATAATAGTCTTAAAAAAAATTTTTAGCATACCCGATATTTATACTGAATGCGCATACATATGCTTTAATTAAAATTTTATAATGTAAACATTTTAAATCTAATACATTTTTTTATTTATATTATTATGTGAAATTTTTTTATAATGACTGTACAGTTAATACTATAGCATGCTAAATACTATTTTTATTACAATAATTAATAAAATCGCTGGCATAGAGGGGCGATAATTGAATCGTTTCGTATATAACCACCATTGAGATGGATTTAAAAATAAAGCTTTTACTAATTCTTACCATTCTCACTTGTTATCAAAAATATTTAACTTTATTAAAAATTATATAAATAAAATAATGCTTGACAGCTAAAAACCGTTTAAGCACTTAATTATTAAAGGTTCCGGTTGGGTTCTAGTTCGTGGCTATCTGAAAATAAAAAGTCCTATTCCGGTTCGGGTTCTAAAATTTTTTAAGGTTTCGGTTAAAAAACCTTTTTTTTACATTCGTTCCTGTTTAATACTAAAACTATTTTATCGCAAGAAGATTGGGTAAAAATCTTGAATACAAATCAATAAATAAAATTTTATTTATGACTTATAACTAAAGAATTGTTCTTAAAAAGTTAGTTATATGATGATGGACAGTTAACCTTAAACACCCCCTATAAGTTATACTAAAAAATGAAGAACTTAATGATAGTTTCTCCAAAGATTCCAGAACACTTAATAAAAAAAATACTACAAGGATCCTGGTCAATATTACCATATTGAACCGAAATATTGCCTAAACCAAGTTATGAATAAAATAAATAATGTTTTTTAAAAAGTTTAAAGATTAACATTAGTTTAAAGATTTCTATTGATAAATTTCCGCTGTCAGTTGTAGTACATATTCACTGTGGCCAATATGATTCAAACGCTTCATATAATTATTATTGGGATGTATCACGGTCTAAATAAACCTATTAATTCTAACTTATTTTTACAATAATTTTTTAATAAAATTATTGATTTGAATAAAAATGGTTTCATATTTCCATATTATTAATGATACACCATTTTCACATTTAATAATATTTTATATATTGATTAAAATATACTAATAATAGAAAAATCCTGACTTTGGTAAATATATTTCTTTAATTGTAGACCTTTTTATAGGTAAGTACATCAGGTGGATAATAATTATATATTTAAATAATTTAAAATTCATTTTATAAATAACTAATTGATATTTTTTTAGATATTTATTTAAAATATGCAACCAATGATACATTGATTGTATATATAGATATAAGATATATATATCTCATACATAGTTTCTATATATAAGATTTGTATATTTGCTATAGACGTATATGTATTAAGTAAATAGTCGGCATCGCCAACTATAAGACTATAGGGATATATAACTAATAGTAAGAGTATCTATAGATACGCTTATAAAAATGTTAGTTTTTCAACGTTTCCAGCAGGTGAAGATTTTAATTGAAATTTAAATAATATCATACTTAAGCAATGCTTAATATGAACTGTAACTCTAATTATCATTAATGATAATTTACAACTTCTCATGACATTTTTTGTAAGTTAGTAACTAATAATTAAATATTAATTTGACAATTTAAATTATGTAAACAGTTAAATAGAAAATCACAATTTATGTCATTCTGTTATGTTAAATGAATTGTATATTATGAATAGAGGTCTTTTATTTTCTATGTTTGAAGATCTTTTAATTTTATGCAATTATTTAAATGTCTTAAAATCATTAGAGTAGTAATATATAAGTTGCCATGTGATACTCAGTATTATTACACAAATAAATATTAGCTTGTTGTTAAATTTTCGTGAAGAAAACTAATTTTTGTGCTCATACTTTATTACTGAAAACCACAATAAATTTGAAAAGGTATTTTGATACGTTGAAGATAAAGAACTTTTTTCGTCGGTGTCTAAGAGTATTCACATGCTGCGTTTCAAAAAAAAAGGAAGCATAATAAAGATGGTATCTTAGCTCAATCTGGCTCAGGTATTTTTTAATAAAATTTAGCTTAAAACGATAGTCAACGAAAATTCTCTCAGTATCCAACATTTTATGGGTACAACGAATTAATACACTCGTTTATTTTACACGTGTTGTTTTATGTTATTTAACTATGACGAAAAATATGTAAAATTGCTTTCCTTAATTTTATATTTTTAATTTATATAATATTAACTGTGATCAATATTGTTAAATGCTTTATCTAGGTCAAAATAGACAATTGCGCATATTTTATTTTTATATTTGTCATATTAAATAATAGATTTAATAATTTTGAATAATACTTTAATAATTCTGGATTAAAGTATTACAATTTTTATTTTGAAATAATGTTGTTTTTAGCAGTTAAATTTTACCTATAATGTATTTTCATAATTGATAACAGAATATATAGATTTTATATAAATTCAGTAGAAAATATATACTTTGGACTAATTGTTTAAACAATCATAATAATAAAATTTTAAATGTTATTAATTAGAAGTTATGGAGTATGATAAATATCCAAATAGTAATAATCAAACAGAGTTGGTCCCAATACAAAATATTGATATCAATATTCAAAACGTAGTGTTAGTAGATGAATTAGTAAATGAAGAAAAAAGTGAAGAAGGCACTGAGGAGCATAGCATGATTCCTGTGGAATGTGTGAAGTCGGTAGCAAATACGAGCTGTTTTTGCACGACAAACATTGAAACCGAGAATGACAATTCAAACTGTACGACTGAAGACAACGTAACTGTTGATGAAGAAGCCGGTTTGAATACGCCCATGAACAAAGAAGGCTTTATACGTTACTTTGGAAAGTATAATGAAGCTGGAAAAATTATTACAAATGATGGGAAATATTATTATTTCAATAGAGTAAGCATTGTGATGAATTTAAATTAAAATTCTAGAGATTAACATTATCTATTTTTCTAGGAAGATATAGTTGGTATTTATCGATATTACAGATCTCCACAAAAAGCTAAGTTTGTTGTTTGTGCTTTGCGACCAAATTGGGCGAAGAATATAGAGATAATCGGAGAAATTTATGGTCAATGGTAAATGGTCAATGTTTTAACAGTAAAAAAAAAATTTACTTTTTTTGTACCTACAGATGCTATATTGTTTAACGTTTGGTCACTATACAGAGTATGCAGCTAGATGTTGACTCTTTTAATTTTTACTATCCTTACATGTAACGTACCAAAACAAACTTGTTGTTTGTACTATTTATTTAGTTAGTAATTAAATTTAATACGTTAAACAGATTGTACTATTTAAGGTAATAATAATGATATTCAATGAATTTGTTTATATGAAATATATATCTCAATGTTTTGTCAATAACTTTTTTCAACTAGTTGAATAAAAAAAAGACATTAAAACAAATTATGATATGTCCGATATCCTTGGAAGATTTTATTTTTATTCAGAATGTGCTTATAATAATAAAAAGAACTTATATTTTTTTACTAATTGTGGTTAACAGTGTTTAAATTTATGTATTAAGTTATAATACAATTTACAGAATGATTTTTTCTGAAATTTGCTTGAAAAACTAAGCAATGTTTTAAATAAATAATAAACTGGTTCAATTATAACTAATGTCCAATATTATGTCCCAAAACCAAATGAAACAATCATATTGAATGAACGCAGGTGGTATTCACGCGGGTTTGTTACGATTGTTGTTTTATTTTGTCTTATATACAGTAGTGTGGAAAGGGGGGTGGGGCACTTAATACTAATGGCAGGATGGCGTTGATATAAACAAATAATAAATTATAAATGTGAGTAAGTCTTAAAAAGAAGATGAACAATTATTATACTTATCGGTTAATTGAAACGGCGGATGATAATATTGTATATTGAAATCAAATGCAAGTAGCTGGCCAACGTGTATAATATGCTGTGAGGGGTTCTGTGATGTATGTCAGAAAATATATAGACCCAACGGCAATATACTGAGCGCAAAAGGGTACGACAATCGCAAAGGTGATATTTTACTTTTACAGCAAAAGGAATACAACATTTCTGGCTCGCAAACGCCATAGAGCTTATAGCTAAAATGCGCTAAGATGGCGGCGACAACGCAGACATAGAGAGAAGACCGAAAATTACACGGTGTAACACAACGATATCATAAATAATCATAACAATTTCTCGACAACATATTGATGTGCATCCAACACATATAAAGTGGATACTTGGTTTTCAAGATCACTGAAAAATAACACATACACTAATTAATATTAAGTAATTATTGGTAATTAAGTTTTTACTATAAAAGCAGTACAAGACACTTTATGATGCTAAAATTGTTTTACATCAAAAAATGAATCACAACGTAACAAATCCATTATTATGACCCTTGTTAGTTAATTATAGCTTTAGTTATGTTTTAATTGTAAATTGTCATAAGCCATTTAAGGCGTTGAGAGCAACAGTGGCCTATGCCACCAAACAGTTAATGTGTGTAATACATCTTAATGAATTCTTTTAAAATTGTTTATAAAAAATCAGTTTTAAAAAATAAAATAAATTTGAATAAAATTTCTTATACTTGGAAGATTTTATTTTTATTCAGAATATGCTAATAATAATAAAAAGAACTTATATTATTTTACTCATTGTGGTTAACAGTGTTTAAATTTATATATTAAGTTATGATACGATTTTCAGAATATTTTTTTCTGAAATATGCTTGAAAAATTAAGCAATGTTCCAAATAAATAATAAAATGGTTCAATTACAACTTATATCCAATATTATGTCACATAACCAATTGAAACAAACATATAAAGTAGATCCTTGGTTTTCTAGACCACTGAAAAATAACACATACAAAAATTCAATAATTTTAAGTAATCATTGTTAATTAACAAATAATGAAATAAAACATTAATAGAATATATTAAATAACATATTATAGGGGAGCATTCAAAACAGCAACTTTTTTACATAAGTCAACTTTTTCAACTTAACTTTTGGTAATATTCTGGTAATACTGCGTTTTTTAAACATATTTAAAACTAAAACTTACATTATGTACTATAAGTTGAAAAAAAAATTTTCCCGATGACCTTCTATGTGTAAATAGCAGTCAAAGTTAAACAAAAAATATAGTTTAAAAAAACTAAAAAAACACGATTTTAAAGCACATTGAACTAAAAAGTTAAAAATAAATTTAAAACAACGATAATGAACGATAAATACTAGTATTATTGTGAAAAAAGGATCGGGCGTTCAATATACAAAAATAATGACACAAAGCGCCCACGAGCGTGTTAAAAATAGGAGTTAATTTTGCTTTTGGAATATTTCATAAAATTAAGCACTATCTAAAAATTTTCATCGAAGCGATTCTTATAATAGTGATTAAAATCACTGTCAGATATCATCTATACTTGTCCCAACTATGCCACGACCCCACTGTGCTACCGTTTTTTAGCATTAATCCTCATAAAGGAATGTCAACTTTACTTTATTTAATGGCAACATAATATTTAACTAGTTTATAATATAGGAAATGATCTAATTAGATCATTTTTTTAATTAATTACGAAAATGAGTGGTCAATAAAAACTTTTGGATAAATACTTCGATAGCATTAAAAAATTGATTTAAAAAATATTAAGTATAAAAACAATTTTAACATTTTTATACGTGTGTGAGAGCAGTACAGCCGAAATATGACTAATGAATGAATAGTCACACACCGGCGTCTCTCCTTAATTTAAATTTCAAAATCGTCATAATATCTTAAGTATTGAGTCAAAACTTATTATTGACCTGCCATTTTATCAATTAGAACATTTCCTATTTTATAATTTAGTTAAATATTACGTACAAAATATTAAGAAATAAAATTGATACTCTTATAAGTTATGAGAGATGATAACATTTTTCTAAAATACAAATATCAAGAATATAAATAAAATGCATTATTTTTTTTTACTTTTTATATTTTAAAATAAATGTTAGAATATTTTGCCATTCTCCTTGAATGCGGGCCTAATATATTGTATGCTATTACAAGATTGACTATTAACGCGTTAAAACGTTATATTTATTTAATTAAGCTTATTCATTGTTTTTATTTATTGTAATTACATCTTTGTTTTAACTAGTTTTTGTTTTAACCCGATTATCGTGTAATTTTCAAGTTTAAAAGCAACGAAAAAAAATAAAGTAAATTTTTTTCTAGTTTTTTCATAATTACCGAAGTTTTAGTGGTGGTCAAGTGATTTTGCCATGAGTATGAAAAATCTTTAAAATAATAAAACTTTATAGGAACTGTACTCCTATCAGTGGCGCAATCAGAAAATAATTTACTGGAAGGCTATTGTTATTATTATATCATTTTTTTTTCCATCAAATATTATCTACACTGCGTGATTATTCAGAAAGATTTGAAGAAACTAAAAAAAATTGACTAAAAAATTCTAATAATATAGTTATATATACAGTAGTGGTTAAAATTATAAGACATCCCTAAATTTTATATTTCACGCGTTTAGATTTTGGGTTTGTACGCAATCATTAACGTTTACATCATCAAGTAAATGCATACAATTTTTTTCTCTTTATAAAGTGTTCATAAATTTAAAAGAAAACCGCTTTTTTTGCATTGGTTCCATTTGTAACTTAATGTTTACGATTATTTTCGATAAAAATATAATTTTTGCAAATAAAGCAAATTTCAGACAATAAATTATTTTAAAGACTTTCTAAACAAATTTTTCTAACATCCAACTGCATAATTTTTTTTTTACATCTTATTTGGATAATTAAGTTTGATGAAAAAAATTATCAAGTCGATTCAGTTAAAAATATTTAAACCTTAGGCAAATAATGAGAATTACTAAACACCGTAAAATAAGCTATTTTTAGTTATTTTTGGTAATTAACTATCAAATAACTTTATTTTTTCAATATAGTAAAACTGTTTTAGAAAGCCTTTAAAATGATTTATTGACTGAAATTTGCTGTATTTGTAAAAATAATATTTTAACGAAAATGTAAGTAAAAATTAAGTTACAAATGGAACCAATGCAAAATTAGCGGTTTTTTTAAGTTTATGACATATTATATAAAGAAAAAAGTTTCATGCATTTACTTGATGATTTAAACGTTTACAATTGCGTATAAGCCCAAAATCTAAACGCGTAAAATATAAAATTAGGGGATGTCTTATAATTTTGACCACTACTGTATGCACTAGCAATTTACCCCCCTTATTGTGCCTCTGGTTCTTAAACTCCTAACCTATTTATAATAATATTAACTAAATCTGGGTATTACTAAGTTTTGTCGCACTACTATTTGTTGCACATAAATGGCTTTGTTTTAATTAAGCCTATTTCAAATCTTTAATTTATTTTAAAACAGTACCCAGTTGAATTTACCCACATATAGATAACTAACATGAGTTGAAATTTAATCTTCAAAACTTGTATGATTAATATTTTCATATTAGTTATGTTCAGTAACTTTTGAATAGAATTATTATATACATATAAAGTTTTCAAAATGTTATTTTTATGAAAATTGTACAAAAATGTTTACAAAGGAAGGGGATTTACCCTTTTAAACCACTACCATTTGACCGCCACTGCAAAATTTAATAAATATACACAAATAATTAAATAATTTGATAATAAATAACGTACTATTTCCAAAATAAACGAATTAAAAGCACACATTAACTAGTCTAGCCAGTTAATATACTAACAGGTTAGGTTAATTTTATAATGTTATTATAGTTTATTATTATATCTAAAGTAGATTAAATTGAACAGCTGTTATATGGACAATAATATTGTTATGATAATTCTAATATGAACGATAATAATAGTTATTATCAATAGTTTTCATGAAAACCAGACAGGTTTAATTAGTCCACTTTATATTGTTTCGACAATTTTTTTATTTTTACCTTTATGAAGAAAAATGCACTCGAATAATGTGTAAACAATTAGTAATGTACTTTAGAAATCTCACTTATCATAAAATAACTCGTATTGACTTTTTCAATGGATACTCTAGATGAGTATCCTCATCTACCTTTAGTATTTTCTGTATGTTATATTTTTAAATTATGGGGATATTTGAATTAATTGTATCCTTTAAAAATGACATTAATTACTCATTTTTTCGAAATTGGTTAATGTCTACTTACCAACATGTAGTTACAGAAGTAAGTATTCGATACAAATCTATTAGAATTATAATTAATTAAGCAAGTTATAATTTCTATTAATTTATTAATTGAATTTTGAAAAAAAAAACGATTGATATAGTATTAACTTATTTATACAGTATAAATAGTAAAAAAAAAAGTACTAATAGAATTATATAATCCAATGTTAAGGTAATATTATGTTCTTTTGTATTATAAAAAAAAACTACTTTTCAAATAATAGAAAATATGTTACCACCTCTTATTAAAATTTATACATTTATAAAATTTTAATTAAAAAAATTAAAGTATAAATGCTTTCTAAAAATTGTAAAATTTCAAAACTACTTTTCAGGAGGGGTTTATCTTTTATTAAGTGTAGACTCTTTCAGAAGAGTAAATCACATATAAAAGAAAATTTTTTCATCAAAATAAAATAAAACCTGAAAAGTTCCAACCTTTAACACACTTTTTTTTTATCATATTTGAAAAAAATTTGTATTTAAAAAATTAATTTTATCCTTGTATAACCATTAAAATGATATTTCTATTACACTGAGATGTTATTAGTCATGGATACTCGATTAGAAAATGTATTTTTAATTTGATTTCTTTTTTTTTCAGAAAATGATCACGGTCATTTTGATTTTTACAGCAACTGCAGTTATAAGTTTATTGTGTACAGTTGCATTTTACAAATGGAGGATAAAAAGTAAGTAGTTGTTAGTATTTAAGCATATATTATAGACTTAAATAGGCTAGAGCTATTAGGATATTAGGCTTTATAAAAAATAATACTAGCTGTAGGAGAACAACAAAGTTATTTTCAAACAATGATATAAAAAGTTTTATTAAGGAAGTCTAGAAATTGGTCTAATCATTTAATCTGAAAATTAATAATATATGATAGATCTTGTTACATACTTTTGGTCTTATACAAGATGATCGATTAACCGTGCCTGAGGAGTAGTGTGGTTTATTTATGTATAGAGATAAAAATAAACAGACCCGCTTTACTCCTCCCTTCATGATATAAAAGTCCTAATATCTTTTAAAATACTGATCTAATAGTTGTTATTGATCAGGTATTTGCTTAGTTAGATCACTTTCTTACTCTTAAGCTAATTAAATATAAGTTTCCATTTAAAAAACTTAAGTTGATACTACTTTAAAGGGGAGAGATCTAATATTTTTTTTGAAAATTATAAAACATAGGATACTATTAACTTTTGAAGAGAAAAAATTATAATATGTTTATATTTGTAAAGATTTTGTGTGAGGCGTAATTTATTAATCACCTTGTATATCCTTAAACCAAGGACAAACTAGGGTATATTTGATATACTATTCTACAAAATAATTCATAGACCTTCTTTTTATCCACCATTGAAAAAAAATTGTTATTTGAAAGACATTTGCAAAATATATATATATAAGTAGCAAATACTCATGAATAAAAGCAATAAAAAGTGATACCTTTATCTTAATCAAATAAATTACTCGTAAAATAAACACAATATTGGTTTAAGTTTGGTGTTTTTTTAGTTACATATATTTCTTGATTTATTAATTTTTATAAACTTTTTAGCTTCATTCCATATAAATTATAAAGGTCACATACAAATTAACTAACTTAAAAAAAAAAAGGATATGTTCTAATTAAGAAAAGGGTTGATAATTATTGGACCTGTATTTTAGAAGTTATTAACATTTTTATTGGTTAGGAGGAGAGTGTGGTTAAAAAATATCATATTTGCGCCACGGTTCATATTTTTCAATTATAATTTTGATTAAAAATTTTTAGATTTAAGTTACCGAAGAAAAGATCTCAATGCACCATTAAAAACAAGATTTCGTAAACGAGACAAAGTATTATTTTATGGACGTAAAATGCTTAGAAAAGTATGTTATTTTTATTATTAATTTGTATTGTTATTATTTTTTATTTCATATTAGATAAACATGAATTAACAAACTTTTGAATGATATAATATAAAGCGTTACAAATGTCATTTCATTAGCCAATAATGACTATCCAATATCATGTGTCATTTAAAGACCACCCTAATATACAGTGTTCCACCATGTTTTATTTTTCTAATAACTTTTGATCCAGCAAATATTTTATATTACTTTTAGCTTCGATGCGAAGCTGAGAAGGTATTAATTTTATTATTATGTGTGTTTTTTTTTTTGTCTATTACCACTTTTTCTCAGCTCTCACCGAACCGGTTTCTTTCAACGATACGTCAAAAGATCACAAATTGTATCTAGTCGAAGACATTACCCACAAAAATTGAAAAAATTTCCCTCGTTCCTCATAAATGGGGGAAACCTCCAAAAAAATTACAAATTTAAAAATCGTTAATTTTCGAAATTTTTTCAATTTTTTTTTACTTAAAACTGCCATAACTATTTCAAAAATGAACAAATTAATATAATTTTTTTTTTATAGATGCTTGATGTCTTTACCTATCATTTAGTATATTTTTTTTTATAAATTTAACCCTTTACCCCACAAGGGGGGGATACAAAATGACAATTTTTTCACAAAAAATTAACTTTTTCAACTTAACTTTTGAAAGTGTTCCGGAAATACTTACACTTTTATGTATATCTTAAATTAAAGCTAATGTAATATAATTTATTATGGAAAAAAAAATTTTGGACTTTATTTTGTCTTCACGGTGAAAATGGCTACCGTATGCTATTTTTGTGTTAAAATTCTCGATTTTATATTTTACATTTTTAACTTTAAAATGTTATAACTTTTTGAAAAATGTATGGATTAATACAATTTTTTTATAAAAAATAATATTTATATACTTCTTTCATTCGACATACTTTTTTTTTTAAATCAGACTATTTCCTTATATACGAGGGGTGTTTAGATCTGAAAAATGCATATAAAAAGTAGAACTTTTTCAACTTAACTTTTTAAAGTGTTCCGAAAGGTCTGACACTTTTATATATATCTTAAATTAAAGCTAATGTAATGTACTTTATTATGAAAAAAAAAAATTTTGGACTTTATTTTGTCTTCACAGTGAAAATGGCTACCGAATGCTATTTTTGTATAAAAATTCTCGATTTTATTTTTATTTTTTAACTGTATGGATCAATACAATTTTTCATGAGAAGTAGTATTTATATACATTTTTCATTCGACATACTTTATCTTAATCAGGATATTAATAAGGAACTAGCAGATCATGTAACTTTTGGAATAATCCATCAATTTTTTAAAATTAAACACTATTTAAAGATTTGCATCGAAGCGTTTTTTTTTTGATAGTGATTTTAATCACTGTCAGATATCATTATACTTGATCCAACTATGCCACGTCACTACTGTGCCGCAACCCCCCTGTACTGGGTTTTTTTAAAATCGTTTTTATAGTTCTGGATTATGTTAAATAAACATTAAACACATTTTTTTATTATTTGTCTTGCATAAGAAAAAAATTAATTCATTTTTTTAATTTTTATTTATAAAATTATTTAATAATTGCTATTTTTTAGTTAATTTCTTCCAAATAATCAATATGTACTAATCCTAAAGTTGTTATTGACCATCAAAATTTTTTGTAAGAAAATAGCTATTTTAAAATTTTGGAAAAATATACAATTTATTTATTTTGTTTTCTTATTTGAGACGAATGATAAAAAAATGTGTTTAAACATATTCCAAACAATAAAAAAGATTAAAAAAAAAGTATTGCAAAATATTTAATCGATCAAAAGTTATTAAAAATTTCAGAATTAGGTGGGACACTATATATATACAATTTATCTAATATTATTTGTTTAGTGTTAAATTTTAATTGCCTAGTTTACAATAATTTGAATATAAAGTTATTAATTACTCTTTTAGGTAAAAAATATATCTGGCCAAGTACATGGACAAGGAAAAAAAAGGAAATTAGTCATGAAATTTGCTCGACGTTTGTTACAAATACGTAAAGATACTACACCTCAACGCTTAAATGTAAATTATAATTTGTTCTGTAATAGTTAGATTAATATTAGATTGTTTTATTATTATTGTGCTACTACGTTTATGATGTTATTAGGTATTGGAACCACCTGCTGAATATTTAGAGGAAGAACTAATAATGAAAGATGGTCAAAATGTTCCTCCTGATGCATTTTATATGCTACAAAGTATCAGGTATATAATTATAGTTAATTGCAAATATGTTATTTGAAGGGCTTTGTGCAAATATTAGATAACTCCATTTTTAAAAAAAAATTCAGGTTGCTGATTAAACTAGAAATTTTTAATAAAAATCCTTTATTTAATTAATTTTTTTTGTTTTTGATAAATGTATTTGTTACTATAATCTTAATTTAGGAACATCAAAATCTCATTTTACCCTCACTTAATATATGAATAATTTATAAATTATGGTAATGTTAAATCCACTTTTCCTAATCAAGAAAATTTTCATGTTCTATATTTGTATGGTTATACCTTGTTATTATATCTTGTCATGTTTAAAATTTAAATATTCTTGGATTAAATTATTGTAAAGGATTTTAATATATGTTTTGTGTTTGAAATTAATTTAGGTAAATGTTCTTTAACGTTTTATAATTGTTTCTTATGATTTTCTGTAAACCATTTTTTAGTTTTCTTTTCTTGCTTTATCTTTCTTTTTAATATTCTTATTTAAGGTATTTTTACCTTTTTTTATATTTTAATTTTGATCAATTTATATTTTAGAATGTTTGGACATTTTGAAAAACCCATATTTTTGAAGCTTTGTCGCCATACTGAAGTATTAAATGTTCATGCAGGAAGTCAACTATTTAAGGTTGGTGATGCAGATGAAAATGTTTTTATTGTTCAGAATGGATTAATCAGTGTAAATACTATTCTTATTGATGGTACTTCTATACCTTTAAAGCTTGTAAAAACTGGTGATAGTATTGCTTCTTTATTGAGCTTTACAGATGTTCTTACAGTAAGTTATTTAATAATTAATAAGCTTAATTTTTCTCTGTATAATTTTGTGTAACTATTAAAAAAAACAAATTCAAAAAACAAATATAGGGTCACAAAAAATTATACAAAACTGTAAGTGCTATAGCAGTTGAAGACAGTACAATTGTACGTTTACCAGTTGCTGCATTTCAAGAAGTTTTACAAGATTATCCTGATTCATTAATTCAGATCATTCAAGTTGTTATGGTAAGATTGCAAAGAGTTACATTTACAGCTCTTCATCAATATTTAGGACTTTCAACTGAATTAGTACAAAATGTGAGTATTATATATCATTTAGATGTTAAAATTAAATTTTTTAAACTTATTTATATTAATAGTCAAAGTGTAGAGTATTTTTTTTTTGTATAATTTACTTTGTATATTTTTTTAGGGTGCAAATAGCGACCATGTTAGTCCTTTTATTTCAGTTTCAAAAAATAATTCATGTATGTTTCTGCAAAAAGGTAAATTTTATTTAATCTTAGTAGTAATATAATTTTAATATATTCACATACATTGTTTACTAATTATTTTAACATAGAATGTGATTCAAATAAAGAAGATTCAGAAATTACATTAGATAAAATAGATAACTTCAACATGAATAAAAATGATTGGTATCTTAAAATGGCTAAAAAGGTTTTTGCTAAAGAGTTTAAGCTAGAAAATGATGAACTATTGGAAGGAAAGATTGAGATACGTAATATACCAAATAATACTTTTATAATGCGTGAAGACTCTCATAAGGTAAACATTTATTGGAACTATAATAATTTGTAATTTTATTTAAGAATATACACAGATATATTATTGTATTTATAATAAAGCATCATAGGTTTTTAAAAATATTAAGATATTTTTTAACATGGATTTTATAATATTATTGTTCATGGGAAAATCTCAATTTTTCAGAAGACAAACAATTTAATTAAAAAATAATCATTATAAAATTAAACATGCTTTCACTTTTTATTTTATCCATCGCTAAATAAGCATGTCACATTAAAGGTTTTTCATATAAAAGTTAATATTTTCTGCATCCAGAAATATCAAAACTTCAGTTTGTCAATTTAGTATAATATGCATCAAATTATATTACATTGATTTGTTACTAATAATGTATTCAAATAGGATGCAGCATTAGTATTATTGTTAAATGGTTCTATGGTAGTATCTCAAAAGATGGACCCTGATGGACTTACAGAAGTTCATATGTATTCAGTAAATCCTGGTGATATTGTTGGAGGTTTGGCAATACTTACTGGAGAACCAGGATTTTTATCATTTAGAACTAATCGACCCAGTGTTGTAGCAATTTTATCAAAAAATACAGTATATGCGTAAGTAATACACACAATTTTAAAGAATAATATATATTGATGTCTAATTATTTTCTATGCTAAAATAAAATACTTTGGGTGCAAAATGAGATATCATAGAAAATACTCTTTAAGTTTTACACAAGATTATTTAATAATCAGCCAATTATTTTACAAGATAATTTTTATTTTACTTAGTTAATAAATGTATAATTTTTTCTAGAATAATGAAAGAAATACCTCAAATAGTTTTACCAATTGCTCATACTGTTCTAACAAGATTATCACCATTTGTGCGCCAAGTAGATTTTGGTTTAGATTGGTTGTTTATTGAAAGTGGCCGTGCAGTTTACAGGTAGAAATATTTAATACTCATTAAATATTTTTTTATAGTAAACATTTTCTTACAAATTAAAGCAACAGTACTCATTGATTTATATAAAATATTTTTGTATGTTTTTCAAGTATATTTTATTGTAATTATGGTATGAGTAGGTTAAATACTTTTACTGCTTTTAATTTTTTATTGTTGCATTACATTCGAAATGAAAAGCTTTAGGGTTTAAAATAGTATTTTGTTATTTATACTGTAACAATATATATGTCAGTTTTCAAGTGTTGAGGTTGATTAAATACTAGTTTAAATTTTTTATTTTTTAAATGGTGATTTTATTTGTATAGTTTGAAATAGAACTATGAGTCTCACATTAATAACTAAAAAAATATGTAGAAAAATATTTAAAAACGCTTATTTTATAAATATTGATACAAATATATTGTAGAATGTTAAGATATATACTGAGGCAGTATAATTGAATATTTTTAATATTTGTTACTTGTATGTAGTATGTAGATAACAATTTTGAATTTCTCCATTTTATTATACCAATTAATATTATTTAAACAAAATATTAGGCAAGGTGAAGAATCTGATAGTACATTCATAGTCTTGAGTGGACGATTACGTTCAGTTGTAACACATGAAAATGGAAAAAAAGAATTAGTAGCTGAATATGGTAAAGGAGACCTTGTTGGAATTGTAAGATTTATAGAATTTTTATTTTTATTATTTTTTCTATTTTACATTGTTTATAAATAAATAATTATAATATAAAGGATGACTCGTTAACATTAAACTTTTAATCACTAAATTTGTCCTAAAAATAATAATAATTTTGAGAATTTTTTTGGTTTTGTTTATTATTCAATTTATAAGTGATTAAATACTTTTTTGGTCTAACCCTTTGTTTTTTAAAGGGTACCAACTTAATTTTTTAGAATGGAAAAATTTAACTATTTGATATTATAGAAAATGATCATTTGAAGAAGATTATTTATATTAGAGATAATGAATATTGAAATTTAAAAGTTAAACAAAAAGTTGAGTACTAGGCATTAACTATTTAATTTATAACATCTTTAATTAATATATTTTATAATGCTATGTTTTTAAATTTTAAATTTACATAATTTTTAATAAGCTAATTAAAAATGTATGTTGTCATTCAAAAAGTAAAGTTGACATCCTTATAAGACATAATGTATGGATATAAAAAATTTTTTATAACAGATAAATTGAAATAATTAAGTAAATAAAAATTCACAAAACAATCATTATTTTAATAGAATTTACTTGGTGAGTGTTAAATAAAATCACTCCATATACATATATTTATTTAGAATTTTATAATAAATAAATAATAATATTATTATACATATACAGGGTGATTTTTTTATCATAATCCACTAAATTACTTACAGAATAAATATAATTTGAACATTTTTTTTTTTTATTAATTTTAGTTACACATTATTCTTGAATTAATAAATATGTCATACTTTTTAAGATCATCCCTTATTTCTTGCAAGGGTTCCTTTTTAAATGGGAACATATATTTTGAATTTAATAAAATGTTTGAGTTTTTTAATTTAATAGTAAATGGCATATGAATTTTTATTCGATTTTCAATTAAGTTCAATTCATCGCTGTCACAGCCACAAATTGTTTATTATCAATTATGACTATCAATAGATATACTTTTTATATTGTCTGTTAGTATATTTATGAACTCACAACAATGTGCCTTACTACCATTGATAATAACAATGCTGTGTACCTGCAAATATTGATGCCATAAAAAACCAATTAGCTACCTGTATTTGTAATCCCTTGTGTATTATATATGTATATTAACTCAAAAATGTGAAACTTTGAATGTTTATATCTAATAAACAATTAAAGTTCAATAAAAATTGAGTGCTATGTTTGTTAACAATGGACCAATAACAACAACGTGTAAATGACTCACAGAGCTCTTTAGAGCTATTTAACAAGAATAGAAAGTAATCTTTGCATCGATATGTGACAATGGATGAAACGTTGATCCACCACTACACTCCTGAATCAAAACAGGTAGCTGAATGGACTGAACTCGGTGAAAGTGCTCCAAAGTGGCCAAAAACGCAATAATTAGCAGGCAAGATTATGGCCTTGGTATTTTGGCATGCTTATGGAATTATTTTCATTGATTATCTCGAACATGGTAAAACAATCAATAACGAATACTACATTGTGTTATTGGAGAGTTTGTAGGCCAAAATTTGGGAAAAAAGACAGTATATGGCAAATAAAAAAATCTTGATTTCCCAAGACTGTGTATCGTGTCCCAAATCATTAAAAACGATGGCAAAAATGCATGACTTGAGCTTTGAATTGCTGCCATGCCCAATGTATAGTCTAGATCTGGCCCCTAGCGACTATTACCTCTTTAAGAAAGTCAAGCAAATGCTCCAGAAATAATAGTTCAGCTCAAATGAAGAAGTTATTGCCGAATTTGAGGCATAATTTAAGGGCAAAGTTAAATCGTTCTATTCAAAAGGTATAGAAATGTTAGAACGTCATTGGAATGAATGTATCACTCTAGATGGAAACTATTTCAATGAATAAAGTAAAATTTTGCTAAAGAAAATGTGTATTTATTTGTTAGTTCTGGGCCTTCAAACAACCTGTTATGTATATATATTGTATAATATTATTTTTTATGTATAATCCTTTATATAGGTAGAAGTAGTTACAAAAATGCCTCGAGGGACAACAGTTATGGCTGTAAGAGATTCAGAACTAGCTAAATTACCAGAAGGATTATTTAATTTCATTAAATCAAGATTTCCTGGAGTTGTATCTACACTTATTAATTTACTTGGGCATAGAATTTTAGGTAAAATAATCATCTATAAAAATATCTATTTAAAATACAATCTTAAATTAAAAAAAAAATAAAAACACTATGGTAAAATTAATACCTTCTCAGCTCTACTTTTCATACTTCTCAGTCAAAGCTAAAAGTGAAGATTACACCAATTGACCTATTAACTGACAGTATTATCTAGAGTTTTTAAAATATTAACTTATTAATTTTTATATTATTAATAATTACTCATTATTTTATTATAAAATATCAAAAAATATTCAGTTATTTAAAAACAGAAACAAATTACACAACCACCAATGTAAAATGTAAAAAATTAAAATGTATATAACATTTTTTTATCTAACTTAGGTACTTGGCAAAAGCCCTCAATTAGTAAAACAGTAGATACTAGACCAACTCAAAGTAATTTTTCAACCATTGCCATTGTACCCTTATCAGAAGATGTACCATTAACTAGCTTTACATATGAATTATACCATTCATTATGTTCAATTGGTTCTACCATAAGATTGACTTCTGATTATGTAAGAAATGTATTGGGAAAATCTATAATGGAGTATAGTAATGAATACCGACTTACCACTTGGTTAGCTCAGCAAGAAGATCAAAACAAAATAGCTCTCTATCAATGTGACTACTCATTTTCCCCCTGGACACAACGTTGTATCCGACAGGCTGATTGTATATTACTTATTGCTTTAGGAAACAAGCAACCAACAATTGGAAAGGTAAATTAAAATTAAATTAATTTAAAATTTTGTTTAATTATAATATAATTATGGATGTATAATTTATAAACATACATTACATATATAATTTTCCAATCTTCGTCTTTAATATCTTCACTAGATAGAGTGATTGATTTATCGTTGAACACTATTTTAAAATAATAATTTTGAAGAAAAAAAATATTTGGTATATTTAAATAGTAATTTTTCTCAATTTAAGTAGTTACTCTTTTTTAGGCCCATCTCTTATCCGTTATAATGGTATCAACTTTATTTTTTTAAATAACGCCATACTCATTTTACTAGTTTAAATGTTAGAAAATAATTCAATTAAGAAGATTATTGATTGTTAACAACATTTGAATCATTATTTCAAGAGTTATGACCATTTTAATACTTGGGTGAGAAGAGAAATTCAGCAGAGTTTATGTAATGATAAAAACAACATAACCTGCACTTCACTTCCAGTTTACATTTATAAATGTTAAAAGTGGCTAAAAAAAATTTAATCTCTTATAAATCAAGAAATAAATAGTACTATATTGTTATGTTGCTATTTAGAGGTTGAGTCTAAAAAACCAACGGGGAATAGCTGGCTAGGCTATAACTACCTTAGGTACTGAGGTTTCCTATTTAATTTATATTTCCTTATAGAAACTACCAAGGGTCGCACTACAATATATATACATATATATAAACCTGGTTAACAACAATATAAATATATATTAAACAAAGAAATATTAAATAAAGAGTACAACCTGCTAGACACTTAGAGATGATAATAATCCAACAGGGAGCTGACAGTGACACACTCTTTCAGTGGTAGATAATTTAAGTTAAATATAAGACAAGAGTAATGATCGCAATGATTGTAAAAAGTCAACTGCCATATTATGGCACAATGTCCATGAATTCCAAATGTGTTTATGTGTGAAGTCTGCCTTCCTGTAGTAGTATGTGTGTCACTGTGTCAACGATATAAGCCTAGTCGGCGTTACAATAATAATGTGGGATATGATCACATATATGTGATCGTATCAATATTAAGAAAAATAAATCCACAAAATTATTATTTAGAAGAAATCTAGTGATCATTGATAAATCAATCACCCCATATAACTGTAAGAGTAACACTTTTCGTTTTATTCTAAATATAATCCTGAAAACATAACTTTTGATTATATTTTTATTCATTATTTATTAATTCTTATTTCTCTTATTATTTAGTACGAAAAAGAAATTGAACGTTTAGCTTTGCGTACTCAAAAAGAATTAGTTTTACTACATAAAGAAGATTCTGAATTACCAACAAATACTGTTGCCTGGTTAAATATACGATCATGGGTTTCATCTCACCATCATATACAGTGCCCTAAACGTATATTTACAAAACGCTCAGTTTCAACAATAGTAAGAAAAACAAAATTGTTTTATAGCTATCTAACCAAAAATATATGTATATTTTTTAATTTAAGCTTAATTTATATAAAATAAAACCTGTGTTCTAATTTTAGTTTAATTCAAGTATTATTTTTTTATTATATTCAATTATTATATTATTAGAGTGAACAGTATCAAAAAAGACTGCAAACTGAAGTTAATATACATTCAGATTTTTGTCGCTTGGCCAGATGGTTAACAGGAACATCAGTTGGAATAGTATTAGGAGGTGGTGGTGCTAGAGGTGCTGCTCATATAGGAATGTTAAAAGCAATACAAGTAATGTAGTATACAATATATAATATAGTTAAAAAAAATCAAAACTAGTAGTAAAAAAATTGCTTTATTTGTAATTTACAGGAAGCTGGAATTCCTATTGATATGGTTGGTGGAGTTAGCATTGGTGCTTTTATGGGAGCTGTTTGGTGTAGTGAAAGAGATATAATAGGAATGATAAGAAAGGCTGGTCATTGGGCTAAAGTATGAAATATTTAATCCTATTATTTCTTTTTACATTAATTTAATGGCCAACACAAAACATTTATATTTACTATTTGTTATTCATACATATGATCTTAATTTGTTTAAGACATTGTGAAAGAATGTATTTTCAATAACTTTTATAAAATTTTTAATAAAAACTATTAAATGGTGGTAATCACAAATAAAAAATCAGAAATAATCTTAGTTTATTTGGATTAGTTTCTGCATTAAGCCAACATTATGTATTAATAATTTTTAAATACTAATTTTCTTTATTTTACATTTATTATAGAGCATGACTCATTGGTGGAGGCAAATTTTGGATTTGACCTATCCAGTAACTTCAATGTTCACTGGCAAAGATTTTAACTTTACAATTTTTTCTACATTTGGAGATACACAAATAGAAGATTTATGGTTACCCTATTTTACAATTTCCACAGATATATCATCCAGTGAAATGAGAATACACACTCACGGTACCCTAATTAATTAATCAATTATGAATTTTTATATTTGAAGTTTATTTTAATTAACAAACTAATTTGTATTAAATAATTAATTTATAAGGCTTTATTGGTTAAAATTTTTTTTTTTTTAAGTAATGATCAAAAACTATTTGATATATTAATTTTATAATATAGCTTTGGTTAAGAATTAATTTATTTAAGAAAACTTAAATTAATTTTAATTTATATGCTGATAAAAAATAATTAAGTTTTAGTTTATTAATTAAAAATGTAATTATTAAAATGATATTGTGATTGATTTACAATAAATATATTTTTTACTTAAATTTTTTTTTAATTAAGGGAAAAATTTTTGAGGTTCGTGTTTGCTTCTAGGGTCATTATGGCGTTATGTACGAGCATCAATGTCTCTCTCTGGGTATATGCCACCATTATGTGATCCAATTGATGGTCATTTACTTTTGGATGGTGGATACATAAATAATTTACCAGGTAAATCAATCACTACATTTTAATAATTTATTTTCTACAAAAATAAGTTTTTTTAATAATATAAAATGTGACATTCACTGAAAAAAAAAAGTCATGATTAGCAAAATTAATTTATAAGAAAAATGCTTTTCAATTTTAAGCAAAGTTTACTACAAATAATTATTCAAACGTTGTTTAAGCATTACTTTTTTAATAAACTTAAGGACGTGTTTTTTGATCCATCCTAACATATTTTTTCTCTTTGGGTAAAAGGACTTAAATCAATTTTAGATCTTAAAATCATGTTCATTATAAAAACATTGTTTATTTTTGATAACTGTTTGAAGAGTTATTTACTTTCAGTCAGTATCTCTTTCTCTTATTTCCAAAAATTCTTTATGGAATTAAACATAGTATAAGGTTAAAATTTATAAATTGCATGATAATTTATGTATTTTCTTTAGGTATCAGACTAAGTAATTCCACTATATAAAGAAAAAAAAAAATTAGGATTTATTATAAGTAAATACTGCATTTTGCAACTCACTAGGTACTTTATTTTAGTGAATGTCACATATTACTTTCTTGCTTTAGTCAAACTGAATACTAAGAATAACTTTTGATACAAATTTTTATTATTTTTTATGAAAAGTATTATTTATAATTAGGTCTATAGAGCTCCTGGTACTATATTTTTTATTAACACAATTATTTTTTACACATTTAAGTATTAATTATTTAATCAGGCAAAATATTTATTAATTGCTTGCTATCATATAAAATTAAACTCATGGGTGTAAACTATAATTTATTTGGAGGTGTATGAATGTATATGTGTGGTAGGCAGGTACTCTATGGCGATATGTTCGAGCAAGTATGACAATAGCAGGTTTACTTCCTCCTATATGTGATTCAGAAGATGGTCATTTACTTATTGATGGATGTTATGTTAATAATGTTCCAGGTAAGATGTATATAAATAATTGTGTTGTGTATTTATGTATGGTAACCAGCATTTTACTGAAATCTCTATGGTATAATGTGATTTTCGATACTTAATAAAAAAAAAAAATTTATTCTATCCTTCTAATACATTTAGGCTGTGTAATTTAGTATTTATTCATGCTCTATTAAATTTTGTTTTTAAATTAATTTAAACTAATATTATTAAACTTTGGTTAAATTTAAATTAAAGGAACTTAAAAGGTTTTTACTAAATGACAAAAGTAATGTAACAATTTTTATTTTATTTGTGTTTTTTTTCAAGTAAATGTGATAGGCGCATAATTCCATAAAATATATTTTTATAATATCTACTTTATACATTATAAAAATTTATCATTTATGAGTAATATTTAAAATTAATAAAATATGTTTAAAAAATTAATTTAAAACTAAAAAACTAAAAAGTATAAAAAATATTTAAATCAAGAACCCACAAAAATGACTATAAAATTGCATATATGTATTTTGGAAATAATATTTTTTTCTTACTTATATTGCCTTCTTATGATTACTTTCTAAGCTATATATAAAAAAAAATTTTCAATTTTTTAAATTCATAAATAGTTTTTATTAATATTTGATCAATTTTATTGTATGTTCTTTATATAAATGTGTAAATTATTTCAATAAAACTATTAAAAATGACTTAATTATGCTGTTTTTACCATCAAATATTCACTAATGAATTTTTGTAGGAAAGAATAAGATGAATTTTTAAGTGAATTAAATACAAAAAATAAAAGAAATCCTGTATATTAATAAAAAAAAATTGTTTGACTTTAGTAAGATTATTTGTAAATGTATTTTTTTAACATCTTAATAATTTGACATTAAATAAAATTGACATTTTTTAAGCGGATGTGATGAGAAGTCAAGGAGCTAAATATGTACTTGCTATAGATGTTGGATCTCAAGATGATATGGATTTTACAAATTATGGAGACAGTTTATCTGGGTTTTGGTTATTGTGGAAAAAGTTGAACCCATTTACAACATCAGTCAAAGTTCCAAGTCTTCCCGATATACAATCAAGATTGGCTTATGTATCTTGTGTTCGCAAACTTGAGGTAAGCACCATATTTATAATAATTTCCCTTAATTACTAAAATATTTTTGAATATCTTGTTATATAGGTTGTTAAAAGTAGTGAATATTGTCAATATATTAGACCTCCTATCGATAAATATAAGACACTTCAGTTTGCAAGTTTTGAAGAAATTAAAGTAATCACTTACTATAAATTGAATAAGCAGTTCTTTAGAAAGTTTCATTATATTGATATTTTATTTAAATTTAGGAAGTTGGTTATCAACATGGTAAAACATACTTTGCTGGTCTAAAATTAGCTGGAAAAATTCCATTTGGAAAACCTGAAATTGTAACATCTCAAGGAAAATCACAACCAAATATGTATTCAATTATTAAACCATAATAATAAGTCATTTTATACATATATTAAAAAAGAATATATTATAGCTATATTTAATGTAACAATTGTTTATTGTTATATATCATTTTAACATTATATAAATGTATTATGTAATATTATTACCTATTAAAAATATTTTATAAAATAAAAAATTTATTTAAAGAGTGTTTTATTTTTTTAATGTTGTTGCTCGTTAAAACAAACTTTAATCATACAAATTGTACAACCGATCTCAAAATAACTTCTTCTATTTTTTAATGTTGACACAGTAGTTAATAACTAGAATCAGTTGATCTAATTAGTTAGTTAATTTTATTAACAAAAGATTGTATGTTGTTTATTTGTTTTATTAATGTCATATTTGATGTGTTTAGTAGTAGTTAAATAATAAAATATTAATTCCACTGCTAATAATAGAAAAATAGATTATGATTTAGTAATCAAGTACTTTTTATTTATTCAATTATTTTATTTAAATGATAGTTGTGATTTTTTTTTAAATATATTTTTGATATCAATTTATAAAAAGATTAATTTCGTTAACACGAGTATAAATCATTATACTCGTGTTAACGAATAAAATTATCAGTAAATATTATAAATATTTTGTTTTAGAAAAATGAAATTATGTAGTTTCATTATTATTAAAATTATTTAATAAATAGAAGCAATTTGAAACTTACTTAATTATTTAAAGCTGATATAAGAGAAATTAAATAGAAATCATTTGATTGTTCAACTTGAATACTATAGGAGCATTCTTTTGCCAGGCTGTAAAAAAAAACATGAACTTTTAACATATTAAAAATCTAATCAGTAATTATTTGAAAACAAATTTTTTTTTCTTTTAATTATTATTTTATATGTAATTAGTAATAATATAAAAAATTAGAAGTGATAGAAAAAGTCTACTTGCAGATTTGAAAACAACACGAAAAGTTGATTTAGAAAAGTATATTTTTGCTTCTGATGAAAGTTCCTTGATGTCCAGTGCATTTATTTATAGTAACAAACAGTTTTTATTGAAAATTATTGTATCAAGCCCTTTAAATTTTAATACAAGTAAAAGTAAAGCAAAATATAACTTCTTTATTATTTTTATAATTTATCCGTTTAAATTACAACATTAATTATCAATTTCATACTAAATTTAATAATTATAATTAGTATATATTCATATATTATATTTTAAAATCAAAGAACTACTAATCATGATATAATTAAAGAAATAAGAGTAGATGTTGCTTTTGGAATAATCCACCAATTTCCTATTAAAAAAAAAAAAAATTGGTTGGGAATTTTTTCTGCTATTCGCCAAAATTACTCCTTCGTTGACTGGCCTATTCATTAAATAGAAAATTTTATGAGAATTAAAAAAATTGTATCGTTATGATCAATATGCAGTCAGAAATTTTTAGAAATGATTTATATAGCAACATGTTACAAAAAAATTTGTAATATTATAGTCTAGAAGTAGCACACACAAATAGAGTTAAAAAAATTATTAAATTACAAAGTAAAATGATTTAATTTTGTAGTTGAAACCTATTATATCAAACTTAATTCGTTAATAAATATTTTAAAAACATTAGAAATTAATGATTTTAATTGTCTTTATGGAGAACATGGAATAACTAACTGTTTAATTGATAAATTGAAATTTTTTTTCAATTTTTGAGGGTAATATCTTCAACTAGATACGAATTGTAGTCATTTGACGTATCGTTGAAAAAAGTAGGTCAAGTTAAAGCAGAGAAAATAAATGATAGTCACAAAAATATATCTTCTCAGCTTTGCATCGAAGCTAAAACTTAAAATATAGTAAAATAATTGCAATACGAATAAGAAATTTCTTTTTGCAAGTGTCGACTAAAGTGATGGGATCCTCAATCTTTATTGATGTTTTTGAATCTAAATGAGATAAAAATCAAAGGAGTTAAAAATTTATACTAATTTAAAAAGAATTAAGAAAAAATGCAAAAAATTCATTGACATACGCGGGTTGGAATCCTCGTACCCCAAGCGTGTAAAACATATGTTATTCCAACTCGGTAACCGTACGTCGCTACCGTAGGTCGAAAAAATGGGCTATTTAAGCTAGTTCAAATTTTAAAATTATTTTTCTCGACTTAAAAGAAGCAAACAAATTTAAATAAGTTTAACTTTCTATGCTATATTAATTTTTTATTTATATAATATTTATGAAAATCTTTACTCCCCTTTTCAGGTATTTTAAAATAAAATAAAATACAAAACCCAGAATTTTAACACAAAAATAGCATATTTTTGAATACGGTAGTCATTTTTACCATGAAGACAAATCCAGAGGTCAAATTTTTTTTTTCAAATTAAAGTATATTATATAAGCTTTAATTTAAGACATATAAAAGTGTCAGTCTTTCCTGTACATTTTCAAAAGTTAAGTTGAAAAAGTTCTACTTTCTATACGCATTTTAATAGGTTTGCATCCCCCCTATATAAAGGGAAAAGGTCTGATTTAAAAAAAAAGTATGTCGAATGAAAGAGGTATACATAAAGTATTTATTGCTAAAGAATAGAATTGATTCATGCATTTTTTAAAAACTTAAAGCAACATAATGTTAAAAAAGTTTCGTTCAAAAGTTGTTTAAAAGACAATTATAAACAAAAAAGGTATCTTATATTTTTTCATTTAAACAAATATTTTTCGAGTTACATTACATTTAATATGAGTACTAAAATTTATTTTCCAATTTTTTTCATTTTACGGTTACTTTTTATCATGTTATACTTACATTAGACACAATGTTATAAATGCATATGTGTGTATGTGTGAGTTTATTTATTTATAGTATCATTAAAGTGTAGTGTATATTAAGATACAACCGATAGAGTAGGTATTTGATTTGACGCTATATTGTTTAAACCCAACTAAACGCTAAATTGTACATTCCCAAACAACAATTATATTATGTCAATTGCCACCGGAATTTCTGCTAATCATAAAGATGATTGTCATAAACCGGACTTTAGTCAGGTGCTGGAGCTGGAAAAATTGTAACTGGCGAAAAACAGGGCTTAACTGTTCTATTATATGTGAACATTGCAAAGGTCAATGGCGTACAAATTCAATTGAAATAAAGATTGAAGATAAAGAAATTTGTACTTTTGTTGAAAATATATTCTATTAAAATTTAGAATGGGAAACTGAATATGAAAATGGAAAAAAATTTTGTTTCATACATTTGTCAAATAACTTTATCGTTGAGAAATTCTCCATCGATTACATACTTTGCACTAGTAATGCATATAACTTGTATTTAGAATATAAATAAAGAAATAGGAGATCATGTAGCTTTTGTAATAATCCATTAAAATTTAAAAATTAAACACTATCTACAGATTTGCATCAAGGCGTTGTTTTTTGATAATATTTTAATCACTGTCTCATTTCATCTAAACTGCACTCAATTATAGACAATGTGCCGGGACACTGCTGGTTTTTTTTTTAAATAGCGATTAGTTGAAATAGTAGCAATGGGTTTACTTTAATTATTTCATTATTAATTTTAACAATAGAAGTTATTGAAGATACAGTTTATTTAACCTTTTAAGATTTATTTCAGGAAAGTTATTATCCACCATTGAGTTTACTTGAACAAGACTAATTTTAGACACTTATGACAATTAATTTTATCATTACCAGAAATTCTGGCTTNAATTTTATCATTAGCAGAAATTCTGGCTGGGTCGACAAAAGAAAACATGAGGTAGGTGAAATGAGGAAATCAGTGACAATAGGCAAGACTGTGAATGGGGAGGTAGAAAGTTTTAAGTATTTAGGATCAGTAGTGCAAATGAGCGGTGGTATTGACGAGAATGTAAGACACAGGATTAAGTACGGGTGGTTGAAGTAGAGAGAAGCGTCTGGTGTCTTATGCGATAAAAGAATTCCAATGAGGCTAAAAGGTAAATTCTACAACAATGTAGTGAGACCAGCTATGATGTATGGTTCAGTGTGTTAGGCGGTTGATAAGAAAGTAGAGCAGAGAATGAGTGTAGCCGAGATGAAAATGCTTAGTTGGATGAGTGGAGTAACTAAAAAAGATAGAATAAAGAACGAGCATATAAGATGGAGTATAAGTGTAGCGTGGATAAGATGAGAGAAAATAGACTTAGATGATTTAGTCATGTTATGAGGAGAGAAGAATTGGAAGCTGTAAGAATAGTTATAGAAATGAATGTTGAAGAAAGAAGAGGTAGAGGAATACCAAAAAAGAGATAGAGGGATGTTATTGAATGCGATATGAGGACAGCTGATGTGAGCGTAGATGTGGAGATTGTGTCAAGTGGAAGTTAAGGATGAGGGTGGCCGACCCCAAGTAGATGGGATTAAGGCA
>NW_026099572.1:68657378-68659142 GCF_025091365.1 Daktulosphaira vitifoliae | reverse complement strand
ATTTTAATTGACGAATTTTTTTTTTTTTTTTTTAATATACCCTTTTTTATGCAACCAGAGACGGACACCATCATTGTGATCTGGGAATCACAATAATTTTAGCGGCCAGTTCACTTCAAAAAATATTTGTATCGCTCCATAAAAAGAGATAATAAGGAAAAATTAATTTTTTTTACCAGGATTACGCTAATCTTAGCTATTCTCATCGTGCTATAGACAGTGGACCAAAGGGCAAATTATTTGTTTTAGAATATGAATCGAATTTATAATAACGATTAATCAAGCCAATCGTTTAGCTATATGATGATTTAATGATATTATGTTTTAAAAAATAAAAATGTGAAATTAAAAAAGGATACTTACTTAACGGTTTCATCCACCCAACGCCCAATTTTCGACTTAGTTCGTTCAGTCTAAAACATAAGAATCAAATAAAATAATTATGTATTATTACTCAATTTTACTTTAAAGAATTTTTTTTTAAATATATTTTTTTTTTATTTTTGATAGTTATTATAAAAGCCATATAACTTTAAAAGCTTTAAAATATTTACTTTAAAAAATGAAAAATACGCATCATCTCTAAAACAATAGCTAATTAATTGTGATATTAATAGTTTCTATTTACAGAAATTAATCAAATAATAAATTGAACGGATGATATTTACAATTCATCGAAATCACAAACCCTGACGTACACGAGACAATAAGATACTTATACAAAATCTGATTGAAGCATAAAAATAGAGTAATACTTAATTAAAGATTGATACAGAGCATTTATAACAAAATGTTACAAGAACTGTGTAAAAATCGCAAAGTTTAGAATATTTTTATAAAAAGATTTTCAAATAAATTTTTTTATAAATTATTGTCTATTCTACAGAAAGACGGAGGAAAATATACTAAGCCAAAGTCTTTTATAGCATATTATTCCTAGCTCTCCTAGGAAAATGAAATTAACGACAATAATAAATCAACCTAATGGTCCATTTATATCATATAAGTGTGAGTTATAATTAATTACTCATAGCAACGAATTTTGCGTAATAGATTGCACATTTTGTCACATATCATGTCTTATTAGTCCTGCAAGAAGATAAGTTTTACTTGTTTTACGACATATTCTAATGTCAATTTTAAAATACACTAATTATTTAAACCTTTAAGTATAAAGCATATAAGTATAACCATTCAAAGTAAAAATAGTTTTTGGAAAGTTGTTTTATTTAATGATATTTCGTAACATACAATGACAGAGGTTCCCTGCATTATTTATAAAAGGGTTGATTGCAGATCAATCAAATGATTGATTGCATTTGTGAATAGATTTTTTAATACTTCGAGTACGCATTGCCACTAAGTAGACCTTCAAGTGAATCAACTTGAAAACCCTTTTTTTTAATAAATAGCGAACGGGATGAAGTTTTATTTTAAAATTTATAGTAGTCGTTTAAATTTAGTTATTGTTTTAACAAATTGTATTACTTAAATATAATAAAAGTTTTTTTTACATATTTGACAAACAATTAACGCTGAGTTGGCTTTTACAGGAGAAAACAAAAAAACACTAACAGGATTAAAATGTAATATTTGATTTAATAAACATTATGTTCAACTATTTTGAAACAACCAGAAATTATTACAAATGTAAGTAAGGAAAAACAATTTTTAATCAGAACATTCGACAATGAAAAATAAATTGTGGTTGGGTACTAATTTGCTAAGAAAAATTGGATCAACAAAACACATAATCATAATTGT
>NW_026099572.1:68656301-68657354 GCF_025091365.1 Daktulosphaira vitifoliae | reverse complement strand
TTATTTGTTAATATTGATAGTAGAGTACACATATTTTTCCCCTATGGTGATTTAGTATCATACAATATACAAATTAAATTTACTTAGTTTTTAACACAATTACTAAATAGAAATGAATTTTATATAAGGCTTAAATAAAAATAAAACTACATAATAAAGATTTTAAATTATACTTACAGCCATTAGATGTAACAAGTCTCATCTAATAAAAACAATAAATAAATAAACCTGGATGTTAATATTTATTATTGTTAATTCTATTATCACAAAACATAGCAAATGGGTTACGCGGCAACCAAACTCAAACAACAAAACAGCGATCCTGTTGTTATTTAACAGATAATGGACATACAGGTAAAGTATTTCAAGGTTAACTCAATAAAAAAACAGGTGTTTTTATATACGACTTACATGTTTGTTGGGGGCATGAGTTTCAAATGTTGAAGTCATTTTTTCATCAAATCAAGGATTAAACTACAATATAGTTATATTTTAAGTCATAAACGAGTAATTCATGAAACTACATTTTATTGTTACAGTAATAATCAATGAATTTAAATTTGCTACCGTCAGATTGTCCAACTTAGGGAAGTGAAACATAAATATTTTATACATTTTACCATTCAATTTTTGTCAACAAACATTTTGTATTTTTTTGTAAATGTTTTACTAGTGCTGTAGATTGATACGGCTTAAATGATAATAAATATTTAACTACCCCAAATTGGCCTTCATGAGGGTACATATAAATTATTAAAACCTAAACGTTTACAAGAAACTATTCCCGATAAATATCAATGTCGTTGAAACTTTATCACAAAATTTTATATCATATTATAACTTATACAAAAATAAAAAATATACGAGTAATACATGAAAATTCTCTAATTATATAAAAATTAGATCTTCACACGAGTAAAATGATAATATTAGTTTCGATGCGAAGCTGATAAAGTATTCATTTTACCATGATGTGTTTATTTTTTATTATTTTTTTTAGCTTCGATGCGAAGCGGAGAAGGTATTAATTTTACTATGATGTGTTTTTTTTTT
>NW_026099572.1:68650066-68656201 GCF_025091365.1 Daktulosphaira vitifoliae | reverse complement strand
TAAGATACAGTTTGCATTGGCGATCTCGAGCAGGCTACTAAAATATACCCCCNGTCACAGTGTCTAAGGCAGGCATGACCAACCTTTTTAAGTTTGCGGGCCATTTGTCATTTCAGCAAAACTTAGACGGGCCGCATATCTATGAAAATTCACATTTTGAAAATTTTTTAATAATCTAACTTAAATCTACCCATATTATAAACATTATTAAATGTGTTATCTATCTAAAATCTACCTTTATTGTAAACATTATCAAAAACCTACTTAGATTGTAAACATTACCAAATATGGTCATAAACGAGCGGGATTAAAGGTGATAGAAAACATTGATACTCTAAATAAATATAAACACAAACATTTGCCTACTATTAATTGATGCGTCCTTTGCACACTTGAGTCAGTTAGTTTCCTGCTTATAATGTGAAAGCGACTATATTCCAGTGAAAGTGATATTTAAGTGCATTGAATTATTGGTAATAAAAATTTATTCATTATAAATAAAAATTTATCATTATTAACGAATATTTATTATTTAAAAATAATTTTTTTTAGCTCTGTGATAAATACTCTAATATAAATGTGTGAAACAAAAAAAAAATACGTAAAATTTCCGAAGAAAATCGTCATTTTCAGGACATTTGGATGTATAAATACTTTTTCATTCAATTCAACGAGAAACCAACTTGTCTTATTTGTCGTGAATCTGTGGCTGTTTATAAAGAATTTAATATTCAGAGGCATTATGAAACCAAACACAAATCAAAATATGAAAGTATTAAAGATAAGGCTCGCGAATCTAAATTGGAGTTATTAAAAAAAAAATTCGCGGACGAGACAAGCGCTGTCAAAAGTATGTTTTCGCGACAAGTAAAAGGAAAGGACGATATCGTTACAGCAAGTTATAAGATTGCAAATCTTATTGCGAAAGACCAACAAGCGCTTAATAGTGGCGAGTTTATTAAAAAGTGCATCATCGCAGCTATTGAAGAAATCGCTCCTGAGAAATGCTCTGCATTCAAAGAAATAAGTCTATCTCGGCCCACCATTACTCGTCGCATTGAAGACATTGGTAAAAATTTACAAGATCAGATGCAAACAAAAGCAGAACAGTTTTCTTTTTTTTCCTTGGCTTTGGACGAAAGCACGGACAATCGTGATACAGCGCAATTACTCATTTTTGTGCGGGGAATAGATCGAGAATTTACAATAACTGAAGAGCTCGCATCTTTACAGAGCATGAAAGACCGCACATCTGCAGATGACCTTTTTGAAGATGTTTTGCAGTGCATAACAAAGTTGAATTTAAATTGGAAAAATCTTTGCGGACTAACAACAGATGGTGCACCAAGCATGATTGGTTCAAAAAATGGATTAGTCACAAAAATTTTGCATCAAATGGCCACTCAAAATTTAGAACAGCCATTGCCTGTTCATTGCATTATTCATCAGCAGGCGTTATGTTGCAAAGTACTCGAAATGGACCACGTCATGAATGTTGTTAGAGACATTGTGAACTTTATTCGTTCCCGTGGCTTGAATCATCGGCAATTCCAAGCATTTTTGGAAGAAGTCGGTAGTGAATTTTCCGATGTTCTTTACCACAACCAGATACGTTGGTTAAGCCGAGCCCAAGTATTATCAGGCTTTTTTAATCTTCTTGCTGAGATAGAGATTTTTATGGAGAAAGGAAAAACATTCGTTCAACTTTCTGATTCATTGTGGCTTTGGGACTTAGCCTTTTTGACCGACATATCTAATCATTGCAATGATTTAAATTTAAAACTACAGACACAGGGCAAATTCATATTTGAACTCTTAAATGACGTGTCCGCTTTTGAGCTGAAACTAAATCTATTTAGTAGACAAATTGAAAATAAAAATTTTATACACTTTAATTGCTGTAAAAAAATACAAGAAAAGAAGTTTTTTAATTTTTCAACAGTAAAATTTGTAGACTTGTTGGAAAAATTAATAACAGATTTTCATACACGGTTTAAAAAACTTAAAGAATAAAGTATGTTGTTTCGATTGATTGAAAATCCTTTTCAGATGGATGAAGCTGTAGTTCAGGAAAATTTTCAAATGGAAATAATAGAACTGAAAACTAATACTTTACAGAAGGACTTGTACGAAGAAAATCGAAAGAATTTACCAAACTTTTACAAAAATCTTGACGACGATAATTTTCCTGAATTAAAAAAACTGGCTCAACGTGTTTTTACAATGTTTGGATCAACATATCTGTGTGAACAAACATTTTCAAGGATGAAATGTATTAAAAGCAAAGAAAGATCTCGCCTTACAGATGATCATCTTCGTTACTTACTAAGGGCTGCCACTACAAAATTTGAACCTGACATCAAGAAGTTGGCGCTACAAAAACAACCTCAAGTTTCACACTGATTTTAACTTTGTATTTGAATTTTTTTCTGACATATTTGAAATAAAGCATTTATCAAATTTTTCTACTGTTTTATTCAAATTCTAAATTAAACTATGGGCCGCATAGAACAGTGTCGTGGGCCGCACGTTGGTCATTCCTGGTCTAAGGTAAGATACAGTTTGCATTGGCGATCTCGAGCAGGCTACTAAAATATACCCCCCCTCAAAAAAAAAAAACGGTAGCACAGTGGGGTCGAGGCACAGTGTGGACGAGGCATAGATGGGACAAGTATAGATGATATCTGACAGTGATTAAAATCACTATCATAAGAAACGCTTCGATGCAAATCTGTAGATAGTGTTTCCTTTAGAGAAATTGGTGAAATATTTTAAAAGCAACATGAACTCTTATTTCTTTAATTATATCCTGATTAGTAGTTCTTTGATTTTAAAATATAATATATGAATAAATACTAATTATAGTTTTTAAATTTAGTATGAAATTGTGAGGCCAGCTATGATGTATGGTTCATAGTGTTGGGCGGTTGATAAGAAAGTAGAGCAGAGAATAAGTGTAGCAGAGATGAGAATGCTTAGTTGGATGAGTGGAGTGACTAGAGAAGATAGGATAAGGAACGAGCATATAAGAGGAAGTATAGGTGTTGCGTCAATCGTGGATAAGATGACAGAAAATAGACTTAGATTGTTTAGTCATGGTATGAGGAAAGAAGAATCGAAAGCTGTAAGAACAGTTATAGAAATGAATGTTGAAGGAAGAAGAGATAGAGGAAGACCAAAAAAGAGATGGAGGGATGCTATTGAATGCGATTTGAGGACAGCTGATGTGAGCGTAGAAGATGTGGGAGATCGTGTCAAGTGGAAGCTTAGGATAAGGGTGGCCGACCCCAAGTAGTTGGGATTAAGGCAAAGAAAAAGAAAAATATTACCAGATATTCCGGTGGCAATTGACATAATATGATTGTTGTTTGGGAATGTACAATTTAGCGTTTAGTTGGGTTTAAACAATATAGTGTCAAATTAATTACCTACTCTATCGCTTGTATATTAATATACACTACACTTTAATGATACTATAAATAAATAAACTCACACATACACACATATGCATTTATAACATTGTGTCTAATGTAAGTATAACATGATAAAAAGTAACCGTAAAATGAAAAAAATGGAATATAAATTTTAGTACTCATATTAAATGTAATGTAACTCGAAAAATATTTGTTTAAATGAAAAAATATAAGATAATATTTTTATTTATAATTGTCTTTTAAACAACTTTTGTACGAAACTTTTTTTTGTAAGTTAAATATTTTTTGAAAAAATTAAAAAAAGCTCATATTTTTGAACTTTTGCAATGCTATAAAAAAAAGCTCAATTCCAATAAATGAGGTCTATTAGTATGTCATTATACATATTTTAATTTAACTTACAAAAAAACAAAATTTGGTTGGGAATTTTTTCCGCAATTTTCCTTTGTTGACTGGCCTAGATGTCAATTTTAAACTTGTAATTGAGCTAAAAGTTATGGTAATATATTCAATTTTTTTTACTATAAACTTTCATAAATCTTTATCAAAAATTTTTCATCAANTTTTTTACTTTAAACTTTCATAAATCTTTTATAAATTCACAAAATTTTTCATCAACTTTAAAGAACGAAAAAAATAGGTTAAAATTGAAAATTTGGACTGATTATTTTTAACATATTAAAAATCAAATCAGTAATAATTTGAAAACAANTTTTAACATATTAAAAATCAAATCAGTAATAATTTGAAAACAAATTTTTTTTTCTTTTAATTATTATTTTATATGTAATTAGTAATAATATAAAAAATTAGAAGTGATAGAAAAAGTCTACTTGCAGATTTGAAAACAACACGAAAAGTTGATTTAGAAAAGTATATTTTTGCTTCTGATGAAAGTTCCTTGATGTCCAGTGCATTTATTTATAGTAACAAACAGTTTTTATTGAAAATTATTGTATCAAGCCCTTTAAATTTTAATACAAGTAAAAGTAAAGCAAAATATAACTTCTTTATTATTTTTATAATTTATCCGTTTAAATTACAACATTAATTATCAATTTCATACTAAATTTAATAATTATAATTAGTATATATTCATATATTATATTTTAAAATCAAAGAACTACTAATCATGATATAATTAAAGAAATAAGAGTTGATGTTGCTTTTGGAATAATCCACCAATTNATAAGAGTTGATGTTGCTTTTGGAATATTCCACCAATTTCCTACTTTAAAAAAAAAAAACATTTGGTTGGGAATTTTTTCTGTTATTCGCTGAAATTACTCCTTCGTTGACTAGAATAAATCATTAAATAGAAAATTTGATGAGAATTAAAACAATGTTATTTTTAAGATTAATATGCAGTCAGAAAGTTTTATAATTACTATTTATTGTAAATTTATCAGAAAAACTCATTATTTTTTGCATTTTTATCGTAATAGAACACTTAAATAGAAATCATAGTAATCATTTCTAAGTAATTTTTGATATTTAAAAAGATTCTACAATTGAAGTATCCAGAACTGAATTATTTTTAATGATTTACTATAACTAAAAAAAAAAAGTTATCATTTTGAATCCCTCTTGTGGGCAGGTAAAGGGTTAGATTTATAAAAATAAAATTATACTGATTTGGTCATTTTTGATAAAGTTTAACAGTTAACAAAGTTATAAGTTTTATACTCTGTACTACAAGGAACTTTCATCAGAAACAAAAATATAATATTCTAAATCAACATTTCGCGATGTTTTCAAATGTGCAATTAGACTATTTCTATCACTTTTAAGTTTTAATATTATTAAAAAGATAGTATTTACATATAAGAAAAATAATTAAGAACAAAAAAAATTGTTTTAAATTAATACTGATTTTGATTATTAATATGTTAAAAATAAGGAAAATGACATATTTAACCTATTTTGTTAATCGNAAGGAAAATGACATATTTTACCTTTTTTTATAATTGTTTAAAGTTGATTGTTTATAATAAAAAAAAAATAATTTATTTTACCATAACTTTTAGCTCAATTGACAAGTTTGACATTGACATCATAAAATAGAAAATCTTGTGACAATTAAAAAAATTGTATCGTTATGATCAATATGCAATTAGAAAGTTTTATAATTACTATTTATTGTAAATTTATCAGAAAAGCTCAATATTTTTTTGCATTTTTATGGTAATATATAACTTAAATAGAAGTAATAGTAATAATTTCCTAGGAACTTTTGTTGTTTGTTGAAAAGATTCTATAATTGAAATANATAACTTTTGATGTTTGAAAAGATTCTACAATTGAAATATTGAGAACTTAATTAATTTTAATGATTTACTTTAACTAAATGTACAAATCAAAACTAAGTTGTTAAAAAGATTTACTCAATTGAGCGTATTATAAAATTTGTAAATATTTGAAAATATCAATTGTTAATTCAGGAGAAAAAATAATCATTTCTAAAAAAAATGATTATTTAAGTTAAAAAAATTATTAAATTACAAAGTAAAATGATTTAATTTTGTAGTTGAAACCTATTATATCAAACTTAATTCGTTAATAAATATTTTGAAAACATTAGAAATTAATGATTTTAATTGTCTTTATGGAGACGATGTAATAACTAACTGTTTAATTGATAAATTAGAATTTTTTTTTCAATTTTTGAGAGTAATATCTTCAACTAGATACGAATTGTAGT
>NW_026099572.1:68561080-68650002 GCF_025091365.1 Daktulosphaira vitifoliae | reverse complement strand
TATATATAAAAGTGTCAGTCTTTCCGGAACATTTTCAAAAGTTAAGTTGAAAAAGTTCTACTTTCTATACGCATTTTAATAGGTTTGCATCCCCCCTATATAAAGGGAAAAGGTCTGATTTAAAAAAAAAGTATGTCGAATGAAAGAGGTATACATAAAGTATTTATTGCTAAAGAATAGAATTGATTCATGCATTTGTTAAAAAATTATAGCATCATAATGTTAAAAAATGTAAAATATAATATCGAGAATTTTTTCAAAAAAATAGCATATTTTTGCATACGGTAGTCATTTTCACCATGAAGACAAGTCCAGAGGTAAAATTTTTTTTTTTTTAAATTAAAGTATATTAAATTAGCTTTAATTTAAGGTATATATAAAAGTGTCAGTCTTTCCTGTACATTTTCAAAAATTAAGTTGAAAAAGTTAATTTTTTGTAAAAAAGTTACCATTTTGAAACCCTTCCTGTGGGCTGTTAAAGGGTTAAATGTTCACAAAAATATATAAAATGATAGGTACATATCTAAGGTATTTATAAAAGAAAAAATTATATTGATTCCGTCATTTTTAAAAAAATTATGGCAATTTTAAGTAAAAAAAAATGAAAAAATATTGAAAATTAGCGATTTTTAAATTTGTAATTTTTTGGGGAATTTCCCTCTTTTACGGGGAACGAGGGAATTTTTTTCAATTTTTGAGGGTTATGTCTTCGACTAGATACAATTTGTGATCTTTTGACATATTGTTCATCAAAATCGGTCCAGTGAGAGCTAAGATTGAGCGTTCACAGACACAAAAAAAAAAATAATAAAAAACACATCATAGTAAAATTAATGCCTTCTCAGCTTCGCATCGAAGCTAAAAGTTAATATTTGTTTTTTTTTAACTGCTTATGGCAGTATATTGTTTTCTAAATACTTTAAACGCAAAAGTAAAATAAAATTTTCTATGTTAAAAAACGTTTTATAAAAACTATATTGTGTTTTAATGTTCTATAACGGTAAATTTAGTAGTAAGTTAATGTTACAATATATTTAAGCCTAACAAAACATTTTTGAGCTAACTCCTGCTCAAAATATTATAAACGAAATATTTTTTCATCAGTTAAATTATATTTAACTGTTTAAAAATGTACGTCGACTTATTTTATTTTACATTAAAATATTTAAGCTCATTGTTAATATAACTATGACTACATACTAGTTAATAACTTATTTATCCAAATTTTTGTTTTCATTTATGCACTATAAATGAAATCAACATAATTTATCAAAATTTCAGTGCTAGTAACAGGTATTTAATAAATATAAATTAATTAATCATTTGGAATTTTTTTGTATAAATATTCATATTTATGCGCAACAAGAAGTTCTTAAATTACTAGAGAAATATAAGGAGAGATACTGCGGTGCAAGGTGTTGGCTAATAATATAGAATTATAAGAAATTATAGGGAAGAAATTAATCAAAGGTTGAAGTGTGGACATCAGCTCTTGAAGGAAAGGGATTAAAAAGAAGTAGGAATAATAAAAGTAAAATATATAGTACGAGTTGGACAAACGAGAATACGAGGTAGGTGAAATGAGAAGTACAGTGACAATAAGGGAGGACGTGATAGGAGATACGCAAAGTTTTAAGTATTTGGGATCACTAGTGCAAAATAATAGTGTTATTAACGAGGATGTAAGACATAAGATTAAATGTGGGTGGGAAGAGTAAGAGAAGTGTCTGGTGTGTTAAACGATAAAAGAATTCCAATGAGAATGAAAGGTAAGTTCTATAAGACTATAGTGAGACCAGCTATGACATATATTTCACAATGTTGGGCAGTTGATAAGAAAATAGAGTAGTGAATCAGTATAGCAGAGATGAGAATGCTTAGATGGATGAGTGGAGTGACTAGAGAAGATAGGATAAGTAATGAGGGAGTATAGGTGTACCATCAATCGTGGATAAGTTGAGAGAAAATAGACTTAGATGGTTTGGTTATGTTATGAGGAGAGAAGAATCGGAAACCATATAGAAATTAAGAACAGTTATAGAAATGAATGTTGAAGGAAGAAGAAGAAGAGGATGGCCATAAAAGAAATAAGAGATGTTGTTGAATGCGATATGAGGACTATTGATGGGTGTGTAGATTATGTGAGACTATGTCAAGTGAAATTTTAGGATAAGGGTGATCGACCCCAAGTAGTTGAGATAAAGGTTGGGTTGGGTTGGTGAGGAAAAAGCATAAGATTTACAAAAAGTCAGGTCAGACAGATGAGTTCGTATCGCCAGGAAGAGGCTGACAGCGCTCTACACACTTTCTTCCGATACGAGGTGTGGGTCCAGAAGCGGGACTCTTTGGAGTCCTGACTAGAGTTCACGTTCCGAGTTGGGTTCATGGTGGACCTTTATGTTGAGGAGCCGGGAAGCGAGGAGGCTCGTCCAGGCGTTCGCCGAGTCCATCTTGAGAAAGAAGGAGGAAGCGGAACGCCTTTGATAGAGGCAGCCACGCCGCCCTGCACAGGAGGAGCTGAGGCGCTGGTTTAGGCCGGTGCCTTAGGTTCTTGTTTTTGTGTTTTGTGAGTTAGTTTGCCAACCCTATCTAACGGTTACCATTCTAGGATCCAGTTAACGGGAAGGGGCCACACCACGTTGTGAATTATATAGACGGCGTGAGCCGCCCTGAAGTAATACCTAACGGCAGTTCCAGGGCGGCCCACAGTAATGCCGACCGTGTAAAAAAAAAAAAAGGTCAGACCGATGATGCCACAATTATTTTCAGTAAATAGTTTTTAAATCGGTATTGACTTTACAATTCATTAACATGACACTTTTTTTTTAATAAAGCTTTTAATTTAATGTATGATTTTAGTTTACCAGTTATCATTAAGAAAATTAAAATAGAAAGTATAAACATTAATTGTTTCTATATTGTAAAAAAACTAATAACAACATAATATGTTATATTATAAGCAATTAATGGGATAAATTAAGCTTACATTTTTAACATCTATAAAAGTATTAAATATAATAAATTTATTATAATTAAAATATTATGAGAATTGCAAATTAAATATAGAAATAAAATTCAAAATTTTTCAAGTATAAAAAATAAAAACCAAAAAAAAAAAACTTTTTTATATTTTTGTTGTTTTATAATTTTTTATGTTATTATTTTCCTAGATAATATGGTAATTTCATTAATTATGTTTTTGGGAACATTACCAGTACTATTTTCAATGTGTATAGTAATTGTATATTACAAAATATGGAATTATAAAAGTAATTATCTTATTGATGGAATATCTTATGCAAGGGCGGCAATTAATATATTTTTTTTTACTTCTTGTTTTTTCTTACTCCTTCTATATTGTAACAAAATTTAAGTATTTTTGAGGGAGGGAATAATTAGCTTACCACCCATATCGTATTTACACCTCAGATTTACATAGACACAACTAGGAGAATGCTAGGATAACTTCAATCCTTGTCAATGGTAACTAAATTAAATTCCATTTTAGTTGCGCTTATGATCATAGTATTTTAAAATTCATTTAAAGGATTTAATTCACTAAAAAAGTTTCTTTTGATATTTTCGATTACCTTATTATGAAACTTGCTTACGTTTGAACAGTAAATTTAAGTTATCTTTAGGACGACTAAGAATTTTAATATATATATGAAATTAAAAATCTTACTAAATTAATTAGATAAAACATAATTGATTATAGACTCAAAAGATCACATAGCTATAATTGAAAATACAATACAAAACAAATATGAAAAGCAAATTGAAATTATAGTCTATGGACGAAAAATTCTAAGAAAAGTATTAATTATATTAAGTTTTGTCTAATAAGCTATATAATCTTGTAGGTTTTTTTTTGTTAAAATATTAATTTATTTTGGTGATTTAATGAGAAATTCTTAACTGGACCAAGAAAATTGAAACTATTGAGCACAAAATTATATCATCTATTAATTGAAGTATTTTATAAATGATAACATACACTCAATTGGACAAGTCAAAACGTACTATTGTCATTTTTATAATTTTACAGAAAAGTCAATTGAAAAAAAAAATTACATATAACGTAATGTAAAATTTAATTTTAAGACAAATATTTTTATAGAAATTTGTTCAAATAAATCAGCTATGACACTATTGTTTGTTTCCATTAAAATGGATATCTATTAACTCAATATTGTCATTTTTGGCAATAATATGTTTTGATTTGCTGCCCTATAACTTTTTATTTGGTGTGATTATTTGAGATACAAATAATGTATAATGTAGTATAATTTTTGGATCGTACCATAGACCAGTTTTCGATACGATATAAACATTTCTTGAACACTAGCAGTTATTAATGTTTAATGATAGAACTTATATAGTATCACTTTTTAAACACATAGGTAAACATTAAAAAGGGGTTTAGACCCCTAAAATTTTCAAAAGTCCCTAAACTATTAAAAATATATATTTTTATTTTTATTATATTTTAGTTCATTGGATATAGTTACTACTCTTAAGATTTTTTAGAAATTATATGAGGCATATCTGTATGTATTTAATGAAGAGAAAAAATATTATTGTTTAAACACCCTCTTAACCAATTAAAATCCCGAGTACGTGCCTGTTTCTGAGAGAGTTTACTTGAATTCATCTACGTAAATATACCTCTATTTGTAACACTCAATCACAATTGCTTAAAATATACCTTGGATTACCTCAAGTCATACCCAGTGTCGCGTCTACATATGAGGTTACGGGTGTAAGGGCATAAATGGCACCCCTGACACATTTGGCGGCGTCATAACCAATTAATCCTGTAAAATTTAGGTAAAAATGTATATTATGATCTTGCATATTCATAATATGAATATGCATTTTATATTTTAAATATTTTAATAAACGAGATATCTGAGCAGCTAGAAATTTTTTTTGAGGTAAGATGAAAAAAAAAATGTTGATAGGTTTTATTTGCTCAACACAAATTTTTAGAGGGCATCAAATAAAAACTACTCTGGGGAATTGAATTCCTTAATATGCCACTGGTTTACTTATAAAGAACGACTGGATGTTCATAATAAACAGATGAGTAGTATATGTCTGTTCTTTCTAAGTAGGTTTTAAGTTATACTATTTATTCTATTTATTCTATTTTAGATAATGGTTATGTCTAAACAAAATACTTACAGTGATATCACAAAGAAATTCCTTGTTAAACACTCACAACGTTTATTGAAAATGCAAAAAGATTATATGTCTCATAGATTTTACGTATGAATAATAAAATTTTTTTTGATATAAAACAAAAAATTTTGTTTCTATTTTAGATTAGAATATATAAGTGAGCTCATTTGCTTATTGGTTGTTATTTAAATTGTTTATATTATTAATTAAATGTGAAATACATAACTTTAATTGTTTTTATGATTTTAAAATTTAAGGCAATGGAACATCCTGCTAAGTATTTAGAAGAAGATATAATTTTAAAAGACGGAGAAAATACTTTACCAGATTTTTTTTTTATATTACAAAGTATCCGGTCAGTAAATATTATAAGCTTTAAAGATAATCAAACATATAATCTTATTGTAAAACCATTATTATCATTTAATAATTTTTATTGGGAGGTTACTAGAATTATAATTTATTAATAAATTATCAAATTTTTGTAAAAATATTTATTTTTCTTAAATTTTTAGAATTAAGTCTCCATATAAAACTCCTGTAATATTTCCAGTCTAGTCTAAGATCGTTTAAAGTAATTAATTTCAAAATCTTGAATGATAGTCTTTAATATTAATTAATAATAGTTTGATTCCGATAAACGTAAAACTTTTTATTTTTTGTATGCTCTTTCTTTTTATAAATTGAAATGCACGTGAATAAAGCAAGACATTTTTTTTGGAATGAACAAACGATATCAGTTTGTAACGGTAAAAACATCGTTTCTGAAATATGCGGGATCCTCTTATTATATTTTTTTGTTGAGTTAATTTTATTTATTTCTTAATTAAACAGCCATACGTAATCAATTATCGTTTTTTTGGATTTAACTTAATTAATTTTTAATAGAAATTTTAACTGTATTAAATATAAATATTATTTATAGCAGTTAATAAAAATAAAATACAATCATAAAAATCTTATATTTTTTGAACATTTCATTTGCATTTAAGTGTTATACAGAGTGTTTAGTAAATAAGGAAACGGATTTCTATTGTTTATAACAATTGACCTGTTTCCTTACTTACTGAATACTCTGTATAATAATAAAAATGAAAATTGGAATGGTGATTAATTAATCACAAATTATTTACTATTTTTCGTAGGATTTTCGGTCAATTTACTAAACCAATATTTTTCAAATTATGCCAGCAAACGGAAATCATTAGCGTTCGTGCTGGGATGTATTTATTTAAAATTGGCGATCTAGATGAAAATGTTTTTATCATTAAAGATGGTTTAGTTACTTTAAATATCACATTAGTGGATGGTAGTACTACTCCACTGAGATTGGTAAAAGCAGGAGATAGTATTATTTCATTATTGAGTTTTGTTGATGTCCTAACTGTGAGTATAGTAATTTCTTATTTTTAACAATATGTGAATGTTTTTTACTAGGCTTAAGTTTTGATCATAATTTAGGTTATATAAAAAAAAATTACAGACTCATTAGGCTGTAATTTTTTTAATTTTGCTGTATTATATCAAATTTAATTATTTCATTATATTGTTGAATTTATTAATTTATATGAAATTACCTAGGGTCATACAAAACCACTTCAAACTATAAGTGCGAGAGCTGTTTATGATAGTACAATAATACGATTACCTGTAGCTTCGTTTTTAAAAGTTTTAAAAGAATATCCAAGTTCTTTATTTCAAATTATTCAAATCAGCATGGTTCGTTTACAACGAGTAACATTTACAGCCCTTTATCAACATTTAGGTCTTTCAGTCGAATCAACTCAAATTGTTAGTGTTTATTAAGAAAATGTATTATCGTTTTATATAAATCTGAAATGATTTATCTTTTGTTATAGGATGCAGACGTTTATGAAGAAAGTTTTGTAAATCCAACTTCTGGTAACAATAATTTTTCTTCTTTTTCCTCACCTTTATCTCAACTACTTGAGGACAGTCACCCTTATCCTTTATACCAAAATATTTAACACATTTATATTTTTACTTATTACTAAAGACTTTAATATATTTTATTTATTTATTTATTAAGTTCAGAACCGAACACGATAAAAAGATACTAGTAGACACACACATCAATAGTCTTTATATTGTATTTAATAAAATCTCCCATCTCTTTTTTGGTCTTCCTCTTCAACATTCATTTCTATAACTGTTATTAACTTCTATAACAGCTTCCGATTCCTCTCTCCTCGTAACATGACTAAACCATCTAAATCTATTTTCTCTCGTCTTATCTATAATTGATACTATGCATATACTCCCTCTATTATGTTCGTTCCTTATCCTATATTTTCTAGTTACTCCACTCATCCATCCAAGCATTCTCATTTCTGCTACATTGATTCTCTACTCTAGTTTCTCGTTAACCGCTCAACACTCTGAATCATACATTATAACTGGTTTTACTATTAGTTGTCTCATACAAAAAACTGGCTCTGTCGTCGACTTCCCGTCCCTTGTCCTTCAGGACCCGGATCCTGCATGTGCTCCATCCCACTCGTAATCGTATCACACCGGCCTATAGCCTTTAGGTTGGGTTTGGCCTTTTTGATGACCATGGCATACTTTAGGTTCTCCTTTAGCGGACCGATTATGACCGCCTGAGTGCGAGGGGCCTTCGTCCTCAACGCGTTCACAATTGGTCCACTCGCGACTGCAAGGGGCATGGGGTTTGGGGCTATTGCTTCTCCCGTATATTACAACGGACCACCTCGGACCAAGTTGTTGACGGTGGCGGTCTGCCCGGAGGCACCGTCGCTGGGGAAATTTCACCGGGAGTAAGAGGCATCACCACTGTCCCATCCGACGGGCCCGAACAGCTTTTCAGCGCAATCGCACTTGCCGCACCCTTCCTCCTCTTACTCTTTCTCCGCTTCTTCACCTCATTTGATAAAGTAGAGGCTAGGGGTATAGAAAGCGTACCACCTACACTCACTGGAGTTCGTTCGTTACCCGCAACCTCCAGGAACTCCGTTTACGTCGACGAATCGACAGTAGGGAGATCCTCTTTCAGTGTGGGTTTGCTCCAGGTCGTACAAGGTCCCAAGGTGACCTTCCCAACTCCATCCACTGTTTGGGACACTTCGTTTCTCTTGTCTCGCAATGATTCATCTTCGGCCAGGTCAGCCAAACAAGCCGGCTTGGGTGGGTCAGGTCCCTCGTCGGGTGTGCTTCCTAACTTGCCAGCCAGAGGCCATAGTCATATGCCTCGACTGCATCTCTTTGACCCATACCTGCGGATACAAGAGTAGGATTACTTTTGTGCCGAGATAAGATCTCGCTGAAAGCGAGTCTACCGGCATTTACGACACGGTTAGCCGCGTTGTCGTTCCCTTCCTTTAGCACAGAGACGCAACGTGACATTAGGTTCTCACGATCTGCCTCCTGCACCATTCTCTCAAAGGGATTGTAGGCTTTAACCTTTTTCCTGCGTTTTACCTGCCGCCAAGGGATTTGGTTTCGATGTTGCTTTCACCTAGGTGGTAGGTTGCCTTACGGTTTGATGTCACAGCCTTATCAAACATCTTTCCCACTAATGAAATCCAGCAGTCCCAGTCTTGTTCCACGGAAGAACTTTATGTCTCTCTTCAATATTCCTCATTCAATAATTTTTCAAAATACCCATTTTTTCACATCATCTTCGCTCATTAGCACCTACTCATCATCACTTTTTATTCACCTTACATTTTGTTAATCTTTAGATCGTTTTCTCTTACTTTTGCAAGTTTATAGACTTCTCTTTTACCTTTCTTTATTCCTAGCCTATCATACACCTCAGCATACTTCTTAAACTTCGGCATACCTACTACATACTTGGCTTCTTTACACAAGCGTTTATATTCAATCCACTCTTTTATCCTAGAGCGGAGTGATGACACTGTTGACACTACAAGCGTTGGATAGGACTGTACATATGACTGGTGAAACAGATACCACAAAAGTTGTTTAACTGGTATTATACACTTTATTCTTTAGTTTTTCTCCGTCTCTAACTACTTTATTTCCTCTTACTTGTTGTCTCTGCGTATATCCGAAATTATATAATCTGCCTGAGTTCTATTAAGAACTCTTCATACATTTTGACAAAATTTTACACCGTCTGACGACCTGATGCAACCTCATTAGTCGCCTCTATGACTGTCAGAGTATTATTATCCCCTTCCATTGGGTAAAATAGTAACAATCATTAATTTAGAATAAATTAAAATTATGATTTTATGGATTCTATTACCAATAAATTTAAATAAGTACGTTTTTAATAGAAAATGAGATTATATTATGAAATATTTGTAAGTATTAATATAGGTTTTTTTCTACAATAAGGCGTATTAAATTTAGCTCTTCAAGTTCGCATGAACTCTATTTATTGGATAAATTTATACTTGGGATATTAACAAAGTATATATTATATGTTGCATTATTTATATAATCAATTAAAAAAAATCAGAATTAAAATTAAAATGTACGTATAATAACATGTTTTAGAGAAAAATTCAACAAGTGAATTATTTCTACTCAATACTAATAAAAATAATTCAACTACAAAAACTAGTGAATGGTACCTTAAAATAGCAATTGATATGTTTGTTAAAAAACTGGAATTGATAGATGACAAATTTTTAGAAGAAAAAATTAAAATTTATTATGTTTCTAAAAATACCCATCTGATGCACGAGAATTTTTACTCGGTGAGAATATTTATTTTTATTTTTATATATTTAAAAAGTAAATTTATATTTAAATTATTAATAAAGAATCGATGATGATTTCTATTTAGTAATTTATTTATTGTGTTATGACATTTTAGTGATGATAGTCAACTAACATTTTTTATCAAAGTTAAAAATAAATCACCACCTTATGCCAATTAAATATATAATTTTGAAAAAAATGTTAATTGTAAAAACCCAGCACAGTGGGGTTGCGATACAGAAGGGGCAAGTATAGATGATATCTAACAATGATGCAAATCTTTTCGAAAACACTCCGTGGCAAATCTGTAAATAGTGTTTAATTTTTTGAAGGGACTTATTATAGTAATTAAATTTAGTATGAAATTGATGATGAATAATTTATAATTGTAAATTTAACGGAGAAATGATAAAAATTATATTTCCTTGTATACGGGGGGTGTTTCCCTCGTTCCCCGTAAATAGGGGAAACCTCCAGAAAAATTACAAATTTAAAAATCGCTAATTTTCGAATTTTTTCAATTTTTTTTACTTAAAATTGCTATAACTTTTTTAAAAATAACCGAATCAATATAATTTTTTTTTATATAGATTTATGATATCATTACCTTTTATTTGGTATTTTTTTTTATATTACAATAAATTTATAATTAATAATTTATAATAATAATTTTTTATGTTACAAATAATGAGAACAATAGAAACCCGTTTCCTGACTTACTGAACACCCTGTATATATCTTAAATTAAAGCTTATGTAATATACTTTATTATGGAAAAAAAAATTTCGGACTTTATTTTATTTTCATGGTGAAAAGAAGACATCAAAGTTAATAAAAAAAATACGATTTTTGTAAAAAAATTCTTTTTTATATTTTTAACTTTATAATGGTATAACTTTTTGAAAGATGTATGGATCAATATAACTCTTTTTTTCATAGATGCACGATGTCTTTACCTATCATTTGGTATATTATTTTTATAAATCTGACTTTTTACCTGCCTATAGGGGGGGATTCAAAATGACATCTTTATCACAAAAAATTTACTTTTTCAACTTAAATTTTGAAAGTGTTCCGGAAAGTCTGACACTTTTATACATATCTTAAATTAAAGCTAATGTAATACACTTTATTATGAAAAAAAAAAATTTCGGACTTTATTTTGTCTTCACGGTGAAAATGGCTACCGAATGTTATTTTTGTGTGAAAATTCTCGATTTTATTTTATTTTTTACTTTATAATGCTATAACATATTGAAAAGTGTATGGATCAACATAATTTTTTTATGAGAAATAATATTTTTTAATTATCCCTTTTTCATTTGACATACTTTATTTTAATCATGATATTAATAAGGAACTAGCAGATCATGTAGCTTTTGGAATAATCCACAAATTTTTTAAAATTAACACTATCTAAAGATTTGCATCGAAGCGTTTTTTTTTTGATAGTGATTTTAATCACTGTCGGATATCATTATACTTAATCCAACTATGCCACGTCACCACTGTGCCACGACCCTCCTGTGCTGGGTTTTTTTAAAATAGTTATACAAAGAGCGATGAAAAGTCACCGAATTGCTGGTGCTCCGCTTCGAAAAAAAATAAGTGGTGGGGGGAAATGTGCGTCAGACCATTCTTTTTAATCACAATTCATATCAGTGCGCTGTGATCAGCGATTGAGTTAACATTGGTGTTTGTGTAAACATTATTTTTTCAAGTTTACGGAGATAATGTTCTATTAAATTTATGAATAGCTTAAGGCATTCAAATATGGCCGGTAGGACGACGAAGACAAACCACGCTCAGTGAGACCTTCGACATCAAAAACTGTCGAAAATGTTGACACGTTTGTAAATTTTTGAATATTGACCTACGGGCATGTATCCAGAAGATGAGTAAAGAGTTGAATCTTACCAACTACAGCGTTCAAAAAATTGTGATGGAAAAATTGGGTATGTGCAAGGTGTGCACTCACATAGCGTTTCTTTATACCCTTACCTGGCTAAGCATGGAATTGCATTGCTTTCTCCTCTACATCCCAGATGTGTCTCCCACGGACTTTTTTGTGTTCCCATTCATAATAAAAACACGAAAGGAAGGCGTTTTCAGACGATTGAATATATTAAAAAAGTGTAACTGTCAAACTAAAAGTCATCTGTACAAAAAATGCTTTGAACGGTACTAAGACCACAACCTTTGGTGTATCAAAGCACAAAGAATATATTTCAACGAATATTAAAAATTATTAATATTAAAATATTTAAAATATTAAAGAATCTTTATTTTAAGAGAAATTAAGTGGTTAACATTAAAAAAATTATTAAAATTTATATTATTATTTCATTTATTTAATTTATATGATAATCGGTCACCCCATCACTGTAACTTCTCTTTTTATACAGTATTTTATATTGAAGTAAAAAAAGTATGTCAGATAATAAGGATATGTATATACCACTTAAAACAAAAACATTGTAATAAATCATACATTTTTCAAAAAATTATAGCAATATAAAAACCAAAAAATAAATATGATATTAGCCATTTTCATATCGAAGATAAGTCTTCGAGACAAATTGTTTTTTTTTTTAACTTATAGTATGTAATATATCCCAATTTAACATATTTGAAGAACAAAATATATTCTGAACATAATAGAAAAAGTAAAATTTTTGATCAAAAGTTGCTATTTTGAATCTTTTTCAGTGGGCAGGTAAATGATTTAATTTAAAAATATATATAGCAAATGTAAAGGAAATACCTAAAGTATTTATAAAAAAGAAAATTGTCTTGATGCGTTTTTTCAAATAATTATGACAGTTTTTAAGGACATTTTTTTTAAAAAAGTAGAATTTTACCGATTTTTAAAATAGTATTTTTTTAGTGGATTTCTCACATTTACGGGTAAAGAAGGACATTTTTTTAATGTTTGAAGGCATTGTATCCAACTAATTACAATTCGTGTTATTTAGATATTTTGTTGAAAGAAGTCAGCCCGGTGATAGCTGAGAAAAAGTGGCGACAAACATAAAAACAAAAATAAATACATATTAAAAATTATACTTTTCAAGCTTCGCATCAAAGCTAGAATTTTTGTGTTTTATCTAAATTTACAAAATCTACAATAATTCATAATATAGACAACTTATTTCTTTACAACCGCTAAAAGTTAATCGTATTAAGATATATTTTCGTTTAAATTTATTTTATAAACTTGGTTAAGTTAATAAACTCCTTTAATTATGAATTTGAAATTATTTATATAATTTCAAATAATTATTTCATTCATTTAGTACCATTAACTATATTCATATAGTTTGTGCTAAAATCATAAAGTAGGAAATTGGGATTATTGGGTGATGATGCATTTTGCCTTACTTGTTAGTCATTTTTTTTATACTTGAACATTTTTAGCATGAGGATGAAGAAATATTTAAAGTTATTCTCTTATTTTATTTTAAAACTTTCTTTAGTGATTCTTTTGTAATTAAACTTAAAATCATTGTAATAAATAAACGTTGATATATTTATATATCAACATATGTATGTATAGGAAGCTGCATTGATATTGTTATTAAATGGGTCTCTTTCTGTCTCTCGAAAAGTCGATTACGACAGATTATCATCGATTCATATATTATCTATAAAGCCAGGTGATATAATTGGAGGCTTATCTTTTCTAACAAAAGAAGAAGGATTCTTAACATTTAAAACCATTGAATCTAGTGTTATTGCTGTTTTATCGAAAAATGAATTATACGCGTAAGTTATTAAATGTACTAAATTGAATGTATTTAATGTAGAATAAATGAAAAATTCTCATACTTCAATGTCATATAGTAATTTTCTAGTTATCATTTAAACTATTAACTAAAATTTTGAAATTATTTTGGAATATAATCAGTTATATGCTACAGAATAGTGCAAAGTGTTCCGCAAATTATTTTACCCATTGCAAATACAGTAATTTCTCAACTTTCACCTTTTATGCGTCAAGTTGATTTTGCACTGGATTGGTTATTTGTTGAAAGTGGACGTGCTATTTACAGGTTGATATATCTAAGTTATGTTAACTTAATTAACATTTTTAAAAGTTATAATTTATTAACTTCATTAAGCTTTTTTTTTTTTTAAATTTCAAAACATATCTAAAATGTTAACACTTTTCTATCGCAGTTGATTTTTAAAAATAGATAAGTAAGATAATTAACAAAAAATATTGCGAATTGTTAATTTAGGTTCTCAAAATATAGGAGACTGAATAGAGCTGAAGTAAACATTTATTAATTATTACTATGAAGTCTTTAAAAGTCTAGTAGTGTCAACATATGTACATCTAGGGGGTTTATCCCTATCCGAATTTAGAAAATTACATTTATTGTAGTATAAAAATATTTTGATAGCGGATAAAAAAAAATTGTTAGGTGTTGAAATTTTTAATATGAGGACTTAGAAAATTTTTTGTCAAATTTTACCCCTGATAAATAACGATTTTTGAATTGTAGTAGATTTTAGAGCAAACAAAAAATAAAGTCATTAAAATTATAATTCTTCCAAAAATATATCAGATTATATAAAACTATGTACATTTTTATGATTTAATTCATTTATGTGAAGGGGCATTGACTCGAGACTTAAAGAAACATCCCCAATTGTACCTATTTGTGCTAACAATTATATATGAAATTTATATAAAAAAAAAAAAAACTAAAATCCTGTTATTTGAGAATTTTAATCAATTTTCAATTAAATAAGCAAAAATTTTAAATCAGTAAATGGCGCCTTTACGTTCAACACCCAATAGAAGGCGTGGTAACTGAAGAATTGTTTTAAAAGTAATTTTTTATCTATTTTTATTTTAACTCGAGTAATTATTTGTGAAACGAAATTTCTTATTAACTATCCGATATTAAATAAAGAAATAGCTTAAAATAATCGGTATAATTATCATCATGGTTTGTCAACGATATACTTTTTGGACATCGATATCGTATCGAAGTTCAGCGATATTATGTCACATTATTGGAAAAGAAATTTTCCCGATCTTATAATAAATCAATATCATATGAAAATCGATATTGGAAAAAACCCGTTTGTTGCTGTATATCTTATAATTCTGAAATTTCCTTTTCTAATTTTCCTCATACCTAACTTTTATCGTGTTTTGTTAAAAATAGGAATAAAAACAATGTCATAATAAAAAAAATCATAATCTAAGAATAGAATTTTGTACCAATAAATGTCATTTTTGTCTTATCTCAATTCGATACTTGAGTCGTCCAGTTGCAAAAGGACGTATGTCCAAACACACAAAGTTTTCACAAACGACGAAAAACTGATATTTTATTTAATTTTTTATAAATCGCAACCTTTTTTTTACAGGTACTTCAAAAAAATACAATTTTATTATTATGTGAACTATAAAAATCGTGGATAAATAGTTTTTTAAATAATTAATATTTTAATTTGGACATACTTTTTTTAAAACTAAAATACAGACTTAATTACTTTTGAAATAATAAAAACTAATTTTTTAAAATTTTTTTAACCGATAAAAAATAATAACTTAACAATCAAAATAACTTTTAAACTTTTTTTAAACAATACAGGATAATAATATGACAATCATAATAATGTTTTTTTTTAATCAAATTCTGCGGTCCTCTTCATTGATGTCGCCGAAATCTGATTCATTATGTTGTTCATTTTTCTCATTGTTCATAGTTATTACAGTCTTATAGTATTCGAGATCTGGTAAATTTTTCCAGTCACATCCAAAATGTTTCTTCAGTAAATTGTCTACATCAGTATTTTTTGCTGTATTTATTTGAACACCTTTATTTAATATGTTAAGCTTCATTGATGTTAAACTTTTTCCACGATTACATAAGCCTTTTTCTTAGTTATTATTTTAATTGTAATTTGGCTCTCCTCTTATTTAAATATTATTTTGTTTGGATTTTGATAATATTATTCGTTTAGAAGGCGCGAATTTAAAACAACAATTTGCAAGTGGTTTTAAAATGTTTAGACGTGATGACTTCTAATCATATACTTTACAGAAATTTGTAGAAAAAACATTGAAAACTGTGCCAACTGTTTCCAAAATTGTTAAGTAATCATTAATGCTTGTCATGCATGCAATTTTTTAAAATTGTTTTTCTAAACGTCCAAATATGCGGTGTGGTGGAATAAATGAGTGTCTCACTATAGGATAAAAATAATTAATATTTTTGTTGTGGCAAGGACATTCCAGTAAGAATTTTGAAAGCATGAACAACATAATTTGATTTTTGTTTAGTTCTCCACATCCATCAGAAAACAGTCGAATAGTGTGGATATTATTCATTAAATTAGTGTTTTTTTAAACAATGATAAACAAATTATGCGATTTCATTAGATCCTTTTTTATAATCTGTTTCTAACCGTAAACGTATTTTCTTTTAATTGTTTTGATTTTGATGTACCTTGGCAAACCGTAAAATTGTATACTTACACTTTTCTGGAATAATAGGCACTCTGATCAGGAACTTACCTAGTACCTATACTGACTTTTGTAACTGTGTTCTTGTACACAAGGAACCAATGAATAGGAATTTACTCCGTTTTGCAACAGTATTATATTACTCGGGAGATACTACTTTTTGGTATCCGAATACCAATGAACTTAGTCTGTTTTGCAACTGTATTCAAATTTTAAATTAAAATTTAAACAGGACATTTACATTTAAATACTGCATTTTCATGCTTGAGAATTTGTACAAGAAATCAATAATGTTCAAACAAAAAAAAAAAAAAATGACAAAATATCGATTTTGGTTGAAAATGGACATACGCAGTTCTGCAACTGGACGACTCAATTTCAAAGTATAATTAGTATGAAAAATGTTAGCAAGATTATCACGTACAGTTTTTGTCCTAATATCAAATAATATATATTTTATAACAAAGTGACCAAAATTCAAGCAGTTTTTTTTATAAAGAATTATTTTGATCATCGAAATATTTCAAAAATAATCGATTTAGTGAAAAAAAAAACAAAAGAAGTCGGTGATATTGATGTTGAATTGAAATAACGATATCGATGACGAACCCCAATTATTATATACACATTGAATGTGTGTATAATTACACAATGTTGTATAGAAAAATTTATGTTTTTGAATATCTTAAGTTTTTTTAATTTAATTTGATTTAATTTTTTTGATAATTTCTAAAATTTATTAAACATAATATATAATTTTACTTTATACAAATATATAATGATATTTATTGAATTTATTAGACAAGGCGAAGAATTAGATAGTATTTATATACTTTTGAGTGGAAGATTGCGATCAGTAATAACTCACGAAAATGGAAAAAAAGAGCTGATTGCTGAATATGGGAAAGGGGATATCATTGGCATAGTATATTTTTTTTACCAAAAATACTATTAATAAAACATATTTCTAATTGTTTTAATCATTAGGTCGAAATCAGTACACTTAAGTTTCGGAGTACTACAGTATTAGCTGTTAGAGATTCAGAACTTACAAAAATTCCAAAAGGCTTATTTAATGCCATAAAAATAAGATTTCCCGGAGTTGGATCAACAATTCATAATCATCTCAGTCACGCAATTTTAGGTAAGGCCAACCTGAAAAAATGAATGAATTGAGATCAAAGACGTATTCAAATATTTTGTATGGGGTTCAGAAAGTTTTTAGAACGCAGAATAGTAGAGAGATTGATCTTTCCATTACCCCCGCTACTATGATTTTATGTTCATGAAGGAAGGTCTGAATAGTCTTCAATGGATACCCAACTGATTCAGATAATAACACAGTTTTATCTAAAGTTAAAAATATTTCCGTGTAACGCTGGCAATTTTTTTTTTGCCGTACACTAAATTATAATTAACAGAGTGCATTTGAATTAATTTATTTTATGTATCGTAGTAAACAATTGTAAAACTTAATAGAATATAAATAAATTAAGAAATAATGCGCAAAAATTACTATTGATGCAATTAACATCTTCCAATTTAGAGAAAATCAATTAAAATTGTTTATTTTCCATTTATTTTCATACAAAAATACCTACAATTGGGGCAATTGAATTACGTGGCAGTCATTTCATGCTAAAAAATAATAATAGATGTTTAACATTTGACAGTATTCTATTTGAATTTTTTGCGCTAATTTTTAATGTTTATGGATTTAATACTCAATTATAAGTCAGTTTCTTTAAAACTATAGTGTTACATGTATCATAGTTTTTGATTTTTAAAAGCTTGAATGCCAATATAATCTATTTTTATACACTTTTAGGTACGTGGAAAAAAAACACAGTTAGTAAGACTTTAGATACTCGGCCATCTCGGAACAATTTTTCAAATATAGTGATTTTTCCCTTATTCGAAGAAGTTCCTATAAATAGTTTTACACATGAACTGTTCAATTCACTGTGTTTAATTGGTCCTACTTTAAGATTAAATTCAGAATTCATAAAAAACACTTTAGGATCTAATATCTTTGAATATAGTAATGAATATCGTTTATCTAATTGGTTAGCACACCAAGAAGATCATTACAAAATAGTTTTGTACCAATGTGACAACATGCTTTCTTCGTGGACCCAACGTTGCATTCGGCAAGCCGATTGTATTTTACTTGTTGTCGTCGGAGACAAACCGCCTAATATAGGAAAGGTAAGGAAAGGGTGACCAACGTCCCACTTAAAACGGAATTGTCCCTTTTTTGATAATCATGACCCATTGTCCTGACAAAATACAAACGGGACACTATTTATCCCGTTTTTAGAAAATAGTCCTTCCATACTTATATTATTTAATATTAACTTCATATTATAAAAATTTAATTTCTCAAATAAATATGAAACACTTAATGTTTGAAAACAATATCGAGTGCCCAATGACGATGAACAATAAAATTAGTGATGAGCATATGACAAATTATATGGCACGTGCACTACGTACTATCAATTGCGAATTACTACATTATTTACAAACAATGGTATTAAATAATATGATTTATATTTGTTTAATCTAAATCCGAATGACAAATATTTTCACATTGTCTGGGGTGGTCCTTTCGTTTCGTAGACGTTCATCGGTAATAATTGCTATTTGTTGGTGAACACTGACAGTTGATCATCTCGCGAAGGCGTATTTATGTTTTGGATTTGTTTTATAGTGTCGTACTAATCGATCGTATACTGTAATTGTTTTACTGTGCTAAATTCATTTTTGTTCCAAACCTTAAAGAATAATATTTAATATGCCCAAGAGACGGTGTAGTTTCAATACAACATTGAAGACGCAGTTTTCTTTTTTAAGAGAATTTGATGAAATAGGAAAAGTTTGGTGTACCGTGTGTAAATCTGTATTCTCAGTAGAACATAAAGGGTTATCAGATATCAAACAGAACTTACAAAAAAAAAACATTTATTGGTAGTGTCAAGTAGATCTAAATTGGACAAATTAATGTCATTTATTAAAATTAAAGGGCAATCTAGGCAATCGAATGAAAGCAAACGTATTGGGCAGAGAAGGTATGTTTGCATTTCATACTATTATGCACAACCATTCTTTTCGATGTATGTATTGTACGTCCTCACTTATAAAAAATATTTTTTATAAAAAATTATAATGTACTTGAACGAAATATGAATGATTGTGTCAAAAATAATCGCTCCTTTTGCAATGCAACAAATTTTGGAAGAATAAAAAATATTAAATTTGGAACATTATATAGTAGATACATTAAATTATAAAAATCTAAAACTTTCACCAATAATTATTCAATATTTTAATCCACAAGAGGGAGTAAAAATCGTAGTATTAGAATTTACAAAATCACAAGGTGAAATCGCGGATATTTTGTCTAGTTTTTCGATAACCCCGTTTCTATTGTATGGTTATATTTTATTCAAAGTCAACTGAAAGTAGTGTGTGTTACAATAACGATAATTAAAAGTGACAATACTTTACCGAGTGAAGTATATGAAGAGTTGGATATGGTATGTAAAAAAATAAGGAACAGACAAAATCAAAATTTTTTTATATCAAAATTAGCTTTACTTATTGAAGATTTTAAAGAAAAAATTATTTTATAGAAGAACAGTTGATGATTTTTATAGTATTTTCCTATCTTATGTGGAAAAATGGAGTTGCCATTTTGAACCATTAAACATTTTCGTTGGACTCTGTTTATTTTCGTTAGATATTCTTGCTTGGGCAGACATTCAAGAAAGCATTAAACATTTATTTATTAATAAAAAAATCAACTTGGATTGAAATGTGAACGAGGATAAGTTATTTGATGACTATAATTATGTAGTTCATGTCGTACAAGTTAAAATTATAGAGTGGAAAAATTGTTTTAAAAAGTAATAAAATAGTGGTAATATAATAGAAAAAATAATCAACGATGTCCGATTTTAAACATTTTTTTTTAAATTAAAAAAAATTACGCCCAAACTTTTTTCTACGCTCATAATTTTTATTAGGAATATGATTTTACTTTACGTATGTCATTTTTGTATTAGTTTATGTTGTTTTCAATTTTCAATGATTGCACGGAAGTTTTCTTTCGTCTATGAACCATAATTGAGAATACACCCAAATATTTTCTAGTCATAATATTATTTTTTTGACTACTACTTAATTTACAAGTGGGACTATTTTTCTGGTAATCTGCTTTTGGAGTCATATTACTTTTACACGACAAATATCGTGCTCGGCGTAGTCGGGTACTTCTACCAGAATATAATGGCCTACCTGTAAGGACAGCCCGTATAACCAACCAGGTATAATTCTTTTAGGGAGGAAAGGGTATAATTAACTGTCTCTTTTTTTCCTAAAAATTGTCACCCTAGTATAACGTATGTTTTTAACCTAAAAATCATATTATAAATTATACTTATTTATATAATACAAGATACAAGATCTTGTACAAGAGCTTGAAAATGAAAAGTTCCTTACGAAAAATTTATAATTTTTTATTAGGCGCTTTTTAAAATTAACATATAGTTATATGGAAATTTTAAGTTTTATATAAATTAACTAATTAAAAAATGAATGTTATTACTTAATTTAGGTATTAATACACATGTAGTTCATTTTTAAGTGTATTTATTAAGAATAATTTATTTTTAATTTTATTAGAAATTAGTCCAGGCCACGATTTATAGTTGAATTTATATCTAGATGTACTTTTTGTTGATTTACTTTTGAATCATCACAATTCCATGCTACTGATGTGTCTAGTTTTTTTCTTCTCATTTTTTTAACACAAAAATATAATTACTTAGTTAGAAGTTTAGAATTTTAATATGAATTGTGAATTAATGTTATGTCTTTTTTTGTTTAAAGTATGAAAGAGAACTGGAATACTTAACATCGCGTATACAAAAAGAATTGGTTTTGTTACACAAAGAAGATGTAAAATTGACAAATAATACTGTAGCTTGGTTAAGTATACGAAATTGGATATCTTCTCATCATCATATACGTTGTCCGACTAATTTCTTTTCTGAACTATCAACGGCGCATCTTGTACGCATTAAAGTACCTCATAAGCAATTATAATAATCAAATCACATCTTAAACATATTTATTAGCTTATTGAACATATCTATCTTTAAATATTTCAGCAATTTGTCAGTCTTAGAGTGTTGTATTCCTCGATATAATTAAGTCGAGTATTTTTTGACTATGAGGATATAGTGAAAAAATTTCAATCATAAAGATTTTTTAATTATTAAAAAATCTTGACTATCCCATTATTTTCTGTTGAACTATTGAAACATTAATATGAAAATAGACTATCATCATATATGAGGTTTTCAGAGTTTCGTCCTAAGAAAGATATAAATAAAAAATTTTTTTGCAAAAATCAAAACGAAAAAAGAGTCTGAGATTTCACAATCTAAATCATAATTCTGCGTAATGCAACCTCTGTTACTAGTGAAATACCAAAATAATTCTTTTTCAGTGCACTCTGAAATAACTCGTAGAGCTGTGATAACAATTTTTTCGAAAAAGTATAATAATATTCCTTATTCTTATCATTGCACATGTTATGTACTCAAGAGTGTATTCACATATTTTCCGCCTATAGGCATTTAAAAATTGACGTTATGACGGAGGGGGCTCATTTTTTTATATTTTCGCCATAACACTACTAATTCTTCTTAAAAAAAAAAAGTATTTAAAAATATTTCAAACAAATCAATGTTTATTAATAAATCATAAAATAAATTTCTTGTAACTATTTATATACATATCATAAATACACAATAAATGAAAACGATTATGATAATTATTAAGAAGTCAATATGTTTTAACAACAAAAAAATATAAATTTGTTGGCCTTCAACTATTTGCCGCTATAGGTAGTTGTCTATATTGCCTGCATATAAATACGCCGCTGTATGAACTATTCCCAAATAATTTTTTATAATAGTCGGATTAGAAATTAACCTACTAAAATAGCCTACTAAATTTAAATAATAAATTGTATTTTTAGAAAGAAATATATCAAAATAATGAGGTTGAAGTCAAAATCAACATACATTCAGATTTTTCTCGCCTAGCAAGATGGCTAACAGGTACATCTGTTGGATTAGTTTTAGGAGGTGGTGGTGCGAGAGGCGCTGCTCATATGGGAATGATAAAAGCAATTAAAGTAAGTTGATTATTATAAAGTTATCATTTTATATACCTAAAAATTTTGATAGGAAGCTGGGGTTCCAATTGATATGGTTGGAGGAGTTAGTATAGGTGCATTTATGGGAGCCATACTTTGTAGTGAAAACGATGTTGAAGAAATGATTCGAAAATCTAGATTATGGGCTAAAGTAAAAAAATTAATTTATTATTCAGCTTAGAATAAACAATATTTGTGATAGGCAGAAACAAAAAATATTTAATATCATATCAATTTAGTAACAAATAATACATGTAATTGTTGTATTTATTTATATTATTCTAATTTTTTGTTTCACTATTGCGTATAGTATAATAAATCATTATAACATTTTTTTTCTCTCTAATTCTAATTTTAAAAAATTATTCTTAAAACATTAAATTTTGAGTTACGTGAAAACTACTAATTTTTATAATAATAATTTTTATAATTATTACTTAACAAAATTTGAACTGATAATTGTTCACAATATAAAAAGATAAAATTTTGATAAAAATTATAAAGTGGTATTTGTAAAGGTCACAAAAACCTATCGTGGTATTGCTGAGCAGTTGCGGATAAGAATGTAAATTACTACCTTCATTAATACAGCAAATAATATTCAGTCCCTTCTCCCCTTATAAAGTTTTAGTCACAAGTACTAGATCAAAGAATGAACTTTGAAAATATTTTAATTAATACCCACTTTTAGAGTCTCAGTAATGTGATTCACTGTACCATACCAATTTCCTTACTTATTTAAATTAATAATAAAATAGTCCTTTGTTTTGCATTGTAAAAATTGCAGACCATGACATATTGGTGGAGATTTTTAATGGATTTAACTTATCCTTTAACATCATTATTCACTGGTCGCTATTTTAATTTTACTTTGATGTCTATATTTGGAGATACACAAATTGAAGATTTGTGGTTACCATATTTTACAGTTACGGCAGATATTACTGCTAGTGAAATGAGAATACACACACACGGTACTGTAAAAATGTTTATTAATTTAATCATCAAATCTAAATAAATTATTCTGAATAAATTATTCAGTATTTTAAATATTATCTGAACAATATTAAATAGGATCATTGTGGCGTTATGTCCGATCATCAATGTCTCAGTCCTGGTACTTGCCTCCGTTGTGTGATCCAATTGATGGACATTTATTACTAGATGGTGGTTACATAAATAATTTACCTGGTAAATTAACTTATTAAAGGGATAACTATTTAATTATATATTAAATTTATTGGACAAATTTTAAAATATATAGGAGAATCTTGTATTATTTTAAGTTTTTCGGATGGAACAATGATATATTTTTATAAAACAATATATTAAAACTGTAATTTAGACATATTAATACATTTTCCAATAGTGAGCTATTCATTTACGTCAATTTGCTATTTTTTTATAGCGTAGACTATTATGTTTAAAATAACATCCAAATATTTCTTGGTGTACGTTAATTTTGCTGTTACTATTTTAATTATCCTCATCATAATTTAAAAATGCTTATTTTTAACATTTCTTAATCAATAAGCGTCAATAGAGCGAGGGCTAGGGACTCAGTCTACTAGCTAAAGAACTAGTAAACATTTCGAAAATTATAAATAGATTATATAAAAATATTTATAGGGCGATGAAAAAAATTACTTTAGCAACCTCAGAAATTATTTTATTTTAAATTCGCCTATGATCCTTGTTCTGTTATGTTTCTTAATTATATACATATTTTTAATGTACCTAATATTTTGATGTATGTACTTTACATTAAAAATTAATTCACGTTAAAAAGCATATATATATATTTGTCACTTAATAATTAAAAAAAACTATTAAATTAATTCAAATCTAATTTGTATAGCTGATGTTATGAGAAGCTTAGGAGCAAAATATATTCTTGCGATAGATGTAGGAGCTCAAGATAATGTAAATTTTACTAACTATAAGGATAGTTTACAAGGTTTTTGGTTATTATGGAAAAAAATTAACCCTTTTTCTAAACCAATTAAAGTTCCTAGCATTGCAGATATTCATTCCAGATTAGCTTATGTTTCTTGCGTTCGACAACTTGAAGTGAGCACCATTTAAAGATTTAATGAATTTTGATTAATAGACTCTAAATTAAACAAATTTTTTTACATTATTCAATATGATATATAATATAATAAAAATATAAGTTATATATTTTTTAACAAAGGTGGTAAAAAATAGTGATTACTGTCAATATATAAGGCCACCTATTGATAAATACACAACACTTCAGTTTGCAAGTTTTGATGAAATTAAGGTAATATAAAAAATATATTATATGCATAAAAAAAAACATTATAATTAAATGGCAAATTGGTAATATAACCAGCATGTATTATTTTTAACTAAAATGTGACCTTGGTCAATGTTTAGAAGATGGCTTGAGGTTGTTAAGTAGTATGGACCAGTTCAGGCTGGACATATGACCTGAATTTAGACTGGTCCAAATGTCACGTCGGGCTACTATTTTATGTTTTGGATCGGACCAGGCCAAGCTTAATTTAAAATGAAGCGAGCTGGGTCGGATTGAGTCCGATCAAACATTGATATTGAATCGTTTATATTTGTGCAAATTAAAAAAAAAAAATCAAATAAACGATTATTTTCTTTCAGATTATAATTTAATATACAAAACATAAATAGTTAAAAACTTTTAATTACAATTGTATTATTTTTTGATTATATCAGATCAGATTGGACTTGATCTATATTTTTTTTTTGGATCAGGTCGACTCGGTCCTAAACTTTACATTTATATTGGAATTAGACTGATTTTTTTAAGGCCCAATCTGATCTCTGCTAAGTAGAGATGTTTGGAATACTTAAAAAGAAATCGAGTACTCGGCTTCTTTTTAGCACATGACTTTTATTTGGTATTTGGTTATGAGCATATTTATACTCGGCATTTACTTGATACTCAATTTGTACTTACATTAACTACACAGAATATAATTATTGCTACGTTATTTTAAAATGCGCTATAACATATAGCGCAATATAATTATTCTGAATCCTATAGATATAATATGTAATGTACAGAAATATGTAATTATCTGGAGGTCTATTTTTTAATCGCCGTTCGTCAAACGAATTCTATTATTCTATTAGTTATACGCTTTTTAGGTTTGTTCGGTGAACGTTTATGTTTCACGATTGTTTGCAATTTATTGCAATTTAACAAATAAATATTTTGAATTTTACATTTATATGACTTGATTTTTAATATTAAAATATTTATTTTTAGTTAATATATTACTTTTTAAAAACAATAATTTATTACTAACACATACATTTTTAATTTGTTAATTTAATTCACTTTATGTAAATTTAGCTTAAGTAATTCTCCAAAATTATATAAATAATTTAATTACACAAATTCTAAAAAAAAATATATGTACAATTGCATACATGTTAAATTGAAAAATTATTAATGCACTTTAAACTTTTAAAAATAAAGTGCTACATTTATTTTATATTATAATTTTATTTTATTTATTTATTTTTATATTATTAATTAATATAATAATTACATGAATACGATGTTAATTTAAAATTATATTAGAGGTACATATGTTTACATTAAAGGTAAGTATAAGGATCAAATCTTCTTATTGTTCTAAATGGTCATCCGTTCGATATTTCATTCGTTACGAACAACGTTCGCGATATAAACTTAAATAAAATAAAATCTGAATGTATACGTTCTTGAACGGACGATTCAAAAATAGACCCCCTGAAGTGCTTGCAGAGTTAAATAGCGTTTAGACCGTATGTATTGTATTAGGCTGACCGTGAATATCTAAAATATATGTGTGCAGTTTCTATTCTTGTCAATATTGTTGTGTTACTGAGTTAACGCCCTAAAGTCAAGTTGGCAGTTTATGTTAATTATAAGAACAAAGATATGAGCACTATACAGAGTGATTTTTTTATCATAACCCGATCAATTACTTACAGAATAAATATAATTTAACATTTTTTTTCTTGGTTATCTTTAGTTACACATTATTCTTGAATTATTAACTATGTGATACTTTTTAAGTTCATCCCTTATACGTTGTAAGGGTGTCAACTTTGTTTTTTTAAATGGGAACATGGAATATTTTGAATTTAACAAAATGTTTGAGTTTTTAAGTTATACACAATATAGAAAGTCTGTCTATTGATAGCCTTAATTTACAATAAACACTCTGTGTCTGCAACAACGATATAATAAAAAACCGATTAGCTACCTATTTGTAAACCCCTTGTGTATTATACACGTATATTAACTCAAAAATTTGAAACTTTAAATGTTTAAATCTAATAAACGATTAAAGAGTTATATTAAAATTCAAATACCATTTAATATTACATTAAAACTCAAATATAGTTAATAATTCAAGAATAATGTATAATTAAAGATAACCAAGAAAAAAAAATGTTTAAATTATTTTTATTCTGTAAGTAATTGAGTGGGTTATGATAAAAAAAATCGCCCTGTATGTGATCGTATCAATATATATATATTAGCAATATGTTATATATTGATTAATATGATAGATTGACTAAAAATTTTTTACTTATCCATAATTTTTGGTTGTTTTAAAATGATCTCTTATTTATATAATTTCTCTGAGCTATATTATTTTATGTACACTGTCACAATTTGGATTTGGATGACTCTAGACATTTATTTGATGTTATAATTTGAATAAAATTTTTAGATAAACTTTGTTTATACAGAATTTATTTTTATAGGATGTTGGTTATCTACATGGAAAAAAATATTTTTTAGACTTGGAAGTCGCTGGAATTATTCCAATTCAGAAACAATAAAAATATATTATATCTTTAAATCATAATGTGATGTAAATATATTTGTACGTCATAATTATATCAAAATATAATGGTTGCTAGGACAATTAATATATAGAGCCATATGATACCATCATATGTTACTTTATATAAATGTTAGATTATTTGTATCATTTCTTTTTAACTTCTAAAACTCCTAATTTTTAAATATAATTTAAAAAAAAACAAATTATTTGAGTCAGAATTTAATACAAAAAATTTGTATATAAAATTTGGTAAAAGGTCTAATATGATAGAAGGACAAATAGAATTGAAGAGTAGAACTTGAAATTGGAAAAAATGGTACATTCATATCATACCAGTATTTGGTGATTTTTTTAAATAATAAAAATTGATGAAAGGGATAACAGGATTTTACAATTAAGTGTCAGGAATAATAGAATTCGACATTAAAAATACATACATGAATAATCACATGCAAGTTCGATTTATTGTCCAAAATTTTAAGAAAAATAACAATACAGACAATTTTTAGGATGTATAAGTGACCGCCTCAAATTTTTCAAATGTAAACAATGAAGAGAAATAACTATAATTATTACATGTTACTTGAAATATTTATATATTACTGTTCGGGTGGTTCCTTAACTAATTAAAGAATATCGCTTTGTGACTTTACGATAAAAGAACTTATAGTAGATTAAAAAGACATATAACTAAATTAGGATACTCATAGTTATATTTCCATAAGAATCATAGATTTAAATAATAATATAACTGATTACTATGGTTAATAAATTGTCTTAAATTCTAATTTTATACAGCGTTAATAAATATATAAGTATGATATAAATATGTACAATTATAATCATGACCTAAACCATTGAGTTGAAAAAATATCAGGCGATAGCGTCTTTTAAATATGAAATAAATTCAGTGGATACATGCAACTTGGTGGATACGACGTAGTATATAAAACGTATCAGCCATGCAGTTTATACAAAGTATTGAATAAAAATTATGTTTTATAACATGTAATAGACACGAAGAAAGTGAAAACTTGTATGTTACACGATCGATAAAAAAATTAATAAATACTTTCTGTTAATAAACAATTTACTGAATATAAATTTACATTGGGTGGTTGCATTTATAAATAAAACATAAATTGCAACGTGAGCAACTTAATATATCAGCGAACAAAGGGTAGAAATCATTTTACTTTTAATTATTAGCAATGGTTATTGACTCCAAAGTTTGTTCAAAACAACGCTATTAAATATATGAATCTGTATGTATATTAAAAATAAATGTAATGTACTTATTTCAGCAACAATTACTTTATTAATTTTTTTTATAAATATTAGATATAAGTAGGCAAATTATAAATGTAGACTTTATGTTATAGACCAAATAAAGTAAACTAAATGTTATTAGACCAAAAAAAGGATGTCTTGACTGTAAACTTGAAAATAGTTGACGATTAGACCATATACTGTTAAATTAATTTTTGTTTATTGGTCAAAAAGTCTCGTATTCTTTTTGTTCATTCGTTTAGAAAGTGTTAGTATAGCTGAATATTAAAAAAAAAAGTTACAAAAAATCAAAAATATTTTAGTAAAAATTATTATATTATTTGATAATGTAGTAATTAAATTTTCGTAAAGCAGTTTGACATTTAAAAATAAGATCCCTCCACACTCTTATCACTTAACAAATAATAAAATTTATCAAAATAATTATTTTTCCATGAAAAGAGGTTTTACTTCCATGGTTAACCTCATGTATTTTTTACAATATACATATTGAAAGTGTAGTATCGAATTCCTCAAGATTCACTATTCTACAATCGTAAACTTGTGGCGTGTTTTTTAGATTAAAAGCTGACTTGTAACCGGTAAATTGTCATTTTGCAATTATTGTTGAAAACATGGCTGGTAGAAGTGTGTTTAATGATTTCGACAGCAGGTAATGTTATTTTTCATTTTTCACTATAATTAAATAAAAATTTTGATAGATATACATAAACGTGTTTGATGTTCCTTAACTTTTCCCATATTTTTCAATGATATTGTTTAAAATAACTATGGGTTTAATTAATTCTTTTTGTGCATTTTTTAAAATAATACTGAAAACTAAGAAGGTTTATATTTTACATTGATTTGGGATTTTTATAAATCACTAATTGCACATATTATTGTATATGATAATACACAAGAAAGATAATAGTATAGACTTGTTTAATAAATTACAATTATAATTGTTATACTTGGTATTCTATTATTACTTTATTGTTATTCTAGAATAACATATTTTATTCGAATGTTTAAATCCAATATCAAACAATATAATTTAAATCATGCAGTTGATAGTTTAATAATGTTATAATATACATTGTTTGAGTTGGGATCTAAAAATCTCAATAATGATTATGAAAATATTTTAAATTTTTATTTGACTTAAAAGCATGACGAGATAAGTATTTTTGTAATTATTTATAGTTAATTATCAATTAAACAAATCAAATCCATACGATTATAAATGTGATTTTCATTTGATTTAGAAATATGAATAAACCATTGCCGACAAGTCCACCTTATGTGGCATATCTTGGAAATTTACCACAAGGAATAACACAAGGAGATGTTGAAAATATATTTTCACCTAATCAGGTTTGTTATTTCAGTTAATTATTAATTCAGTTAATTTTTAGTTAATTATTAAATTTTTAATAACTCAATTATTTTAGCTAACAATTAGAAATATAAGATTAGTCCATGATAAAGAGACTGATGTTTTTAAAGGATTTGGCTATGTTGAGTTTGTTTCCCTAGAGCATCTTAGTGAAGCATTGCAAATGGAAGTTTTTATTGAAGGACAGAAAATAAAAATTGATGTTGCTTCTGGAAAACGAAATGAAAGATCAGGATTTGATAGACAAAATAGAGGTGGTAGAGGTAATTTATATTTTTGATAGAATATAATATCTGTCATTTTGTGTATTTTAACTTGTCTCAGATTATTAACTGTCAAATAAATAATTAAAGCTTGGCTTTTAACTTGAAAAAATAATTTTAAAAATCCTTTAAATAATAATTTTTACTTTGTTTTATGAGTAGAACTATTTTTTTTATTCTTAATTTATGAGATTATTATTTTAAACAATATTTAAAATATTTTTCTAATAAATTACAAATGTTGAAAGTTATTTATTTATTAGTTTGGCTTCAAATTAAAGAACATAAATAATTGTTCACTTAAAATAAGAAAACTTCTTTTCAACCTAATTAAGATAAAATTTTTATTTAAATATACTTAGTATAATATTTGTTGCTAATGGCCCAACTACCATAATGTAGATCAATAAAATAAAAAAATTGTATTATGTTATAATTTTCTGTATGTTATATATTTATATAAATTATTTGAAAAGAATTTTTTTTTTCTTATAGGTCATCCAGGAAGTTTTAATAACAACCCGGGAATGCGAAGTCGATCTGATGATTTCACACAAAATGCAGGTTGGTAGCTTTATTAATATTTGTTGTTTTTTGCTTTTAAATAAATAATATAAGTACAACATAAAGCTGTTTGATTCAGTACCTGTCACTCTCATAGTCACACATTACATTATTATCCAATTTAAATTGTGTAAGAGTTTGAATTGTATGAAATTTAATAAAGTTGCCTAATAAGGTAATAAAAAGTAGGGCCTGGAATTAAATTAATTTTTTAATTTTGTCCAGTTATTCCAAAACATACCATTAATTAGTACAACAAAATTTATAAAAGCATATAATTCTGGTTCTAGTAAAAAATTCAAATTCTGATCCATACTTTTTTTTTTTAGCGACATTTTTTGATACATTTTAAAGTTTGTCATACTGTGACAGCATTGTCATGATTGAAATTTTGCAAGTTTTAAACAGTGAAACATTCTTAATATACTGTTACTCTAAAAGTGTTTGTTTGGATTGAAATATTTACGGATATCTACGTCTTCAGTTATTAGCAACAATTCTGAAACATCAACTAATAATTGAAAATGTGGATAGATCTATAAACATTTCAAGTAGTACAGCAATCCATAAGAGCTTAACACATTCAAATGTGTTTGTTTTGTATAATAAATTATGAATATGGATTAATCTTATATATTGTATGATAAACAATAATAGCTATTGATAAACTAATGTCACTTGCTGAATTGCTTACCATAATTGAATAATTAGATTTTATTAATAGAATTCAATGATTATTTGTTAATGCTGTTCACAAACTGAAATAATTTGCAGAGAAAACTTAATGAGAATTCTTAAGAATAATTTTTTCATATTAAATTATTTTATACTAAAATTATGCTAAGATAAAAGATTAAAGGTAATTTAATATTATTATTTTTTATTTAGAAAATGTTTGTTAATTTTATTAATTTATTATATTGATCATTCCAGCACTTTTTAACTAAAATCTTTTTATTTTTATCTTAAAATAAAAGATTATTTAATAGTGTTCTAATTATTAAAATATTTGATAAAATATCTTGAGTTTAAACTAATTCAATGATTATGTTTTAATGCTGTTCACAAACTGAATTGATTTGTTGATTATTTTTTTATGAGAATATAGTAATTAATTGGGAATTATTTCGAAATACTATTGTGGATTTTTTCCAAGTACCAAATGTTTTCGGCTTTTAGTAAGTCTTAGATATTTAAAATAGAAATACTTTTTATATTATAATCAAGTATTCAAAACAATATTTTTTTAAAAACAAATGTGACAATCAATTTTGATTATTGTGATATTATTTATTAATATATGAATTTTTGGTATTTTATAAAATATATAAAAAAGTTTATAAATATTAATTGATTTCTGATCGATGAATTTATGGGTATTGAAACAATATTTGTTTTCGTTTTTGAATAAAAATATTGCTCCAGATGCTTATGAATAACTTATCTAACTTTTTTATGTATACATGTTAAAAAAAAATTCTATAACAATCAGAATTGTTAGTTAGTTTTATTGCACAAAATGTAATAAAAAAATCAATTCCTGATTAATATTCCTTTATCTTAACTTAACTATCCTTGATTTTTTAAACTAACTTTTATTGATAAATTAGAAAACATTTTATTTGTTCTATGATTATTTAAATGCTGTTCACAAACTGAAATTTTATGTTGAACAAATTTTAATTTATGAGAAAACCGACCAAAATAGTTAAGAGATTTTTACACTAAAACCTTTTACTTTACTTAAATATTTAAAATTATGAATTAATTTGAAAAAATTAATTTTATTTTATATTATAACAATTCTTATACTTTTATTAAAGGATTTGGAAACAATTTCCGTAATCAAAATGGAATGGGTGGTCGAAGTAATTTTATGGATCAAGCTGGTGGCAACCGTGGAATGAACAGGTATCCAGATAATGGATCAAGAGATTTCAATCGGCAAAATGCACCACAATTTCCTGGAAGTCGTGAGCGTAGATCAGAATTTGATAGCTTACCAGCTCCACCACCTAGTAAGAATTCTATAATACTTTATTATTTTTATAAGTACGCTTATTTATTTTAAGAGCTTCATTTGAAGAAACAAGAAACAATTTTATAATACTATTAACTATGATATTAAATTGCATTTTAAAGTAGGGGGTATATTTAAAAGACTTATTTTTTGTCTCCCTTCTGGAAATGTTTAGAAAGTCGGGTAATTTAAAAATTAAGAAAATGTAATAACCCTGTACATTTTTTTAGTAGTTAATATAAATATTTGAATATTATATGAAATATTATTTATGTGAAAATAAATTACTAATTAAACACTTAACTATTTTCAGCTGATCCTGGTAGGCCAAAATTGCAATTGAAACCAAGAACTATTAAAGAGCCATTAAATCAAATGGCTGAAACAACCCAACATTCAACTATATTTGGGGCAGCCAAACCTCGGGAAGAGAAACCTCTTCCTGATGTTGTAAAAAAGACATCACCTCATTAATAATGTTTTTGCCACTTCAACATTCTAATGGACATTTCTTTTCTATTTCTGAGAACTTGTGTTTTTTTACATTTTATCTTTTTTTTTTTTTTTTTTTTTCTTTTTTTTTTACATATTGCAATAAAGCTATTTATATGTACTGTGGCAATAAGAATTCCTTCACAGAAATTGTAACTTTTGAAATTTTAACTTCTGTGCTCTGTATGTATAATTTTCACTTTAAGTATGTATTTATATATATGTACAAAATAAGTACATTTTATACATTTAACTGTACTCGTATAGTTAATAGTTTTATTTATATAAGTGATAAATTTAGGTATATTTGCATAATTATTATTTGTAGTTATTAGGTAGGTTTTCGTTTATATTAATATACTTATATTAAGTTATTTGTATAAAATACTAATTATAATTTACTAAACAACATTATAGTACGTCTTCATAAACAAAATTGTTTACAATTAAATACAGTTATTTATTCCAATCATAACAACCATGTGTTTTTAATTTATGACCATTTTTTTTATTCATTAGTTTTTGTACTAATATTTTATCTTTATTTAATTTAAAAAATTGTACAATATTCAAAAAACTAATCATACAGTATAAATCAAACATCTTTATGTAAATAAAACAAGGTTGAAGTACATGAATGTATATTTTATTAATAATTTTTACCTTTTACAAAAAAAAAAAAATGAAAGTATTTTGTAACACTGATTTATTTAGAAAAATGTAATATAATATTCTATAATGTCAAAAAGTAAACTTCAACATAAATAATTATATTTATTATTTATGATAAATGTATAGCTTAAACAGTAGAGGAACTATCAGATATTAATCTATTTCATTAAATAAATGATTTCTACTTGGTAGTAGATAATATAAAATTTCGGAGTGAAGCAGAATAAAAATTCATTATAACTATTTGAGATTATTATCTCAAAAATTTCAGGTTGCACGTTATTGGTATAGTACATTTGTTTAGTTTAGTTCTTTGGTAAAGGATTTGATCTCGACATCTCTAAATGCGTCTCTAATAGTTAATATAAAAAATTTTTAAAACATTGATTTACAATAATTATAAATAAGCAAATAAAATAATAACAATAGAAAAATAACGAAACAATTAATCATGTGATTTTTTAATTACATACTGTATCTTTTGAAATTTTAACTTAATATCATGTAGAAGCACATTTTCATAACCTGCAATAAAGTAAAGTTTCCAAGTAGGTATTTTAGAAAAGATCACCACCCCCTTAATATGCTGCCAGTAAAAATAGTTTAAAATGTATGGTTGGCTCTTTTTATAATTCTGGCTACAGCTCTTAACATTCTTCAATATTATATTATAAAACATGTTTTGCTATCTACTCAAAATTGTATTTTTAAAACGTAATTATTTGTAACGAGAAGGTTTGAACCACTACTATTCGGGCATGCCTTTGATAGAAATGTATACTCGCACATCAAAAATTAATCAATAATAAATGAAAACTATCGCCAGTCGAAACTCAACACGAAATGATCGGTGAATATGTATATTAATGTTTATTATTTCTTATACTATATGTATACATTTTTACTAAAATGATTTTTTTTTATTTTTCCTTGCTTTTAATGATGTGGAAATACTATTTAAAAGTATGAATTACGAGTAAAATGCCAAAAATTGAGCTTGAAATTTGATATGAAAATTGTCACAAGCCTAGTGAGAATTTTCAAGAACAAGGCTGCATTTGTTTTACCAGTGACTTATTTATGGGCAGCGTCAGAATAATATGACAAACTCCTGGAAAAAGTGATATACATAATTTTTTTTTCATGTATCTTTTCTAATTATGTATTGGCGTACAAACATTGATTGACATAAACTAGAATACTTATAAAATATAATAGATAATAATTATTATATTATTATCATAATTATCTTCTAATATATTTTATTAAACTGAAGTAAGCATTTAATTAAATGACGTGCAAAAATTAAAACTATCAAATCATATATTGTGACATCTCTCTTAATAAAATACACGTACACCACTGTGATTTCCAGTGTCTCTAGCGACAATAAGAATATACTAGTCTTTTAATAAGTGTATGAACTTGTGAATTTAATGCAATGAATTTTTTTGTTTTAGAGTGACGAGAAAAAAAATGTTATTATCTTTCATAGAGTGGAAAATTTTGTACTCTGAACGGTACAATTTATAAATACAGCCTGAGTAAGAGTTTAATATTGAAATGATTAGTTTGGTTTTATGATCTCCAATAAATCCGATTTTGTATTTGCATACTTATAAGTTATGATCTCTAATGAGTTAAAAACTTAAGTAAGATAAACAAAAATCTTCTTTTGTTTCTATGTAATTAAACAAGTAGGTTAAAATGTGATTCGAAATATCATTTCATATATCACTGGTTTGAATCATATTTATTATAAATATATGGTTTGGAGAAATGGTTGTTTACGTGACTCTAAAGGTTTAAATGCTTGTCTGTAAACCGAAGTTAATCGCCAGTGTTCTGGGTAATCTCTACCTGTAGTCCCAGGCCACATAGAAAATGGAGGGAGCAACGTTCCTATCACATATTTTTTTTTATCCGAATTTGTTGTTTTAGGTCTGGGTACTTTTAAATGTTTTTTGGTAAGTTTGTGTTGTTGACTCATCAAAGGTTGAGGAATGCCGGCTTTAAATGCCATTTTGTATTTATTTATTTGCTCTTGAAACTTTGGTTGTTGTTTTACTGGTTGAAGATCACAAGCTACACACGGTCTGTAATGCTTTTTATCATCACCTGAAATTTTATTTTCTATGTCTCCACGTTCTGAAATTTGATCTAATTCTTGTTTATCCACAGCTTCTTTTTGATGAGAGAATAATTGTGGTATAGTTGAAACTGCAGTTTCTTCTTTAAATTTTTTTCCAATATTTATGTTGGGACTCGATATTTTCAATAAAGTTTGACCCGCTTTGTCGTCTGTCATAATTGGCGTTTGATCAACTGCGAATTCATTGTTTGAAGTTAAAATTTGTTTTTTTGGTATTAAATCCATAACAGCTGAAAGGTTTTTTCCTTTCATTTGCTGTATGTTGTTGTTGGATTCTTTTTCAAGTTTTTTTAAATCACTAGGTTTTTCTTTAATCAGACCCATAATGGCTGAAAAATTCGATTCTAATGGCTTGTTCATTTGATTCTCGGCTGCTTCCTTCCGTAAAATTTTTTGAAATACTGCTGGTTTATCGACAGATTGTGGCCTATCGAATGGTGCGTCCAGATCCCAACATAAGGCTAGCTTTATATCTGTTATTGGTCGGCCACAGACTAAAGGCACACTGGTTTTAGGTCGGTCGTCTCTTGAATTCTGTTGGTTCTTATGTTTAACATCAGATGAAGATTTTGGTCTGAAAACTTTTAGTTTACTACACTGTGTGGGTCCCGGATCATTGAAAGACTTATATGCAACTGCAGAACATTTAGGCCAAAAATCGTTGAGACCCAATCCAGGATGTTTATCTCTTTTCATTTGAAGTGACCTATATAAAGCATCTTCAATTGTGTCTGGAAGACGATGGTGTTTTTTATTATCAAATTCGTATTGGTCTGTAATATTCCTATTTTGCCCTATGCTTATATGACTTAACGATGGACTTGATTGCGCTCTAGGTAACACGTGATTATTAGGCAAAGTTGAGTTCAATTGTTCTGTTTTATGTCGCGATTTATTTGAACTTGAAGTTTTCCGCGATACCGATGAATTCTGAAAAAATATTAAAATTATCAAACACATTAATGAACTTTTAAATAATTTTAATATCATCTTAATAATCTTTACAAAAATTATACAATATTTACAAGAAAGGACTTTATGATCGAAAGACAAATTCTCTATATTTTTAAGTTTTATATATGATTATTTTAATACCATTTCAAGATACATTAAGTTAATGAGGATGGTTCAAATATTGAATTTAAAGTAATGTATTCATTTAAATGTTGAATATTTTCGTACTTGTTTCTCTAATGAAGAAAATTTCTTAATCTAAAAATATTTTTTGATTATGAAGTTAGTTAAAACTCAGTTATATTACTTTTTAGTTCCATGTTCCATTGATAAACAATCCCTTCAAATTATCATTAATATACATTCAGTGCAATTTTTAATTTTCACATTTTTTTTTATTTTGAGATTTAATTCAGTTCATTAACTAATCTTGATGTAGTAATAATATGAATATTTTTTTTTAAGAAATTTTATTTTTATTTTTACGATCAACACATTTAAACGATGAATCTTTTTAACTGGAATATCTTAACTTAATGAAAAAAGTATAATACTGCCTATTGTGTTAATAATAAATGTCTATTAATTTTTTTAGAAATAATAATATATCAACTATAAAAGACTTTTNTATTGTGTTAATAATAAATGTCTATTAATTTTTTTAGAAATAATAATATATCAACTATAAAAGACTTTTTTATTAATTATAAATTCACTTGCTTTATATCATTATATTTTATTATTCAGTAATTGGTACATATTTTTTAGTAATTTAAAATAAAAAAAAAATTATTGATTGTGTCACATTTAAACATGACTTACAACAGTTTTGCTGCTTTTTATAGACTCTTTATCTTCTTCTTCATTTGTTGTTTTTCCTTTGTCTATAAAATCGTCGTCTGAGTAGCATTTATTTTCAACTTCTTTTTTATGACGATCAATAATTGGTTGATGGTAGGAACGCTTCATGTAAGATTTCATGGTCTTTGGGTTTGTGAGTTCTTCAGCTTATTTAGTAAATTAGTTATAATTTTTAAATTAATAAAAAAATATGTTTGAATAATTTTAACTTTACCTATTTCTCTAGTTATGCGTTTGGGTAATTGATATGTTCCTAAATATAGTCCAGCCCAATGTTTTTGATCAACTTTTTGCACGCCAGGCAATAGATGCCCTTTATCGTTCACGATTATTTTTGTTACAGTTGAACGCCCTTTTGGTCGATTCAAATGCCATTTAGGAACTTCCCAATTGCCTAATCTTGTTGGCTTATAAGCTTTTTCAAACTGAAAACCATTTCAATATGCTTAATAGAAAATCACATGTATAGAGCGATTGTTTTATCGTTTACTACTAAATTTCTCCTAATATAATAATAATTTTAAGAATTGTTTTTTTTGGCTTATTTAAGTAGACTTTATTTTTTTTTTATAAGTAGTTAAATCTATTTAAGGTCTATCCATTACCCCTTATAAAGGTATCAACTTTATTTTTTTTAATGTATACTTTAATTGATATAATGTTAGAAAATTATACAATTAAGATAATGATGGCTCGATAACAACTTTTGAAGTATTATTTCGGAATTTATTAATATTTTTAAATGTAGACTGGATGTGAGATGTGGTTTATGTTATTTTACATAACCCAAAATAATAACATAAATTATTATTTTAGAATAAATTGTGTATGTAAAATTAACGTATTTATTATAAACATGGAATTTTCAAATACTTTGTACTTTAAGGCAATAAATTTGATTTTCAAGATCTAGATTTCATTATTTTTCTACTTGTCATCAATTAATTAATTATTATAAATTTTATCCTAAGACTAAAACTAAAGTAATGCTAATAAGTTTCATCCTTTAAAGTATTATTTGCAGTGGAATGAATCAAATATTTAAAATTTTATAAAACTAGTAATACAATATTTGATATTTTGGTTATTATCGTCTATATCAAAAGAAGCAGCGTAGATGTATAACATTATAATTGATAAATCTAAAGAGAAATCATATTATTTCCTGTATAAGTGTGAGCTATACAATCACACTACAGAAATAAAAAAGTCATCCCTTCGAATGAATTGTGCAGTACACACGGTTGCTGTTGGAACACTACAGTAATCCCATCCCACGTGAACCAGTATTATAATTATAATAACAATAATAATTATACCAGTCACCCTTAAACACGACCAGTCGGTTGCTCCCCTTGACAATGATAAACCACCGTTGTAGAAGTTATTCCAGACCAAATTGTTAGCAAACAAGGGATTAGTATTCATATCTTTTTTTTATTGAATTTAATGAATATGTGTTCATAAATTATGAATTTAAAATCATTTGAAAAAATGATAAGAAATTTTGAATATTAAAATATTACATATAATGCAGATATCAGATCACCATAAATTTTATAAAATCATAGTTCACATTCATGTTCAAAATAATTTTATTATTATTATTTTTTAAAACCTGTGAAATGTAATTGGAATTTTGTTGATGTTAATATGATTTAAATACTCTTGACACTTGATACAATATGAGATAAATTATGGATTACTATAATTATTTGGTCAATATGTATTGCACATGCATATTGTGTTTGTTGAAAAAGCTTGCAACCCTATTGTGAACAACATTTGAGCACGTGTAGAAACCAAAACGAAAAATGTAACCCTCTTGGTGGGCGTTCAGTAATATATCAGTCAAGTCTCAACTTGTCATTTATTAATCTACAAATATTTCTATTGATGTTTTCTTGTATACAAATAATAGATTTTTAATTAGGTAATAGATTTCAGAAATATTTTTAAAATCTATTCTATTTATTTATAATTTTTTATAATAGTTTTTTTTGAAAATCAATTTGAACAGCAATCAAAACAAAAAAATCCTTATTGATTTTTTTATAAATTGATTAGTCTATAAAAAAATGAATCTATTATATGCACCTGCACTAAAAATGAGATACTATAAAGATAGGCCGGTCATTGGGATTATATAGATTTTTATAATTTATAGTTTGTCACTGAATGGAGAAAGTGCAAAGGGGGTTGATTAATGACCAAGAGGGATTACATTATCCCTATAAAGCTAACATGTTGTTGGGATAATAATGTTTGTATATTTTTTAGATAGTTTAAAAAATATTGGATATAAAAAATTTAACTTAGGGTCCATATGATTATTTAGTTTTAAGTAAACAATACATTAGAACGTAATTTAAGTATACACTTTGCATTAGTTTAAATAATGTACAAGTAAAACAACAAGAAAACAATAATAAAATGTGTAAGATTTAATAATTCATTCAGTCTCTCTAATTTAACTCTAATAGCAAATAGTAAACTGATTATTTTTGTTAAACTTAAAATATTAAAACAAATTGTGATAAAAATCATGTACACTAAATTTTTGAAAATTTGTTTTAAGTTTAAAATGAAAAAAAATCTAAAAAGAATTATTAACAAAAAAAGAAAATGACATATTATTTTAAAAAAAACTCAAGTAATATGATATTAATAGAAAACTTACTTGGTTACATGTATAATTCATTGACATATTAGTAAAAAAGAATGATTACGGTGGTATTTTATTAAATAAAACTATAAACTGGCTAACAAATAATAAAATAGTATTAAAAACAAAATTATTAACAAAAATTGTACTATGTTGTATTATCAATAGTGTGTCTTCAAAAGCTATCGCGTGTACGTTTGTTTCTTGTTACTATGGACAACATGAACTAGTATACTGTCTTAATTTAATCAATTTGCAAGTACAATCTTGGCCAATGTGTAGATAAAATATAACTAAATCAACATTAAATTATAATACAATAATGCTTTGATGTATTTTTAAAAATTAAAATTTTACATACATATTATATATTTTGTTACAGGGGCGTAGATAAAAAGAGTTTTAGTGTTTAAAACCCAAATAAAACTTAATCCTTATAATAAAATTACATTAAAAATAATAATATTCTTAATACATATAATGTACCATAACTATGCCAATACGAATCCAAATATAGTTCTGTAAGATATGTTTTACTAAAAATTATATTCAAAAAAGCTAAGTTTCTCAAAAATATTTCAATGATTTTTTAAATTGTAAATTTTAAACTTTGTATATAAGTGTTATACGTACCTTTAGTGAAAGATATTGTATATCAATATAAAAAAAGAGTATTGTTCCGTAAATATTAAATATATAACAAATTGTGTTGTTGACTAATACTCGATAAATTTTACAGCTGGGTGACATTTTGGTTATTTCATGACTATTATTTAATTTGTTTATACGAATTTCTTTAATTTATTTGAACATATTAAATAATGAAGTTATATATAAAAAAAGAATATGTCGCCACTTAAAAATTCCATAAAATGTTTTTTAATAATATTAAAGAAAAAAAAACACTTAAGATTTCTAGCACCTGCTTATTTTTTACACTATCATAAAATAGGTCAGCTAAAAAAAATGTGTACAATTTGATTAAATATTTAAATATTTGATTTTATAAAATATAATTAATTGATTTTTGCTTTAGCTTCAATGCGAGTCTGAGAAGGTATTATTTTTACTATTTTGTAATTTTTGTATGTCTGTTGCCACTTTTTTCAGCTACCGTTTTTTTTCATCGATATATCAAAAGATCACAAATCGTATCTAGTTGAAAACTTTGCCCTTAAAAATTGAAAAATAAAAATTTTTTTTACATAAATACCTTAAGTATGCCTCTTTTTTTGGGTATATATTTTTTTGAAAGTTTAAACTTTTACCTACAAGAGGAATTCAAAATAGCAAGTTTTATGCAAAAAGTTTTATTTTTTTAAGTTTTAAAAATATTCCGATAATACTCTGAAATTAAAATATATATTAAATAAAAGTTTATGTTATGTACTATAAGTAAAAAAAAAAAAAAGATTTCTCCAGACGATTTATTCTCTATGTGCAATTGGTTGCTGTATTTAAAAAAACAAGCATTTTTGTGTTAAAATTTTCGAAGTTCCATTTTATATTTTCATATTTAAATTGCTATATCTTTTTGAAAAATGTGTGAATCAATACAATTTGTTTATAGAAGTTATATACATTAAGTACATTAGTATATTCTTCCGATATACTTTTTTTAGATATCGAACAATTTCTTCTCATACAAAGGGTTTTAAAACTTTAAAAATACCTATAAAAAGTAAAACTTTTTAAACTTACTTTTTGAAAATATCCCAGAAATACTTCGAACTTTAAATATTTATAAATAATAGCTTATATTACGAACTACAAGTTAAAAAAAAAAAAAATTATCCCAGCGACTTATCTTCTATATGTAAACGGACCCAAAGTTAAACAAAAAATACTGTTTTCACATAAAATATCAATGTTTAAAAATAAACGTGATTGTAATTTTTTTTTTTTATTTACTTATTAACTTTTTATATTTTAGGTCAAACAGTAAAGCTCTATAGAAAGGGTACGTATCCTTTTTAACCCCCTTTTACAAAAAAATTAAAAAATGATTTAAGTGTTAATGTTTAACATTTTGCAGCTTTTAATGTCATTACAATAAGTATATTAAAAGGAAGAAGTTGTACTTTCCCCCAAAAAAATGTTATAGCTTATAATAAATTGAGGTATCGAAATACAGGGTGGTTCTTTTAATAGCCTTTTCTTATTCACTCGACTATTCTTAAAATAGTAATAAGAAAATTCTCTATGGTATTTTCTAGTTTCAAATATTTCTCGATTAATGAATAATTAATAAATCAAGAAATATATAAAAGTACAAATTTTAAAAATTTAATAATTAATATTAAGTTTTTTTTAAATTTATTCCTTTTACCTTATAAGGGTTTCAACATTATTTTATTAAATGATCATATACATATTTGACTAGCTTATAATATAGAAAATAAACTAATTAAGAAATGAATGATCGATGACAACATGGGAAACATTTTTTCGGAAGTAATAACTATTTTAAAATGAATGTGAAGTGTTGGTTTTGTTTTTTTCATTACCCTGACGCGGTCATTCTCCTTCTATCTATATTTAAAAATGTTATTAACTTCTCAAATATTAAAAAAATTGTTTATCTCAAATATAATTTTTGAAAGTAATTATTTAATAATTATTATTTTAACCGGTCATTTGCTTAATTTGGCTATATTTTATATTATTAGCTACTTAAATATGTACAACCCACCCTTATAATGTAAAAAGGATGAATTAAAAAAAACTTAATAATTAATAAATCAAGAAATATATAAAATTAAAAATTGCCATAAAGAATCTTACTTTTAAAATTATATTTTTATTAAAAAAAAAAAATAATTTATGAATATTTAGAGTTTGTACAGCTGATACACAGATCATAATGATGAGAGATGAGTTATTGTAAATAAACTCCGCCCATATGACGAGATTTATAATGATTTCTAAAGGGCGTGTTGAACGTCATTGGTCCAGTAAGGATGCGCTATTTCACATGTCTGGAGACTGGGAAAACGAGACAGAGCTTGCATTTATCAATTTACTCTAGTCAATGTGACATCTATTTGTGAGTTCAACAGCTTTAATACAATCCTCTAAAGTAAGTACACTTAATACTTGTTAATAATTCCATTATTCGAAAACTTATGTTTGAATTTTTGTAAAAAAGTTCTTAAAAATATATATATACCAATTCGTTAAGTATTAAACAACGATATTTTTTGCCATTATTATATAATATTTAATATTTTAATGAACTTCTTATCGATTTCTTTTATAAGATATACCATTCAACTTAATATTATTCTTATTTTTGACATATTAAAAATTGGACCGTCTTGAAAGTAAAAGTATGAGATGACTGTGGTAGACGGGAAACTCTATACACCTTTTGGGAAGGTCCTTTACACATGTAAATATTTAAATTTTTTTGCGAGTTTCGTAATTATTTATTTATATATAATTTAGTAGCTCATAATATATTTTAAAGTTATATATATTTTCGGAAGTAATCTTATCATCTTATTATACCTCCTATTTCTAATAAAAAAAATATAAAATAAATAAAAAAAAAAAATCGTTTGCAAATAATTTTTGAATTATCATAATTTTTACTAGTTTCTAATTATTTATACTTTTAAATAAAAGGTCGTCATTGATTCTCAGAAAATGAATTTAAAAAAATAAATGAACATATTTCTGCAGTATAACTCATTATTATTATTATTGATCCTGCTCGATTTATATGCTAAAGTTTTTATTATATGACATGGTCTAGAAGTTGAAATTTATACTAAAGTGGGTATCATAAAATCAAACCACACCAAATACCATATAATATGCATCAATGTATAAGTACTTGGTACTCAACACGTGTCTAGGCCGACGTTTTATTCCTCTGAGACCGAAATGTATATTCTATATGTTTTTGATACAACCAGCACCCTTACAAAATAACCAAGAATAACATATTATCATACATAATTCATTAATATGTAATCAATACGTTGTTCTTACTTTTATATAAGGGAACTATAATATATATATATATATATATATATATATATATAAATGACAATATATGCCAAATCAGTAATTAAAATTTTAGTTTGGTTTTGTTATTGAACTGAAATGAAATACTAGAATTACTATAAATAATAATTAGTAAAACGAATTAAGAATTAATACTATTAAAAAAAAAAAATAGAAAACTATAATTCAACTATCATTAAATAGAGTGACAGCACTAATGAATGAACACCACTGAAATTTTAACTATAAAATGATCTAATTTGACTGTAATATGTTGATGTTATTAGTTTTATAACAAATAAAATGTCTAAGCTAAGTCTTATAGCAATATTACAATCTTTCATATTATATTATATTTCACTAGAAGATTATATATTAAAATGCATGTGTTAGTTAATTTTAAATAATTTTCCATTATTACTATAGAGATATTTCCAGAGAACAAATATCTATTAGTTTAATGTCTAAGTTAATTGGTATTTAAATATTTTTTTAAAATAAAATTAATGAAGAACTTTAAATGATGAAAAACTCTTTAAACTGTTTATTCACTGATAAAGTCATCCTAGCTTCTTTTTTTTATTAGTATATATAATCTCTTAATGTTTAAACAATTTGTTTGATATAATTATTTTTTGATTAACCGATAATTGAAAATCCGAAGAATAGTTATAAATTTTTACAATCTTATAACTTAAATATTATGTATATTTTTATTTAGAATGGATTTTTTACAATGCGGAATGTATTCCATGGCTGATTCCACACTTCCAGATCATGATCATGGTCGAATTTCAATGTCAAAAAAAAGGTATTTATTATCATTTTTCTCTTAGAATTCGATGTTAATTCTAAATAATTAACGTGTTATTTACACAAAATTTGTTTTGTAAGTTAATTATGATAACTAAAATCATTACTATAAATGATTAACACTTAGAATTAAAGACTAAAAAGTATAGTATTTCTGAATAATAATTGGTAGTTTTTGCAATTGTAGGTATTATTTTATATTATTTCTATAATGTAAAATTAATATTTTTTAATTTTTAGTCGCGATAAAAATGTAGTCCCTGGGATGGCCACATTAACAAGAGAAGAACGAAGGAGAAGGAGAAGAGCTACACAAAAATACAGAATGGCCCATGCAACTCGTGAAAGAGTTAGGGTAGAGGCATTTAATGTGGCTTTTGGCGAGTTACGTAAACTTTTGCCAACAATTCCACCAGATAAAAAACTATCGAAAATAGAAATTCTTAGGCTAGCTATATGTTACATTATGTATTTAAACCAATTCTTGGAAACTTAGTGAAATTGACCATTATTTTTCTCGTATTTCTATGAATTTTGTGTTTTTGTTATGTACTTATTTTTTTCCACCGGAAAATTAAAAATTATTTATAAAATAGTGTACTATACTTATTTGTATTTCGATGCGAAAATAATAAATTTGTTATTATTATTATTATTAAATTATTGTTTATTTATCAAAATTCAACTTTGAAAGTCAATAAAATACTTTCTCACAAATATAAACATTTTCTAATAATCAGTTGACCCGAACAAAAGTATTAACTTATCAAAAATTCATCAAATTATGGTTGAATAGATAGAAACTATTTTAAAATACTAGAAAGTCTTATATAGCTATAAACGTCAAGTTAATATTTTAAAGTAACAAATAAATTATCAACGTAGTAAAACACACTTATAGATGACTAAATGACAACTAATTTTAAGAAAATCATGAAGAAAATGACTTTTTTCCTTTAAAATTAAACTTTTTAAATCACTCACGATTTAAATCAGCACTTACAATCATTTTAATATTTTCGATGATAATTTGTAATATTGTTACACATTTAAATAGTGTCTTCCTTATGATAAGTTTTTACAGTTTTGCAAAATTCGTGGAACCAATGTTTTACTAAAAGTCCCGTCTGGGGCTAGAGGATTTTACTGCGCATATAATGGAATCTGCAAAACAAACACCTGAGCCTTTTCCCTTTAACCAAACGGTTATCACTGTGTCGTCAATGCTTCAACCATTGTTACAACTTAAGTATTTACCAATGAATTGTAAATGATTATACAAATTTATTGTTGATATCAATATGATAGGTGCCAGTGGCGAGAGGCGAAGAGAAGTTTTCAACCACTTCGAGTCAGAAATTTATTTTAATGATTTTTTTAATATTCCATGATTGATACTTTTATAATTTTAATACAAAATTTACCTCACTATAGGTAAAAAAAGTTGTTAAAAATGCTATTATAAGCAATTTAGATGAAAATTTATTGCCACTCGCAAGTATAAATGCAGTGTCTATAACGATTGGATTGCTTTGTTCCCCTTCGTACATCTCGATTGTTCAAACTAAATTAACTATAGGGTGTTGGGAAAAGACTGATATAAGTGTGAACAAGAGGCGCGTGTATGATGTAGTCTCTAGGGATTCATGCACAATTCTAGTTACATGGATCGTCGCTCAACGTACGACCTTTTTATATGTGTAAATCGGATTAGAAAACACCGACCAGAAACGATCATAGTCTATTTTCAATAATTTGATTTTCTTCTTGTGTTACTTATTTCGATTAGATGAATCTATTCAACACCGCTACACATTATTTGATATTCTAAATTAACTCGGTGAAAGATGTAAATAATAAACGTAATAAGTTTTAATTTAATTTTCCATAGACTTTTTACCACACATGACTAATTACATATTCAAGTATACATTAACGACTTTTATGATAATAAAAATTCATATGGATTTATTATTTTGTAGAAACAATCAGTTTAATAAGTAAAAAATTGTTTTTAAAAATATCGATAGTTTATTAAGATCTACAATTGATTGGTGAAAGCAAAAACACAGAAAATTAGGCCCTTGAAATTATGATGTCTTCTTAAATGGAATGATTTTATATCTTTAACGAATGAATTGAATTTTCAGAAGAATATTCGATAGTCTTTGTTTTTGAAACATGCAACAGTTAACTCTTTTATGTGATGTGTCTTAGATTATTTGAATTTAAACTATTTTGAATATTTAACTAGGTTGTTATATCTCTAAATCTTTCAATAATGTTTCATTGCGAAGAAATTGAAGAACTCAATGCTATAACTGATTCTAATTTTTTAAAAAAATAACTTACTTAATAGTAATTATATAAGTTCCAGATCACATATCAATCTAAAAAATAGGATTTTTCGAATTCTCATAAAATTTACTATAATTACCAATAAATTTACTGTAAATATTTTTAAAACTCTCTATTAAATGATGTTAAACAAAGTTAAACATTTTTAAATTATAAACTTTTATAAAAATAAAATCTAAAGGACAAGAAAAATGGGTTAAAATCTCAAAAATGAGATAATAGAAAAAAATTAATTACGGGTTTGTAATCGGCGCAAAAATGGGTTTAAAAATGTATATTTTGGGTCTCTCATGGAAATTCCTTGAAAACCAGTAAATTTATTAATAAGTAATAAACAATTTTTTTTTTAAGTATTGCATTAAGCCCTTCAATTTTTATATACGTATGTCATAAAAGTAATTACTACTTTTAAAATTTTTTCGTAAAAATTACAATATTAAATATTAATTCAATTCTAAATTTAATTACTATAATTAATATTAGACCTTATTGTGCTACTTTTTTCAAATAAATTTATCAAATTATGAAGTATTTTTTATTTTTAAATTATTGTCAATAAGTATTTAACTAGAGGAGACCGGTTCAGTTGTAACATTTTTTATATTTGTAGCAATATCACAAAAAAAAAAAATAATATGACTCAAAAATGTTTAAAATAAAAACTTCTCTTAGAAGGCACTACATTTCATAGGAATAAACGGGTGAAACATGTTAGCGACAAGTGTGCGCCCGTGATTAAAAAAAAAATAATTTTGCTTATTTATCATATACCAATTTAATTAAGTTTGTCATTTTTAAGTTTAATTTAAACCAATAATAAATATTTATTAGTAGAACTTCTATCTACTATCCCAAGACGGTAATTTAGGTTTTTTTATAACAATAGATAGATAATGTCGTCTTCCTTCATAATATACATTTTAAGTTCATGTAATTAATACAAACATTTATATAATGTTTTTTTTATTAGATTAAACCCCAGGTAAGCGATAAGTTGTGCCACAAACATATATAAGTTATATTTAGTAGTTATACATACTTTATTTTTAGAGTTGTTGCAATCTGAACTAGAGGTAAATATTATCAAAATATTTAAACATAAAACATCTCTGTATTATGCATTAGATTTTGCTTAGCTTGGTCTTCGCCCCCGACCTGAAGCTCTACAAAACTCACGCGCCTTCGGTGCGTATGCCTCTTTGGCCTGTCCTCATAAGTAGGCCGCTGATTTCGGTAAGAGTCCTCAACTACGGCGGTCACGATAAGTGTTACGCAGAAAAAATATTACATCAGAATCAGTGTAACAAATATATTAAACAATTAATTATTAAAATCATAAAAATTCTATAAGAGAAAATATTTAAAATTTTATGAATTTCAAACGCTCGTAGCGGCCAAAGTTTTGATCGGATTTTCAAATTTTTGGCGCTTCCTCGGCACGTATAGATCGCCGTCGTAAAATTGGGAATCAAAAAAAAATTGTTCACATTTCGTAAAGATTTTCGGGTGGCGTCTTTTAAGTGTATGAAAAAAAGGTCGTAGAACGGTAAAAAATGAATGGATTGATTAAAATTTTTTATGATATCTCAGAAATGTTTTTGCGCGGGTCTAGTGAAAATTTTATACCTTAAGTCGTAAAACGTTGACGTCAGCGAGCGTTTTTCTCAATAACAATTAATAATATACAATGTAATATTATATTACTGTTATTGTATAAATCGAGCATAATGAGCATGGACGTAACTTGAAAAGTTCTTTTGTATGAGCTATAGTCCTATATTCTATTTTATAAATTTAGAGAAATAATTTGACAGTACACTTTTCTACTACATTTCTTTATTTCCTCTCTCTCTCCAAAAATTGAGTATTAGTCTATTTGCGGAGGCTACAAATGTTTCTATGAGGGCCGAAACCCTTTCAGCAAGCATGCTTTCTATGATACACGGTAATGAGAATTTCAATGATAATGAGATTTATTTTACTTAATTTGTGTGAATATTGTAAAATCACAAATTTTATGAAATAATGTCAAATAGATTTCATACTATTCGCAGTAAAACATAGTCATAGTCATCAATAACAGTACATGAATTTAATAACTACTACAGTGTTACCACTTATTTTGTATCAACTGCTTTCTATGTTTACTACTGTTATCAATTGTTGATTATCATAATTAATATGTGTTTTACTTAGGTGTTCTTAATATTATGTTAATTATTTTCACTACACAGAATGTGGACTATTAGCTAAATTTTGTTATTATATTGAATTATTTATATATTTTTTTTTACAACACATTAATAATACTTAAAGAAATACGTATTACGCGTTAAAATATTTGTAAAAATTGCCATCTACATGATTTTAGTCTGTAATTATTATAAGTTTTCTGTTATTATTTAATTTATTTTAATTACTTAAATTAATACAACAAAAATTTGTTTTTTTATTCATTTTGCTCTTAGAAGTATTCTTACCTCCGAAATACTTCATAATTTTTGGTAATTTGCATTTTTTTACATATATTATTTATGTTATATTACATATAATATTAATGCTGGCTTCTCACTTCAATAACTTTCAATGTATAAACAAAAATTTTTAAACTAAATTGGATTACAATTATTAAATCTTATCAGTAAACTTATTATTATTTCCTATTATAATAATTTTTGAAAATTTTTAATTTTAAAGTATGTGTTACAATAGTGGGTGTGATGAATCATATAAAATAGTACTAAGGATACCACTCCTATAACTATTGTTATAGTTACATTTTTAGTTTCTTGTTATTTGTTTTTATTATTAATTACTGTTGTTTTGTTTTTGTAGATCAATTATTTGTCTATTATACTTTTTCAATGGTTTGTCAAAGATAGGGAAAATCAAATGATTGTTGGTGAGTTATTCATTACATACTATAAAAATGGACCACAGTTTTCAGAATACAGGGAGAACTCATGTAAGATATTTAAACTTGTTTTTAGTTTAATTGTTATAATATAATTATTATTTATTTTTATTAGTTTGGAACCAATCCTCAAAAGATAGTAACAAATTCATATTGCGATCGTACATCACCTGTATCACCAGTTACAAACATTGGAACATTTTCATCTTTAATACACCACTCAAAAGATGACAACAATATGAATTCATTGCAGCGCAAAGCTCAAGTTAAACTGAATACCATGCCGTAAGATTAATCATGCAATTTTTTCTATTTACAATTAAAATACTATTCAATAACTTTTATTTAAAAATAAAAATATACATAAACAGAATTTGAATTAATTTTGTTAAGAATGCATTTTATATTTAATAGAAATATCTAAAAAAAATATTTAAACTGTTGAAAATTTGTCATTAAATAGATTTTTAAAATAAACTTGCATTCTTTTCTCACAATCAATATTATTAATCTTTCAAAACAAGACATTGAAATGTTTAAAATTTAGAATAGAATTTTCTTGGAGTTAATTTTAATACATTTAATCTTAATGTACTTTAAATTTTGATTCTTTTTTCAATTTCTTTTCATAAGATAACACAATTTTTTTTTTTTTTTAATGCATATTACTATTTTTGAGTATAATATTATTTTAACAGCGCTAAAAAAGAATCATGGATAATAAATTCTTGTAAATTGTATTTGTTGAAAAACAGTGTTTAGTACTCATCTCTCAGTTATAGTTTTAAGAAATTTTTAACAAATATATTTTATGTATCTTAATTTATGATTAGATGGTTTCATGGTAAAATATCAAGGGAAATGGCAGAAGATCTACTTACACCTAAAGAAAATGGATTATTTTTAGTTAGAGAATCTACAAATTATCCTGGAGATTATACACTCTGTGTATGTTATCATGGGAAAGTGGAACATTATCGAGTGAAATACAAGGACAATCAATTGACAATTGATGATGAAGAATTTTTTGAAAATTTATCAAAACTTGTAGAAGTAAATATAATATAGTGGAATTAAATGTTTTTTTATGACTTTTATGATTTCATATCAATTTTAGCATTATGAAAATGATGCTGATGGTTTATGCACTCAATTAACTAAGAGTCTACCTAAAAAAGGAAAGCAAGATTATTGCATTGATACAAAATCCTTCATTGAAGCAGGATGGGTTATACAAGAACATGAATTACAAGTAATGTTCTATCTCAATATTATATTGTATTACAATTCTAAATTATTTAAAATTGTATCCAGTTGAATGAAACAATCGGAAAAGGAGAATTTGGAGATGTTTTATTAGGAATGTACAGAGGAGAAAAAGTTGCCGTAAAAATGTTAAAAGATTCTAGTGTTGAAGCGCAAAAATTTTTGACAGAAGCTTTACTGATGACGTAATATTATTAAATTATATTTCCTATAATTTGAATTTAATTATTCACTCATAATTATATATATAATTTAAACTTTTTAGATCCCTGAGACATGAAAATTTAGTGGAACTTCTTGGTCTTGTTTTAAATGAAAAACATCTTTTGTTGGTGACTGAGTATATGGGTAAAGGAAGTCTTGTTGAATATTTACGTTCAAGAGGTCGTCTCCATGTTACTAAAAAAGATCAAATTAATTTTGCTGTGTAAGACATTTTTATAAATGTTATTTTTTGTGTAATAGGACTTATTTTATTCTATTTATTTTACTTATTTGTTCACTCAATTTTACTAGAGATACATGTAGTGGAATGGAATATTTAGAATTTAGAAAAGTTGTACATAGAGATTTAGCTGCTCGAAATGTACTTATATCTGACACAGGAGTAGCAAAAGTTGCAGATTTTGGATTAGCACGTGAAGAAAACTATACAGTAGATGCTGGCAAGTTACCAATTAAGTGGACAGCTCCTGAAGCTCTCAGACAAGGAGTAATAATCAATAAAGAATTTTTTCTAATTAATTATAATGCATTAAAAAAGAATACATTTTTTTTTTAGATATTTTCCAATAAATCAGACATGTGGAGTTTTGGTGTTTTGCTGTGGGAAATATACTCTTTTGGCAGAGTCCCATATTCTAGAATAGTAAGTTTTGACTATTGTGTTTCATATTTTGATATATCTTGTTTATAGATATACTCTATATTGTTTAGTTCGAAAATATTAATGTTTATATTATACAGGGTGATTTTTTTATCATAACCCACTCAATTACTTACAGAATAATAATAATTAAAAAAAAATTTTTTATTATTATCTTTAGTTACACATTATTCTTGAATTTTTAACTATGTAATACTTTTTAAGTTCATCCCTTATGCCTTGGAAGGGGGTCAACTTTGTTTTTTTAAATGGTAACACATATTTTTAATTTAATAAAATGTTTGAGTTTTTAATTTAATAGTAAATGGCATTTGAATTTTTAATATAACTTAATTCGTTTATTAGATATAATCATTTAAAGTTTCAAATTTTTGAATTAATATACAGGTATAATACACAAGGGATTACAAATACAGGTAGCTAATTGGTTTTTTATAACATCGATATTAGCAGGTACACAGCATTGTTATTATCAATTGTAGTAAGGCACATTGTTATGAGTTTATAAATACACTAACTGACAATACAGAAAGTATATCTATTGATAATCATAATTGATAATAAACAATCCGTGACTGAGACAGCAATGTCATAAAAATCCAATTAGCTACCTGTATTTACAATCCCATGTGTATTATACATGTATATTAACTCAAAATTTTGAAACTTTAAATGTTTATATCTAATAAGCTAATAAAGTTATATTAAAAATTCAAATGCCATTTACTATTAAATTAAAAACTCAAACATTTTATTAAATTAAAAATATGTGTTACCATTTAAAAAAACAAAGTTGACACCCTTACAAGGCATAAGGGATGAACTTAAAAAGTATTACATAGTTAATAATTCAAGAATAATGTGTAACTAAAGATAGTAATAAAAAAAAATTTTTATATTATTATTATTCTGTAAGTAATTGAGTGGGTTATGATAAAAAAATCACTCTGTATAGTACATAAATAAAATCATAAAAAAAATCAAAATTGAACAAACTTCAAAATGCTCTATAAACTTAACTACTGAATAAAATAAGAGTTTTTGATATCAAAATTTTTCTTTAAAACTTAACCATGAAATGGCTATTTTCAAATCTTAAAATAAATATTATTACAAAAATTAATATTCAAAATATTTATTATAATTGCGAAAAATAATACATAGGATTATATTATATTTTAATATAATCTTATATATATTGTAAAAATTAATTTAAAAAAAAGTGTAAAATATTATTTGGATTATAAGTTATATAAGTGGTCAGTTAGATCTGTTCTACTCTTTATTTATGTATATTTATATAGGATTATTCCACTAAAAGTACATTTTTCATTATAGTTAATTTTTAATATTTATTGGATTTTATTAACTTCTATTACAATACTAATTCCTTTACTTTTATTAACATTTAGCCATTAATCGATGTTGTGAAACATGTAGAAAAAGGTTATCGAATGGAAGCTCCTGAATGTTGCCCTCCAGAAATTTATGAAATAATGAGACAAGTAAGAACAATTAAATTGTTTAATGTTTAATAAGAAGTATTTATTTAAATTTACTACTAATTTTACTTTATTTTTAGGCATGGGACTTATTACCAGATAGAAGGCCCAATTTCAAAGATGTTAAAACTAAATTAGCACTTTTAAAAGCTTTAACTATTAACTAGTTATTCAATAGGAAACAAGTGTATAAAATATTAAATTTCTATTGTAAACATTTGTATAAACTATTAGTCTTAATTTATAAATTATTATTTGTAAGATTATTTATGAGCTAGTCTTTCATATTTATTATTATTTTCAATATTTTTATTGATATATACTGCACTATATTTATGAAATATTTCACAAATTAAAAAAAAATCTATTTTTTTTAGTTTTAATAGTTTTTTATAGTTAAAACTTAAAAATTTTAGCAAACCAGTTTAATAATGTTTTATTTAACATCAAATCCACTTAGTTTAATTATAAAATGTAATTGTAAGTAAATAACTTATTCTATCTGGACTACATCAATTTGTTACAATATATTATGTTGTAGAGTATAGATCCTTTTTGAACTAGTTTTTTTTTTTGTATGAAGAATCACTTCTTTATATTCAAATTTTAAGTGTTGAAATATATATATATATATATATTAACAAAATAAAAAATATTTTTTAAATTCATTAAAATTTTAGTTTGACTATTAATTGATTTTTTTCAATTATATTTTTGCTAATAATTTTTTTGTACTGAAACTAAATTTTAACTTGGTGTATTAAATTTTCCTATAAAAGTTTTAATAAACAAGTTATATGCATAAGTAGTCCCATGTAGTCTTCCATCATAAAATATGTTTTATAAAATGTATATATAAACAGGCCTTTATTTTTATTGCAAGAGTTTTTGGTTTTAATATTTTTTTATTGATGGTTGTATTGAAAATTTAATTTAATATATCTAACAAATGTTTATTATTTTTATATTTAATAATTTTAAATTATATGTTTTTCTTTTTACATGCATTTTACTAACTAAACTATGCATAATTAAATATTGTAAATTTTAATTATTTTTGTCTTGTAAAGTGATTTTATATTTTAGCTACTTTAAAAAATTGTTAAAAATATATCTATTGAATGCATTTTGTAACTGAAGATTTACATAAAATAAATAAATTTTTTTCTAATATACAACTCACTTGAATTAATATTTTTTAAAATTTTTGTTGAATAATTAATTTATTTACTCTTGTAGAAATTGTTGTAATATACACAAAATAAGTATTTGACATAGATTATAAATTTGTTTGATATATAGTTTTTTCCCACTACATATGCAATTTTATTGATATGTTTTCTAATAATACACCAAAGTGTATTATTGACTATTAACATTACAATAGATAAAAAATTTCATCTAACATTTATTTAGATTTTAACAATGAAATAAATTATTTTTAATATTGTGTCAAAATCATTTAAAAAGAAAGTTAAGGAAATTAAAAAATATATTTTTTATTTTAATTAATACATTATTATTGTTAATGTATTAATAATTTAATAATATAAGTAAATATTGGTGGTCCTGATGTTATAATAAACCATAATTATTTTTTAATAATGTAAATAACTCTGGTTAATTAAATTAAATTATTCTAGTCCCTCTAAATATTTTACTGTTTATGGAATCATAAGTATGTTTGTGTAACTGTTGTACAATATAGTAAAAATACATCAAATCAAAAAATATATTTTAAAAAACTCAGTAGATTGTGACACAATGGAACAAGTAAAGATAATATCGAACATTGAATAACATTACTACTATAAAAAACTCTTCAATGCAATTAATATTTTAACAATAGTTTTTATATTTATAATTTCAAAATATGTTTTAAAATTTATTAAATGCTTGTTAAATTATTTGTTTAATTAAAAATACATTAATTTTTAACTTCTATGCAAAACTGAGAAGGTATTAATTTTACTATGATGTGTTTATTTATTTTTTGTGTATTGCCACTTTTTCTTAGCTCTCACCGAACTGATTTCTTTCAACGATACGTCAAAAGATCACAAATCTTATCTAGTCTAAGACATTACCCTGAAAAATTTCCCTTGAAATCTCCAAAAAATTACAAATTTAAAAACCGGTAATTTTTTACTTTTTTTTTTATTTAAAACTATCATACTTTTCGAAAAATAAATGAATAGAAACAATTTTTTTTTAAATATACTACTACTTTATTATTTTTATAATTTTTTTCTTATAAATTACAATATTAAATTATTGAATATTAATTTCATACTAAATTTAATTACTATAATTAGGATATACTTAAGGAAATAGGATTTGATGTTTCTTTTGTAATTATTAACAATTTCTTAGAATTAAACACTATCTACAAATTTGCATCGAAGCGTTTCTTATAACAGTGATTTTAATTACTGTCAGATATCATCTATACTTGTCCCAACTATGCCACGTCTGTAGTGTGCCGTGACCCCACTGTGCTATCGTATTTTTATTTTGACAGCCGATTTACATAGTAAAACAGTTGAGTGATGATTTAATTTTTTCGATATAGGTTAAAGTTGTCAGACATTCCGGAACATTTTCAAATAAATCAATAGCGGCTCTAAAAAATCGGTGTTTCCAAACTTATCGAACACTCTGTATAAGATATTAATATTTTAATTAAAAAATAGAATTTAATTAGTCATTAATCTTCTAATAATTAATGTAATTAGTCTCATTCTCTATTGTTATATATGTTTATTTTACTGAAAATATGTTAATTATGCACATAAAACTGTATATTAGTTTGATCAAAATTGAGACACTAGTTCTTAAAAAAATAAAATTTATGTATATGTATAGTATATTAATAGTTGATCTGATATTATTTTTGTTACTAGTATTTATTATTTTATAAATTCTAATTTATTATTAGTATTTTGAATGAACATAGACTTCACTTCACAGTAATTATAAAATAAATAAATTGGATATATTTTTCTATACCACTAATATAGAAAATTGTGTAAAAACAATCAAGCAAAATTATATTTTAAATAATTTATTAAACAACGTTTTGTTCAAGTATCACATTTTAAATAAATATTTAACATTTCAATAATTAGCTTTTCATTTTATAGAAATCTTTAAGTTTAAGTTTAATCAAATGGACATGATTTTGTGTTTCTCATTTGAATGCAAAATGTTCCACGAGCACTAAAAAAAGAATAAAATAAAATAAATAAATGATTAGACGAATAAAATTACATTAAAAAGCCATAGAAATGCAAACTTTTAAGAAGCCATAAAAATTGATACTTTTAAGAAGCCATAGAAATTTATACTTTTAAGAAGCCATAGAAATTCATACTTTTAAGAAGCCATAGATATTCATTTTTTAAGAAACCATAGAAATTTACACTTTTAAGAAGCCATAGAAATGCATAAGTTTTAAGAAGCCTTAGAAATTCATTTTTTAAGAAACCGTAGAAATTCATACTTTTAAGAAGCCATAGAAATGTACAAAAATTTATAAACAAAAAATTTTTTTTTAACTTGTAAAGTTGTTATGATTATATCAAAGTCATTAAATCTTATATGGTTCAGTTGATTAAAATGAATTTGTTAAAAGGAACATTATTTTCCAATTATTTCAGAAGGGAAAACAACAATATTTTTAATAACTTAAATTTAAATAGTTTAAATCGATAACATTAATTATTAGGTAAGCAAAATAAAATTTGATTGCACAAATTTTATTAAATCAGTAAATATTGAAATTTTGAAAATTCGAAATTAGATTTTTGAGTTAGAAATTATACCTGCAATACAATGATTTTAAAAATCAATAACTTTCTAGCCATATGAATTGCATTGATAATGCGTAGACAATTAAATATTAATAACTAGTATAACTGTACCTTTCTGGAGTATGGAATCCCATTGATACAAGAGAATTCTTAATGACTCCTTTAGGAAAAGGTTGGCAACTAGTTGTACAGGGTACGCCCATATGACGTTTGCCTTTTTCTGAAACGGTTGCAGCAAAAAAACAAGCACCTAAAAAGTGGCTGCATCTCGCACGGCCTAAACAGCGTAAACAAAATTTACAAGTTTATAATTGGTCAAATATTATGAAAAAGAAATCGAGTATTAAAAGCATTTCTTAAGTACTGTAAAAGCCACCATTCAAATATTTTTTTATTTAACTACTCATTTTCTAAACATTTCAATAAACTAATTTTAATCACACCAACCGCGGCATTAGGAAGTTTAAATAAAACTATTAAATAAAAAGTAAAATTACTTGAAAGCAATAACACAAACATTGAACTAAAATGCGATATTGTTAGTGTACTTACAACATTATAAGTTATCCACGATTTCAACATAATGTGATTACAATCTACTAATTGTGTTTCTATCATCTAGTTACATATACCTAAGTGCAATCATTCAACTAATAATAAAATTTAACTACTGATCTCTATACTTGATAAATGGTGACCCTACATCTTAGATCTGCTAAATGATCGTTTTGTGTAAAGGGCGAGCAATATTTATTACGGATGTTTCTTGGTTCATTGATGCAGCTGGGTTGTAAACGACCACCGTTGACACAGAAATCCACGTGCCCCACTTGAGGAACTTCTCCGAGGAATCCAGCATTGGTGTGTATCACTTGGACCATGTTGGCGTCGTCTCTCGTTAAACGGAACTCGTTCGTTCCGTACCTGTCGACCAGAGGTCTTGCCGGATCCAGACCTAAACGGCAAACAAGTACTCTTGTAAAACCACAACCATAGTTTGAACTAATAGAACTTTCTAAGACTAATGCGCTTAATATTTTTCATTCGTTTGCCATAATATCAAACTAAATCGATTACGTTTAAAAGATATATTATTCGAGAGCAGAAAACATCATTCGAGTTATGCGCGTATATCTTAAATTTTGATGAAACGGTGAAAGCAACTAGGATACATTCACTATAAAATTTATTACGATTAGGATCACAGGCAAACGATTTGGATTTCAATTTGTCAAATAATGGCATAGACTTATTGATATTACAGACTTTAAGTCATTTCACCAGGCAGTGCGGCGTTATTTAGATATCCTAATTTAGTATATAATGTTCACAGTTTAACAAAAAACCGGATTGAAGATTACAAAATGAAAAAAAAAAGAAAGTATCTGTGAAAAAATTTTTTTCACAATTGTTTTAGGGGACAAATTACTACAAGCACATAGCAGTAAAAATATTTTTACGCCAATAATGCCTTGTAGACTTTCTACTGTTCACATAAAACTAAAAATATAAAATTAAAATTGCCACTTGAAAAGTAAAGTTAAATGTTATAGTTTTATGATGTTTGAATTATTTTTTTAAGTAATGTTTAAAAATAACAATTTAATTATAGTGTCGTTAAAAATCGTATTGAAATATAAATAATTATTTGTAATAATAAGAAAATGCAAAATAATGTGAAAATATTTAGTGGATGTAGAAAGGAACTTAATTTCAGTAAGAATTTATTATACAACAGAATTTTTTAAAGCCAAACAACAACAAATTTCTAACGACCATTGACTTGATGACGAATACTATTAGGTATTTATATACAATAACTTTTTTATTTGCTATTAGCAAATTAGAAATTATAACCTATAATTTAATATAATATTTATTGTATATTTATATTAAAAATAAATATACAATTTTAATAATACATATATATCCTATTTTATATTCACCTATTGCGACTTTTTGTGTGATTTGTATCATTCAAACAGGTTTTTAATATATACTTCTGTATATAAAAGCAGACGATATTTAATAGTGGTGAAATTGTTAGTTTTCAATTATGCGGAAACTTAAACGACAATGCAATTATCTAAACTATAAATTTTCATTTACTTCATGGAACTTTAGCTTTGTAATTAAAAAAAATATATATATTTAACCATTTGGCACTTATTTTTGAATATGTTTTTTTCTTCCATTACATGACAGCACAGTTGATTATCGTTTTTATATTAATAGAATTTCGAAAAACGTATCAAAGATTTAATCATAATCCGTTATAATTGAAAAGGAATAAACCATTTGCTTAAAAGATGTGAAGCTTTTAATTGAACATTAATGATGTAACTTTATATAACATATAGTGTCTGTTCAAAAAGTAAGGAAACATGTCGATTGTTACAAATAATGAGAACAATAGATACCCGTTTCATTACATACTGAACACTGTGTATATGTATATACATTTTACGGAAATTTGTAGAAGAAATTTTTTTATTTTTTTCTACTATCGATGAAATAATTGTAATTTTGGAGTCTGGTGATATCGGTGTTTTTTTTTTTATTCGAAAAAATTATATTACTTAAAGAAGTTCAATGAGTTAAAATATCTATTTCATTACACGAACTAAGTTAAAAGTTATATTAAATTTACTATTTAAGTAAAACTAATAAGTAGACAATATTTTGTCTGTGATGTAAAACCTACAAAAAATTGCACTTGAACGGAAATGACACCAAAAGTAGAGAAATATAAACAACAAAAAAAATGTTGATTTAAAAAATAAAAAATATTCTACATTGAGATAGAAGATTAAATAGATTTTTTTATTGAATTTTTTTATCTCCCTCTCTCAAAATTTTAATTAAATTATAGCTTACAATATTGAATAATGAAAAACTTAACAGAAAATATATGATTAATATTAAATAAACTAAAAACCAATGTCCTATGAAAATGAAAAATTATTGGGCTTTTTTTTTAAAAAATAACTAAAGCATCCATTTCAATAATAAAAACAAGTAGATATTACATTATTTAATGGAAACTTTCAAAAGGATATAAATACTATACAATTAAATACGACTAGAATGAATAGGATAACTAATTTAAGATAGTAAATACATACAGCTTCTGTTTAATAACAACTATCGAAAAATTATTTTTAATAGTAATTAATCGACAAGATTAATTGATTACTTAAAAGTATATCATTAAGTTATGTGCAGGAATAATTTTGCTTTCTTGTTCATTTCAATTATTCATACGTGATGGCTCACACAAATTATTTGTTTCGCATGATTTATCATCACTTTGACTGCAGTTAAAGCTTGTTAAGCATTATATATAAATATTTACCGATGCGTAGCACATTGTACATATTTACGATGACATTAATTGTTCATAAAATCTTAAGTACGTTTACCACAGTTAATATTATATATGAAATGAATAGCGATAAATGATATGTAACAAGTTTCTATGCTTTTTCATTAAAAAAAAAATAATTCACGAGTGAATCAAAACTTGTTAGATAAATGTGTAAATTTTGAATCAAACATTTGTTTCATGTACCTACAGAAAAAAATATTTTACATCGTTACACAAACACGTGCTAATGATGTATAAATAATAGAACTATTCTTATACTTAATCACAAATATGATTTAGAATTTAATTTATTTTTTGGTTTTGAAGTATTTTCTTGTACATGCCATTGACATGTAACTCAAAGAAATTGTGTAAACTAAACCTGCGATTGTAGCCCAAGAGTGAATTATGCATAATTATTTTAGTGATTAAAATTTAAATATGAGAACAAACCTATGATTTTATGCTGTTTGTGAGTCAAATGGTTGCTCATCATGCCGCATATGTGAGCGCCCAAACTGTGTCCGACGCATTGTATATCGTATGCGGAAGCTCCAGAATAAGTGAGATGAGCGTAAAACTGAGCGCTGCACTGGGCGACTAACCTCGTGTTGCTCAGTGAAGAGAGGTAGCAAGGAAAGAAGGTCAGCGGTTCCCAGTCGATCAGAAAAACATTGTGGTCTTTTCTCCTTAGAAACGCTACACATGAAATCAGAGTAAATACAAAAGTTCATAATGATTTACTATTCAAAGTTCATAATCACTGTATGTTATAAACGATTATATGTATTCTTAATAGATTTCAAAAGTCAATTTCCCCTTGTTCTTACTTTTACTTGAGACACTGAAGACATTTTAACAATCGCGAAAGTCTACCAACTTAACAGAATCAACCGGACAAAGAGTGTGTTGTTTGTCACGTTGAACGTGGACAGTGTAGTATCTGCTACGATTTTACGAATAGTACGCAAATCACAGAAAGAAAACAACGCGCACGAACAGACATAGCTGACGGTGAAACTCAACTAAAGTGCAGCTCACAAATAAATGTATTATATTAAAAAATAAATATAATATATTAAAAATACATTTTTAGTAGAAAATAAAATTTACGAATTATAATAAGTCAAGAGAGCTCAGAAAAACGTGCTTAAACTTTTGTTTTATACATTTCGAGTGACTACTATAGATAAAATGTTACATGATATCGAAATAACATAAAGTAGAAGGAAAGTTTTCTCTTCGAATGGTATATAATTATAAAACCATTGGAGTATACAACTACTATAACAAAAGTTATTAAAAAAATTAGTAAAATAATTGTCGTAATTTAGATCTATAATATTTTCTTCAGAAACACTGTTCGGGAATACTATTAATTCTATTATATTTGGTCTCGTAGAAAGTGAGATTAACTTAATCGTTTAATTATATAGAAAAAACACTAGACAAAATATTAACGGTTTGCAATAAGTATAAGATTTTATTTTCAGTTAATTTGCCGTTTTAGGTCAAATGTAACATAAAATTCAAATTAGTAAAAATAATGTTATTATTAACATACGAGTTTTTCGAACCGTTATCAAAATATTTATTAAATTATATTCTTTTTAAAGATTTCGGTGATACTGAAATATTAAGTACAAGTAATTACAGACATTATCATAGTTTATGTTTACTAACCATCTCTTATTATCGTCATAGGAGTTTTGCTTTCTGTTCCATTAAATCCGTGTATAATAAGGACATTTTTTTTGTTAGGATCCCAACCACTGTATCGAAGTGAATTTTTACTTCTCGGGTCTATTAGTTTTTTCCGTTTTCCGTCACTAAAAACTCATATATTATTATGTGATCCATTGAACTCATTAGATTATGAAAGTAGTAATTGTTTTAAAAGCGCTGATACATCAACCGAGCGCGACAATGATTATAAATTATAAAATATACAAAAAAGTTAAGAGTTTCATTTTACCTATGGTACAAAAAAAATTTGATATCCAAATCTGGACATTGATTTGAACGTTTCATTACACATCGCCAATAATTAATATCAGCTACATTTTGCATTAATCCTATTGAGGCTGAAAAAATAAAAACATATTTATCAATCAAAAACTAAAATAAAATATCCAAGTTATAATTAATCTCATTCGTACAATCCACACTGTTAAAATTTCTAATTCGTCAGTGTAATATTTTTAATATACATAAATGTACACGTTAAATTTACCCATAAGTAGTGTAATTTTGATATAAGGTTCAAAAATTCGTACAGTAATATAACATTTTTATAACTATTTATCAAAAATGTCTCTTGCTTTGTATTTGTTAAAAACTTTCATTACACGTACACCCAGAGAAAAACCTCGATCTATATAATAAATTCATTGTTTAATTTGATAAATATATCATTACTATTGAAACTATGATATATTTATCAATATGATAATTTTTTTTCTTGTCTTGAACAATAATTATTTATAAGAATAATTATTTTGTTCGTATTAATAAAACATTATCATAAACCCTTGATAAAATTTCTCTATTAAAATTGATTGAGGTTTTTCTTTGGGTGTATGCGAAATATCTGACCCATTTTTTTAAGATTTAAAATTACTTGACGCTGAATTATTTTTTATGTCATTGATGAGTGTTAAAGATAATTTATCTTATAACCTCTAAAATAAATTTGTAACTAAAGGTGTAGCTTAAATTAGCAGAGATTTTTTACCAACCATAAATTAGTTAAATAAATTTAATAATTTTGTTAAATTAAAAAATTACGTTTTTACTGCAAAGTTATGATTATTTTCTTATCACGTAGTTGATGATAAAACAAGTAAATAGTTAAGTTTTTCTTCGCAAAAAAAATAATAAATAAATTACACTTGTAATTTTATAATTTTATGCTCTTAGATTGATTAGAAAAGCATAAAATGTAGTTTTTAAACGATTTAATTTTAAAATCATTGAAATATAATATCAAGTAAAACTAATACGTTCAGTAAACGCATGTAGTTATGCGAATCAGAGCGCAACGTCTGTGCAAGTAGTTATCTATTCGTCAGAAGTCAATTGTTTAGAGAACTGTAATTATTGTTTTTTAATCCGATTTTCAAAAAACTTTGTAAACAACGTGAATAGATTTAACTACAACAACAGTAGACTTGTGACATTAACTACATTAAATAGAAGCCTGGCTAGATAATTTTTTTTTATAATGGATACATATCACATCCTCGAATGACTGACTTGAGGCGCCACAGCCTCGAGTCAAAGCCAAGATCAAGATCGTTTGACAGGTTTCTTGTACCAAATGAAAGTAAATACTCATGTTTCTGTAATGACCTTAAATAGCTACTGTTTATCAATTACTTTTCGTTTACACTCCTTTCCGTTATCGCTGTTAATTCATGATCAAACGTATTCATAAACATAAATTTTTACTTATATTGGCTTTAAGTATTTGTTACGTTTAGATATTATTTACAATGTAAACCGCAAAAAGTAAAAATTCAAAGTAGTAAGTATCGATTTTTTAATTTTCTTGTTATATATTAAACTAAAAACGATTAAAAAAAATATATGTATTATTGTATATTTGGTTAGGCAAAAACCACAAGAAATAGAAATGTATTTTTTAGCAGTGTTGTATTGTTTAGTTTTCTCTAAATTTAAGTGACCTGTGAGAATATTTGAAATAGAAATTATAAAACATTATATTTATTATAATTTATTTTGTTATATGATTGTTAGCCCATAAAACAAACAGTTTCTTAAATGAAAATATATTATTACATGGTACACATGTATTTATTAAATATTTACCTCAAAAACGCATTACTAATTTTTAGTTTTACTTTTTTTCATAAGAGAAACAGGTGTTTTTTTATTTATTTGCGTTGACTACATAATTCGTTGTCGAAAAATATAAACACAAGTTCTGACAATGAACTTCGTGATGACCTACGAATAAACACGTTAACCTCTAAGACATGATGTCTAAAGATGACCCATTTCTACAGTGGGTTATTCACACACGACGAATAAAAAGTGAACGTTTCCTGAATTTTGTTGTCTGGTTGAGACAATTTATTACACAGGACGATCTTAGTGAAAACAACTTTTTGCCCCACAGCTAATATAAGCAGTTATTTCTATTTTGCGCGAGTAGAGTGAAATCAAACCGGTCTTAATTATTATATCCGATTTAATAACGGACTTCACAAATATTTTCTTAGAGGTTTCTTCGAAACATACCAAAATTATTCAGACACGTGTTTGAAAAAAATCAATTTCAACTTATTACACTATTATGATTAGTTTTCTTGCGAACTAATAATACTATAATAACTTTAAACAACTCGAAAGGAACAACATTTTTTTTAGTTTTGTAATTCATCAAAATTACAACAATTTTTAAATCATAGAATTTTTCATCAATTCATTGCTTTTCATTATATGTGATTAACATGATTATATTGTATATTATTAATATAATAGTGTATAAAATTGAATAATGTAACGTTTTTTTTTTACTAGGAAAACAGTTATTTTGTAATAATATATTTTTAAACAAACAGATGTTTGTTTGTTTACTGTAACTAATTTATTCGGAGTAAGATTTTATTAAGCTATTAATAATAAATATTTTAAAATGAAATCAAGAATAAAAAAACAATGTAACAGTTTAACTGTAAATGCGTAATCGCGACTATTTGTAATAAAACATTCAATGAGAATACCATAACAATTCTTGGAGGTGAATTTGATTATAAAAATAATTGGTGATAGTGCATTACATTCGATTGCAAAATATTATTATTGTTTTGTACGATTTAGTCTCTTTATTTTCACGGACAAATTATTCTGTCAAATGATATATATAAATATATCTAAATTATGTGTGACTAAGTCGATATGTCTATAACAAATTATGAGTGTAAATAAAATATTGTTCTACAAAATCAAAATAATATTCATAAAAAGTTTTTGGAAATTCATTTATTTCAGTTCCAATTTTAAAAAGTTCATTAAAATATTGATAAAAAAATCTAAGGAGAATCTTAAGTCTACGATAAACAGAAGTGCAAATATGATTTTTATGTCTTCTTGAAAATATTTAAATGACAACCTATTTGACGATTTTAGACTATTAAGTTATTTATATATTTATAAGAATAAATACTTTTTTCAGGATACCAAAACATTTCATGCATAATGAATTATGTTTTGTATCTAACTTAATTTAACAATAACTTGATAGTTCAGAGATATTTTTAGTAATTTGGTACCCAAATACTAGTGTTTTCCGACCTCAAAATATTTTTTTTTATCACTCACTATATATACTCTACTCTTCTATATCACTTATCAGCAAAATATTGATAGATAAAAAGAAAAACATTTTTTTTTTTAAATCATTATGCGCGGTTTTGTTGTCTAAACTTTACTACATCAAAGTATACTTATTATATTGAAAAAAATTAATACAACCCAACCCACGTGAGTATGAATAACCCACATGATACATTGATGTATAAAAACAACGTTATCCAAATTTAGGGACTAATTATCGAGAAGACAATTAAATAATTAATGGATTGACAAAGAAGCTACAAAATTTCAATCAATATTAAAAATAAAAGAACACTATGGAATAATATTTATATAATAATATGATTTGCGATTCTTAAATTGTGCGATTATTAATCATTCTGAAAATTAATAATGTCTAATCAAGTAATTAACATGTACATTTAAATTCGGTGTATACTGTTTTAAAATATTTATGACTCTTCGAGTGTTTTCAAATTGAATGTATACTGTTTTTAATCAAGGACGGTTTGAATTGCCATAAAAAATGGTATAAAATAATAATAAAATTTCACGGTGACTACCTATTTGTTTTGTAACGAATACACACTAATTGCATGCTAATAAAATTACCTAAACTAAAAAGTAAGTGTTATGTTGTAATTCTAATCAAGCTATGCTTACGCCGATAACAATAAATTAATTTTTTCAAGTTTTTTACTTTATGTTCTAAATTGAAAGTTAAAATTATTGAGGCAATTGATTTTGGATAATTAGTAAACATAAATTACTTATATTTGTTATGTTCATGAAAGGTTATACCAGATACAAGAAATATTGATTATTTTTGTAAATATTAATAAAATCAATATTTACAAACATCACAACAAAACCCGATAAGAGAATATTAACTAAAAGTTTAAATCGATTGGCGCGTTTTTAATATTGACTAACGTTAAACTTCCTATGAGTCTTACTAATTCCATACTCAATATTTTTTAAAAAAATCTCAAACGTTATTAACAGTTGAATGTATTAAGAAAAACCATCACCTTAAAATTATAATTTTTATTATATGAATACTTTCATAATTGAAAATAGTACCGAGTATAAGTTACGTTCTAGATAAACTCATCATTGCCTTAAAAAGAAAAGTAATATACAAAGAAAGTACGTTAGTATTAATTTAAAGAATATTAGAATCATCAATGTAATATTCGTATGCATATTTTGTATAATAGTATAAGCTAATGTCGATATAATATTAATGAATTAATTTATAAATTAATGAAATTTAGGCAATTTGTAACAGTTATAAGATTTTTTAGTTTAATGGACATTAAATATGACTATTTTCTTCAAAAGGTGAGTAGAATCAATAAACATGTTTAAATATTTCACAGCACAATATGGTAAACAATACATTTCTTATGTTACGTTGAAACTTTATTGGACTTTTTTCAATTTCATTTTGTTTTAACAGTAATTATGCAATATAATAGACACGTATTGCAAAATATAAATCACATACAATTGTAAACATTTATCATAATTGGTACTTTATATTAATTACTTTTCAATTAATTTACTCAAAAGACATGGTCGATTCAAGTAAAAAAATCTAGATTGTTCGATGTTATATTTTTCAATCATAAAAGTACAATTGTTTACTTATATTTCAGAAAGAAAAATAAACTTATTGAAATATTTGAAATGTCGACGTTGGCATAGAAAATAGATTAACAAACTTTTCATATTTAATAAAAAAAATTTTTTTGTAATTTTTATTAAGAACACTAACGTAACTTTATTAAAAAAAATGAAAATGAAAACCTTTAAAGACATTATACATACTAAGAATACAGAAAAATGATAAGGTCCAAGCATTTTAATAATTAATAAAGATTATCATAATAACTATTTGTATGTATAATTATATTTACCTGGTATGGCAAAAAAGCAAATAAAGAACGTCAATGCGCTTTTTTCTCGAGATATACATCTCATTTTTTATAATTTATTGGTTTACGACTTCAGTCTTATTTTTGAAGGAACATTTAAAAAAAACTCAGAAATATATTAATGTTTAACATAATCATTCCATTGAGAGAAATCATTTTTGCGGAATTAAAAAAAAAACCGAATGTAAACTTAATAAATCATTTTTAATTTATAACACATATTTAAAGAATAAAATTAGAGTTCTTTTGGAGACGAAAGTGTATAGTAAACAACAACTTAATTCATTGAACGATTTTACCAATAAGTTCACTCACAAAGTTTTTTTATTCATACACTTTTAAAAAGTGTACGAGAAGTCCGGTGCGCCTGAATGTCAAACGGTTTGTAAAAGTAAAATAATACTACTGTTATGATCCAGTGTTGCTGAGTCTCAGTTGAGTGGGCTCTTAGTTATCCACCTAAGTCTTGGTCACATACTTTCAATGTTTTTACTTTCCCGTTAACGTTTTACACTAAATACACATAATGTATGTATTTAATAAAAAAATATTTTCATTGTTACTACACAATAATAAAATATAATTCAGTGTAATAATACTTAAAACCTAATAGGTACTATTTTCTAATAAACTATTTGACGAGTAAAATAAGTGTTGCATTTATTCTTACATAAATTATTGAATATTAACTGAAGAATTAAGTTTTAAAGCTAACAATGTATAGTTATAATTTTTTACATGTTGAATATTAAACTTTTATTAAACTAGGTTAACTGATAATTTATCATCCGATACTTTTAGATCTATTACCATAGGTAGACTGTTATACATAGAAGACAAGTCGTTATGAAAATGTTAACATTTAAAGTGTATTACATAAATATAGAATGTTTAAGTGTTTTCCCTGTGGATAGAGAATAAGAATACTTCCACGGCTCCTCTACCAGTGGTAAGAGACCACTAATCAGATTGCGTTAGGACGACAGCCGCCGTAAAATTTTTGTCAAATAATATGAGGTGTCCTGAACAAAAATTAGCCGAATCGCCCCATCTTGGATGTAGGCGGGGACAGCAGTTGAGAGGGAATAAAGTAGTTAAAAACGGAGAAGACCTAAAGAATAAAGTGTTTGATACTAGCTGAACAACTTGTGCGGTAGCTATAGAGTTTGTAAAGACGGTAAAAGAGAGGACGGTGTGGAATATCAAGGGAGCCATAAATGATGTGTGGAATAGATTTTCTAGTCGTGTAAAGAATATTGCAAAGGAGATTGTTGGCGAGAGTAGGAATAGAATACCAGGAAACAAGGAAACCGGGTGGTGGGATGAGGACGTTCAAAAAATCATAGAAAGTAAGTAAAAGCAATTCAAAGTATGGCAGAAGAGCAGAAGGAGAGAAGATTGGATGGAGTATAAACGCTTGTGCAAAGAAGCCAAATGTGCAGTAAGTAAGGCGAAGTTTAAAAGGTATGATGAGTTGTATGATAGGCTAAGAACAAAGGAAGGCGAGAAAGAAATCTATAGACTTGCAAAAGTAAGAGAGATAAGGTCTAAAGATTATATAAGGTGTATAAAAAGTGTTGATAAAATGGAACTCTCGAGTGATGATGATGTGAAAAAAAGGTGTAAAGAGTATTTTGAAAAATTACTGAATAAGGAGTACCCAAAAGAGACATTAGAGGATAACTCGTGGAATGAGGGACTGGTAGATTTAATTAGTGAGAAAGAGGTTGTGGCATCAATGAAAAAAAAAATAAAATAGTAGAACCAGATGAAGTGCCAGTAGGAGATGGAAAATATTAGTGAGCCAGTTATGATGTATGGTTCAGAGTGTTGGGCGGTTGATAAGAAAGTAGAACAGAGAATGAGTGTAGTAGAGATGAGAATGCTTAGATGGATGAATGGAGTGACTAGAGAAGATAGGTTAAGGAACGAGCATATAAGAGGGAGTATAGGTGTAGCGTCAATCGTGGATAAGATGAGAGAAAATAGATTTAGATGGTATGGTCATGTTATGAGGAGAGAGGAATTGGAAGCTGTAAGAACAGTTATAGAACTGAATTTTGAAGGAAGAAGAGGTAGAGGAAGACCAAAAGAGATGGAAGGAAGTTATTGAATGCGATATGAGGACAGCTGATCTGAGCGTAGATGACGTAGGAGATCGTGTCAAGTAGAAGTTTAGGATTAGAGTGGCCGACCCCAAGTAGTTGGGATTAAGGCGAGGAAGAAGAAGATGAAAAGAATGTTTAAGTGTGTAAACAACAATTGTAGTTGATCTAATGTAGTTTAAAAAGACACCAGGTTATCAAAACACTGTCAAAAAAATGGATAATCTTTGTTTATACTTTGCTATTCTAAATACCCTATTATAATTAGATTTATGGTCAAATTAAAAAAAAATAGTATATCTTAAAGAAGAACGATACTTCAAAAAAGATTCAATCTTAAGTTAAAAATTAAAAAATCAAGCATGCTTAATTTAAAAAAAAAAATCCTGATTACATGCAAGTATACTTAATATTGTTCATATTATCAAATTGTAACTTAAAACTATAATTTATTTTTAAAAATGTTTGGTAGGGAATTTATATCGTTTGTGAGAAAGAAGAGTAATTGTTTCAAATTTCTACAACATATTTTATAGAACATGATTCATAATGTATGTCTAAGCAATATTAGTAAAAAAAGTGAACATATTGATACAAATTACAATATTCTAAAATAAATGCCTTCTTAACTAAAGATCTATAAAGTTTAAATTAATCTTAAATATAATAATCACAATGAAAAAATATTTTATAGAAAAATTCGTATAATAAATTTTATAATTAAATAAATTAAAAAAATCAAGTGTATAAACCAAATACAGGTTTATCTACCCATGTTAACAGACGCCAATACCTTGATAATTAGTTAGTTCCGTTAAAAAACATTAATTGTGTTATTTTTGTTTTCGGAATGAGCAAAATATAACCAATTTAATGTTTCTAACAGTTAAGAGTAGTTATCGGCCATCTAGTAGATATCGGTTGTTTATTGAAAATAACTAACCATTTTTCATTTTCAATGGTATTAAAGTGTAATGGACAATCGTAGCTGAGCAGCAATGCAATATAAATGTCTTCTCACAGGGTACGATGTGACGTGATAAGACTCAGTATAGCTAACCAACCATAGCTTACAATAGCTAGTAATCATCATTAGTGAGTATGATTCGTGTAAATGTAGGTGGCTCTAGCCACACTATTTAAGGTTATTAAGTCACACTTTGTGAGAAGCCGACATTACAATTCGTTCTTGAAAGCTGTTAATATATCAACATATCTGGTACCATTTTATAAATTTAATCTACTTTATTATCCTCCTGTTCATTTGACAATTTAGTTGCCTACACACAACTCCTGACTTAATCTTCTTCTTTTTCCTCGCCTTAATCCCAACTACTCGGGGTCGGCCACCCTAATCCTAAACTTCCGCTTGACACGATCTCCCATGTCATCTACGCTCACATCAGCCGTCCTAATATTGCAATCAATTACATCCCTACATCTCTTTTTTGGTCTTCCTCTACCTCTTCTTCCTTCAACATTCATTTCTATAACTGTTCTTACAGCTTTCGATTTCTCTCTCCTCATAGCATGACCAAACTTAACTCCTAACTTAGTGTATTTATGAAATTATCGATATAATTTAGTCATTTTGACCTAATAGATAAGAAGTATAAATAAATGGATTTCATATCTTACATTTTACTGAAGTACATCAAATTATTTATGTATTTTCGTTGATAACAAGTTAACATAACAACACAAAAATAAACAGTAGCATTAAAAAATACCGAATATACGTATGTTTCGGATACATCCCTCCCAAAATACAGAAATGTTATAATAATAATTCTTCACATGTATCTATAGTTTTTATGTATTACTATGACGTTATACAAATGATTAGATGGTTACACATTGAAGTTGGAGTGACTGAGGTGTTAATCTAAAGGGCACAATGATTTGTTAATTTTTAATTGCACGCAAAATGTACCTTTAGTCCTGTAAACAAATATAATAATAAAAAAATGATAACGGTACTGTTGCAAATTTAATAAAAGGTAAAGTGTTTTATTTTAATGATAATTTTGAAAAATTTTTGTCAAAATTATCTTATAAGAAAACATAAACAATTTGGTTTTGCTTCAGCTGCTTTTATACAAAATAAGAATTTAACTATAAAATTCTAAAAATTAATTTTTATTGTAGATTATTTTATGTTAGATAGATTTTTTCGATAATAAAATAATGAATCGGTGATCTATTTATTATTATATATTACAAGAGGAACTACCATTTACACTTATAACTATAACTAACAACCTGTCAGTAACAATTATCAGTTTCCTAGATTGCTTAAGAAAATAATATATAATTTAAAGGGATAGTAATCATTTTTAGTACTGGAAATTTGTTATCAGATTTTTAATTAATTACGTGATGATTTATGTATTAATAATGAATAGAAACCCGATTTTTAAGTTATTTTAAATTTGATTGATTAAAACATATTTAGAAATTTTTTAAGGGAGGTTAATTAATTTTATTGTAAATTATTTACAATACTGAACAACGTAAATAAACTTACCGAATAAAATTTCCGCTCCATAACTAATTTCAAAAATGTATAAATAAAACAGATTTAGCGTTGATAATACATTTAATGTGAATAGAATCAATAAACGCACCTAATTCAAGACTTCGCTTTCGGATTTATGTCTTGTCAAGTAACAATAAGTACTATTTTGTAACTATTTATTTGTAAATGCAAACCCTGCCATTATTTAAAAAAAAAATAATTCTGCTAGGATAAAAATAGCCTTTAAATTGTTTTATCCTTGGGAAATAATTTGTTAGACATTATTATTACGTTCGAGTATACTCGAACGTAATAAGGTGACTGTTTGTTAATGTAAAAATCATTCGAAACATAAAATACTCTCAAATTATAATATAACCAATAGGAAGTATTCATGTTAAATAACTTATGGCGGTACAAGTAAATATCGAAATTATTTTGAAAACCCGTTGGAGTAAAATTCTTAGAATATATTTTCGCATAGATGTTTAATGATAAATATCTAACCCTTCAGGAGTAAACAGACCCATTGGAACAAGTAATAGTTTTGTTGGCAAGTCTGGCAGGGACAGTCTTGTGCAAAATTGCGTACAAGGAATTCCAAGAAAATTGCGACCTCTGTTGAAAAGCGACGCTGCGTAGTAACAAGTGCTTGCCAAATGACTACATCGGGCCCTTCCTGTAAACAGAGATTTCATTAATTATCTCGCGGAAGCAATAAAAATTTAATACAATTACTGATAATATTTGGCTCGTTTGAACACATGGGCTGAAAGCGACCTCCGTTTACACAAAAATCAACGTCTCCGTTTTGGGGCGTATCTCCATACAAACCAGCATTTGTATGTATTACTTGGACGAACTTTGCATCGTCTCTCGTTAAACGGTATTCGTCGGACGCGAGCATAGCTATGAGGGGTCTAGCTGGATCTAACCCTAGATGATCCAGTATTTTAAAATTATCTTCAGACAATATAACCTATTTTTGCTAACCATCAAACAAATCTTGTTTTTGCTTTTGTCAAAGCAAAATTACCTATTATTTTGTATTGCTTCAACGTCAAATGATTACTCATCATTCCACATATATGGGCTCCCAAACTGTGTCCGACGCAGTGTATGTCGAATGCCGAAGCTCCTGAATAAGTTAGATGAGAATAAAATTGAGCAGCGCACTGACTTACTAAGCGTACGTTACGCAGAGAACCAATATAACATGGATACTTGGTAAGGGGCATCCAATCCACAGTAAATACATTATGATCTCCTAACTTGAGGTATGCTAAATTTAAATAAAGTTCATACTTTTTATAAAATAAAGTGAAACTCTGAGTTGAATGTAGTTTTTTGGCCACTACAAGTGCACATTTAAGTGGATTAACTAGAACATTAATTTTTATCTTCACTAGTTAACTTGCAGTCTAATAAAGAATTTTTTTAATAACAAGACAAAAATAGTTTTTATTTTAAGATTTCTAACGAGGGCGATCCAGAATTTTTTCAAGAGGTACGCAACAATTTTTTAGGATGTCAAAAAACTTTTTGGCAATTTTATCATTTAAAAACCTTAATTTTTTTTTTTTTTTAGTCGACTATACTTTACCTAAAATGCTTTTGTTTAAAATGTTTTTTTGATCTAAAAAAAAATCATCTAAAAATAGGTAACGTTTAAAAAAGAAACGTGTACTGGCACAATCCTTGTTGATTAAAAAGACCGCGAGTACTGTCCAATAGGGTGACCCCCTTAGCTACATGAGAGGTTTTTTTTTTTAATATTTTAAAAGTTATAAATGATTTGGCAGAGAGGGGCGTAAAACTCATAGAAGAGTATAATAATATTTTAACAAAAGACGAAGCACAAAAACAATACCTATTACAGATTGTTACAGAATACCGGCGTTGTTTTCCTAATTGCAATAAAAGCACATTATGCCAAGAATTTAAAAAAAGATAAATTATTTAAAATATGTAGTAAATTTTTTTAGTACGCTTTTTTTTTGTAAATAGTTTCTGGTTGTATATAAATTTGTAAGTTAACATTATTTTAGCTTCAATGTGAAACTGAAACGGTATTAATTTTACTCTGATGAATTTTTTTTAAATTAAAATTTAAAAAACTGTAGGTTTTGAATAACAAATAATAGAAAAAATGTCGAATTAAAAATGTATAGAAAATTAAATTTAAAAAACGGTTAAATGAATTTTTTTTATGTTTTTACAATGAACGATTTATAAATTAACAATTTTAACGGTAAGAATAGAACATATATGTTTTTATTTTTTTAGGGCTAAATAAGAACTTTTCGAAAATTTTTGTATATATACTTTTTATAGAAGAATTATATACCTACAAAAAAGTCCAAATAAACTTTTTCGCAAAAGCTAAAGTTTTTGAGATAGACAGAAAAAACTAAAAAATCACACTTGGGGGGTTATTTTTAACCCCCTTGGGGCACGTCTTAGAGTTGACCAATCGTCTCCAAATTTCGTACAATTTATTTTTCCATGTATTCAAATAATTCTAGGGGGTGGCACTTTATAATTTTTAAATTTTATAAATAAGGGACACCCTACTGTACAAGTACCTCAAGTTATTTTACTCAAGAGCTACAATTTATTATTATAAAATTGAATTAGTTAATAAAAAAAAAAAACTATAAAAAATGTTTACCATTTAAACATTTACAAATTAATATATCATTAATATACTAGTTCATTTATAAACTTCGTCTTTTACATAAACCAAAAACTTCTGAAAATTTGTTACTAAGATTTGATAATACTTAAAATATTTCGTAGATTATTGCCTTTGGCTGTATAATATATTAATATATGATTGCCCTTTTACTACAATAACTACTTAACCGTAACTGGAAATATCAATACGCCCCATAAATATAAAAAAAAAAAATTTAAGTGATGTCAATGATTCATTACCATTTCTGATGAGAGCAATTTGATTTTCATTTTCTGCACCATTAAAACCATGAATGAGTATAACATTCTTTTTGTTTGGGTTCCATCCACTGTAAAGCAAAGATCTTTTACTTCTCATGTCTACTTGAAATCTCCGTTTTATACGACCACTTAATAATAAAAAAATATAATGAATAAATAATAAAAAAAAAAAATAGTAATAATAACTTGAATTGTTTATCAATCATAACAATATTATGTCTATAAATCTTAGAAATTATTATTGTAATCTTTATTTTTTTTTTAACTTTTACATTATTTAGATATATTTAATATTTATTTTAATGAATAAAAAATTAACTGATGATTGTAGAGATAACTTCCTTCTCAGTTATATAACAAATCAATAAATAACTTTATCACAATTACCTACATGGTATTTTGATTAATATCAGGGCATTTTTAGGAATGATATAAGTCAATAATACGTGGGACTGTAAAACACTCTCTTGCATTAATTTTCCTATTTACTATAGTAGTAAGAAAAACATTAGAAACTCATTAAACAATCATGATATGGCTTTTGTCAAATGTCGTCAAAAAAAAAAAACAATTAAAAAAAAAGTTTTTTTTAATTCTATGTTTGATAATATTTTAATTTATTCTTCAAATGATGTGTTGGTATAGAATGCCTTTAGCAAAGATCTAGTAAACCAGTTGTTACAAACATCGTTGATTATATTACATCGTGTGACAGCTGATCTCCAGCGTCTTGTTTCACTCATCTCTTTGCCCACCCAGCACGGCAAATCGATGATCTCCGTGTCAATTGTCATCCGTGTATAGTTTATCGTCGTGAGTGTCAGTCAGTTAATTGTTTTATGTGTCATCTTTTCTTTTTTGTAGTAAGCGCCTTCGCTTGAATGGTAAATTGTTCGGCCATTGTACGCCGTTATTCTTTTACTTGTTTATCGCACTCTTGTGCTCTAAGTTCTCGTGCCCTTGTACGCCACTAGTGATTGGGCCCTGACCATCACTAAACATCATTATTACCGTAGTCTGTTCTCATCCGCCATTACGTGCCTGGGGATCTACACTCTGACTCGTCATACTCAGATGTTCCACACCATTACCACAAGATCTCATACAGTCCACTCATCACTATCAACGACTTTTTTCTATTCAGCTGAGTTTATATTGTTTTTAATGTTATTTATTGTTTGTTTTAATTGAGATTAACTATTTTGTTTTGTGCCGCTTCGCACGCCATTAGTATTTAACCCAACCCCATAAATGTAAGATACTCTCTGAAGAATTTCTAATATATGTGGTTATTTGTTATTTAATTATTGTCTACTCTCGTTACTTATTGGACGTACAATGAGCCGTCATCCCACAGGTGACCCATTACCGCTTAAATAATAGCGATTTCAACAGGCTTAAGGTAAAACGACATTTTAGTGCGGTGCACAACTGCCGTCCTACGGTCTAGCTGCCTCGTACAAAACAAGTGTATTCTAATTATAATAATAGTAAAATTAAGTTGCTACGCGATACTTAATATTGATACACAAATATAAATTAGTTTGTTGTTTAATTTTTGTTAAGAAAAACTATTTTTTGTGCTTGTATTGAATTACTGATAATCATTAAAAATTTTGTAAGATATATCTTGATACATTCATTTTATTGTATATAACATTATTACGATGAAGGTGAAGAGTTTTTTTCGTCGATTAGCAACATTATTTAAATGCTGTGTTTCGGAGAATAAGAAGCATAATACAAGTGGTAATGTATCTTAGTTAAATCCAGCTCAGATATTTTTTTAACCAATAGTATTGAAATATATACAAAAAAGTATATTGGAAAATGTAAAAAGATAAAAATATACTTAAACATAATAAGTAATTTACTATACTAAAATTTTATGTTACATAAAGGGATGAATAATACATTAAGCAAGAAAAAATAGAACAATATTCTGTGAAATATTATATTTACAATTGTAAATATCGATTAACTATTGCCTAAGACGATTTTATGACTATAGACTTACCAATGAATTATAGGAGATAAGTGCTGTTAATGTTTTAGTAGATGGTTGCATTAATGAGACGATGTATCTAACATTAGTTTGTTTAATACATTGATATCATACTTTCATCTATATTTTACATAAATCAATTTTGTAAATGACACTTTTTGATGTCAGGTTATCATAAAATTACAATTTTTAGTATGCGAGTTGTATTGTAGTCAAAATATTTAGATTTTATAACTTTTAAATTCAAGAAATCACTTTAGGGGTTTATGGAAGTTTATTCTTTTTCAATTTAACCATATATATATATATATGTACATACACGTTTAACGTATCAATGAAATATTTCGTTAATAATTTATTCCAACTTGAAAATTAAAAATAATTCCATTTTTATAGATAAAAGTAACGTCGTAAAAAATGTAACTTATATAAGTTTTTAAAACTAATTGTTCTTTATATGACCAAATATTAAAGATAATAATTGAAATAAAATAAGATCAATATATTTTTATACTAAAGAAATGCTAATAAATATAATAATATAATTGACATAAAAAATGTGATTTAACAAATGTTAAGAAAACTGGCTAGTTAAAACTATTGTTTCACTCATTGTCTGTCATAGTAATGTGAACTCTACGTGAACTTAAAGTTCATGCTCTAAAAATACATCTGTACTTTTAGCTCTGACGAACGACATCGTTTATTTGATCATTTTGAAGCAAGAAACAAACAAGCAACAATATTTGTTGCCCCTCCAATAAAAATAAAAATGTACCTATAAGATGTTATTTATTTTCAAATGGGGTGTCAGAACCCTTATCCTCCCTCTTGGTATCCTTCAAATAGTGTAATGCTGATGTTTTTGGACAGTAACTTAAAAAAGGACTTATAGAATACCTATTTTAAATAATTACTATAGGAATGTTACTAAAAGAAAAAATATTTCGTTTTTGCTGTAAAACTTTGAAAAATATATTATTACTTAATTAATTAACTTTTCAATTACTTAATGTACTTGTTACGATTTTTCATATACAAAAATTATACAAGTTTAAGTGATTAAATTTTCATTAAAATACCATAATTCAATTTTTTAAGTACAACTATTAATATTAATAACACTGTTCTACGTAATATTTTAATTTGAAATCATTATAACCAAGTCCCAATTAGTTTTTTAACATTATGTCAATTCTAGCCTTAGATTTCATTATTTAAGTCTAGTTGCTTAGTAAACATAATAATATATTGAACTATCCCTGTAGTGTCACTATTGTAACAATCAACTCTAAAAAAATACACTTTAGCAATTTTAGTAAGATATTATATTCGTTTTATGAAAAATATACAATTTTGTAATTATTATTTAGACAATAATAATAATAATGAAATTTGAAATATTAATTAGAAATTATGTCAGGTGATGTGCGTCTAGATATTAAACAGATAGAATATACCGCAACGAAAATTAAAGATATCGATATTGAAAATGTAGTGTCAGTAGGTGGTGTGTTTACTGTAAAACAAGAAAGAGATGACAATAAGATTCCTGTGGAAAGTATGGATTTACACGAAGATGCGAATGAACTTTGCTCTTCCAATATTATAACTCAGGATGATCGCCCAAATAATCGTACCGCAGAGCTTCAAGTAGCTTGTATAGAAGGTTTGTTGACACTTAAAAAAGAGAGTAGTGACGATATGATTCCTGTGGAAAGTATGGATTTACACGAAGATGTGAATGAACTTTGCACTTACCATATTATAACCGAAGAAGATCGCCCCAATAATCGTACGCCAGAACTTGAAGTAACAGCTGTTGAAGAAGCAGTGCTAATGGACACGCATAAACACGAAGGTGTTATACGCTATTTTGGAAAAAATAATGAAGCCGGTAGAATTATTTCGAAAAATGGAAAATGTTATAAATTTTATAAGGTAGGCATATTATTTTATTGGCATTTACACGACAGAACCTGCGTTTTAAAAAAAACTAGTCGAGTTTTTTAATACATAAATTAAGGCGGATGGAGTATATGTACACCAAAATAAAAAATCTTAAATTTCTTGTAGTAATTGGGCATTAAACATAAAACAATTCTCTTTTAATTTATATAAAAATAGCGCATTTTTGTTTTCCCCGAAAATAATTTAAAAAATCATGTTTCGCAGTTTTGTCATGAAGTTGATAATATATATTGGTTAATTAAAAAAAATACAAAAAATCCTTTAAAATTGTCTTTATTTTAGAAAGATATTGTTGGTTCTTATAAATATTATAAATCTCCCCAAAAAGCAAAGTTTGTTGTCGACAATTCACAAGCAAATTGGGCAAAAGATGTAGAAATAGTTGGAGACATTTATGGGCAACGGTAATTATTAAATGATTTAACAGTATGAATAATTGAATTAATTTTGTTATTTTTTTGTATATATAGATGCTATTATTGTTTAATGCATGGTCACTATACAGAGGAATGTATTCAATTAGATATTGATTCTTCAAATTTTTATTATCCTTACATTTAAGGTACTAGTACAATCTGCTTGGTTATTCTATTTATTAAATTATTATTCAAATTTAATATTGTACAGATTTTAATGTGTTAAGTAAAAAATACCATTATAATACATCTAAGTACTTTAATTTATTGTTAAAAATGAAGACTTAAAAATATTGTAAATAATATTTTACGTAATTGTTAATCAATAAACAATATAATGTCATAAAAATTATTTTGATTAATTTGTTTAATATAATAAATGTAGTATGCGTATGTTTAAAAATATAATTTCAGAAAGAAATATATTTCATAAAAATTTCCAATGTATACTATGTTTCAACTCATTTTAGAAATGTTTAAATAATTTCTTTATAATAAATTTTTATTTCAATATTTTTGCAATAGTTTTTTCAATTAATTAAAAAAAAAACAGCACAGTGGCGTCACGGCACAGTGGGGAAGTGGCATAGTTGGGTCCAAAATTGGTTTAATCTGACACTAATTAAAATCACTGTCATAAGTAAGGTTTTGATACATCACTATAGATAGTTTTTAATTTTAAGAAATTGGTGAATAATTATAAAAGCAACATTAACTTCTATTTCCTTAATTATATCCAAATCAGTAATTCTTAGATTCAAAAATATAATATATAATTTTTATAATTAATTGTTTTCGAATAATTATTGATTTTGATTTTTAATATGTTAAAAATAATCATTTTTAACCTACTTATTTTTGCTCTTATAAGTTTCTAATAAAAAAAAAATGAATTAATACCATAACTTTTAGCTCAACTTGTAAGTTTGAAATTGGCATCATTATATAGAAAAAAATAGTATTGTTAAGATTAATAAGTAGTCAAGAAATTTTATAATCACTATTTACAATAAATTTATCAGAAAACCTCGATTTTTTTTGCATTTTTATTGTAATAGATTATTTTAATTGAAATCGTAGTAATTATTTCTAATTAACTTTTGGTGTTTAAAAAATTCTACAATTGAAGTATGTAGAACTGAATTAATTTTAATGATTTACTTAAACTAAAAAAACTTATCAAAAAGTTGTTAAAAATCTACTCAATTGTGGGCGTATAATAAAATTTGATTATAATTGTAAAAATTCATTGTTAAATTCAGATGAAACTAAAAATGATTTTTGTTTAGATTTATGGTTTATACAGCAACATGTTACCAAAAAATTTGGAATGTTTTAGACTGGTAGTAGCACACACAAATAGAGTAAAAAAATTAATATATTACAAAGTAAAATTATTTACTTTTGTAGTTTAATACTTTTATTATATCAAATCTATTTCGACAATAAATACTTTATAAATATTAGAAATGAATGATTTTAATTCTTTGTATGGAAAAAGCTAGTTAAGCTACTTTTTGTTTGATTAAGGGATTTTTTTTAATTTTGGAGCGTAATATCCTCAACTAAATACGAATTACAAATATGTCATTTGACATATTGTTGAAAAAAGTAAGTTAAGTGAGTGTTGGAAAAATAAATCACAGCCACAAAAAAAAAAACGCAAAGTAAAATGATATTAACATGAATAAGAAATTTCTTCTCATGAGACTACAGTGATGGGATTCTTGATATTTATTAAAGTTATTGAATCTAAATGAGATAAAAATCAAATGATTTGAAAATTATTTTCTAACTCAAAAAAAATGCAAATATTAATTGCCACAGTCGAATTCGAACCTTGTAACCCTAAGCGTGAAAGATAAAAGTGTTACAATTTCGGCAACTGTTCGTCGCTTTCGTCAGTTCATAAAATTGGCAATTTATGCTAATTAAAATTTCAAAGTTACTTTTTCGGATTTGAAAACCCAAAAAAATTTAAATAAGTTTAAATTCTTATGTCTTATGAACTTTATTCTACGTTAATTAAATTATATAATATTCACGAAAGTCAGTGTAATCCCTTTGTAAGTTATTTTAAAATAAAATAAAATACATAACACAGAATTTTAACACAAAAATAGCATATTTTTGAATATGGTAGCTATTTTCACCAAGAAGAAAATCTATATTTCAAAATTTTTTTTTCATATTTAAGTATATAATATAAGCTTTAATTTAATATTAAATAAAAGTGTCATTATTTCTGGAACATTTTCAAAAATTACATTAAAAAAGCTTAACTTGTATGCAAAAATTGTTTTTTTAATTCCCCCTGCGGGCTGGTTCATAGTCAGATTTTCAAAAAAAGTATATCAAATGAAAGAAAAATATCTAAGGTTTCAATATATAAAAATAAATAATATAAAATATATAATATAAAAAGTATAATTCAATATAAAATTTCAATATAAATAAGTTAAGTATTAAAATATTTCATGTTGAACTATGATTTTTATATAAAAAATATATTTTTCGTGAAATTCGACGGTCATTTTCCTATAGAAGAAAAACAGTGGGAACAAATTTTTTTTTTTTTGATCTTATAGTATTTATTGTAAGCCTTAATTTGACATATGTTTAAAGGACGCATTATTTCCGGAACATTTTCAAAGGTTAAGTTGAAAAAGTTCTACTTTTATTACCTTATGTTTCAAGTTTTGATCGCTCCCTGTATAAAGGGAAATTGTCCAATTTAAATTAAAAGCATGTTAAATGAAAGAAGTATATATAATGTATAAAAAAAAAAAAATTATGTTGATACATACATTTTTCTAAAATTTATAGCAATTTAAACTTGAAAATATAAAATCGAGAATCAAAAATTTTAACACAAAAATAGCATGTTTTTATCTACGGCAACTATTTGCACATAGAAGATAAGTCGTCGGGACAAACTTTTTTTTCATTTTATAGTACATGACATAAGATTTAATTTTATATATGTTTAAAGGACAAAAAAAATTAACTTGATTTGTTAATTTTTGAAAAAGTTATAGTAGTTTTAAACAAAAAATGTGAAAAAAATGACGAAATTTACAGATTTTAAAAATTGTAATTGTTTTGGAAATTTCCCCTATTTACGGGGAACGAGGGAAATTTTTTCAATTTTTAAGGGTAATGTCTTCAACTAGATACAAATTATCATCTTTTGACATATTTTTCATCAAAATTGGTCCAGTGAGATCTGAGAAAAAGTGGAAACAGACTCAAAAAAAAAAAAAACACATCATGATAAAATTAATACCTTTTCAGTTTCACATCGAAGTTAAAACTCACTCGTGATTCCGCCAATGATTCCTACTCAAGATAAAATCTTAAGCACACAGATAAAATATATAATATATATACGTATTTGAGATATTTAATTGTATAACAAGTACTTAGGGTCATTTTATAGTTACAAAAAAGAAATTTTATCCCCATTTTCTTTTTTGTAACTTTATATATTGAATGATTAATTTCTTATTTTTTTTTTAGTAGCAATTTCACAAATTGAAAAATTTCTGACTAAAATGATAAAATATTTTCATGTGCGACACTCTTTACATTCCAATGGCTCTGTTAGCACTTTGCAGATAGTTAAGTATGACATAATTATCTTTTATTAGAAATATCTTTAAATTTCATAGTTTTCATTTATAATTGTATATTAGGATATACAAAAAAAAACCTCGATGGTCTACATTAATTAAAAAAATAAATTGATAAAGTTTCTCAGTTATATACATACCTAGTGTATAAGTAAAAGTTCACGTCAGGGTTTGGACAAGTGTAAGACAGCTTTAATTTACATTTCCAGTAAAATAGATCTTCTCTAGCTTCTGAAACTAAAAAGAATAAAAAATTAATTATTGTAATTTAATTTTAATGTATTCAAATTACTTGAGCGTAATTTTAATAACAATTTATTAATTACTTACCATTAGCTACGCAATAAAATGTTATTGTAATAAGATTAACTATTATAACATTTCCTTTTTTCATACTTCTCGTCCAAATTATGATTTTATTCGTCAACATCAGAAATGTTTTAATACACTAAAAATGTGTACCAAGTAAAATTTTGGTAGGACTCACGCGTAAGTTCTCCTAATTTTTTCATTAAAATAAAATCAAATATCTAATTTGATAAAATAAATACTAAAGAGTTTGAAATATCGTGTACAATTATCAACCAGATACTGCTAAGAAGTAAACAGTTCGAACAGGCTTGCTGTTCCGGTCGATTTCATAAACTACTACTTTAAATTTCTACAAAAACAAAAGAAGTATGCCTTCTTTCATTTAATAGATTGCAATTTGTTAGATACGCTTTGAACTATGTTTCTTTTTTTTACTATTTTTTCAAGCATACGATTTATAGAAAATAAAATAAGATTTACTTTTTCTCTAGATTTTATAAAAAATAATAATAACAATTATGCCTTCAACTACACATACGTTATATATTATTTACATTTTTATTTGTGGATTATGCATTACAAATATAAACCAGTACGAGCTAAACCCACTCTATGTTTAAAAATGCTTATAAATCATGAGTAGTAATCATAAAATTGGTTCAACAAATGACTAGACAAAAGAATGAATAGGATACATTTATTCTTTATTATTTATGTACCAAATATGACAGTGTTAAGTTTTTTTAGACTAGGCTCTGCAGATATGTGCACGTGTATACAATGTTAGATACATTTTTATGATATCTATCTACCTTTATTATCCTTAATTATTTTAATTTAGATTTCTTGTTCTCCAGAAATATTTTGAGTAAATAATATTATTAAAACATACAAATCAAAATAATAACGAATTATGAGTGTCCACCACTAACGAACAAGCAGCAAAAAAATAATTTTAGCTAAGTTAAATAACAAAGTGTAATATTCTTTTATTAAAATAACCCAGTTAAGCAATAGCTACAACTATTTGTATGCACATGAACAAATGTGAATTATACTTATGAATATCATATATATAATTACATAAAATATATATATATTCAAATATATGAATGTAAATTATATTAGATATAAAAATTTTTCTTTTGTTATCAGAGTAATAAGTGTATACATTTTTTTATTGAAAACGTTGTATCGCTGTCATATATTCCTCACAAGGATGAGCTAATAGACGCAACTATAAAGTAGCTGAACATAGCCTCACCAAAAAGTTAGAAAATTACAAATATTTTATTTTATAATTTACATTGTGCTCTCAGGTTTGACGATATAAATACAAGAAAAGAAAAAAGTTTGATAAAGTTGCTCCGATTAGATTGATATTTAATGAATTTGTACAAGTCATAATTGTGTAGTTGTTGGAACTTAACGGAAAAATAAAAAATAAATTCCTCTATATTTTTAAATACTAAACATTGAAAAAATAACTCATCTTTATTCGGATATACTAAAAATCAAATAATTACGTCGTATGTGCCTCGTAAAAATAAAATTGTGATCTTGGTATATAGTTTACATGATCAAGGAGTTACAATTCTGGAGAACGAAAAAAACCGGAAATAATTACTTATTATAATATCATAAAGAACGGAGTAGATGTAGTAGATGACCTAAAGGGAGAATATTTAGTATCGAGAGTAAGTTGTAGATGGCTACTATTTTTTTCGCACTAATGAATATAGCAGGAATAAATAGTCAAATTATAATTTATAATAATTATTTATCGTGCTAATACTGGCAATGTTATAACTCATCGAAATTATTTACAAATTTTGACTAAAGAATTTACGATTAACCGACTTTTTATATCAACATTAAGTACTCCGCTTCGTCCGCAGCCTGGAATAAAATATAAAAACAATAAAAATATTTAAATATGCTTATTGCCAAAAAAATCGTATAACGATAGTGAGTATTACATAAAAATATTTCATTATATTGCTATAAAATAAATTATATTGTGACAAAAATAAGATGAATCTGAAAACAACACAGATTAAACTTGTATTTCTGTTTTTTAATTTTTATTTCTAAAGTTTTATATTTTATTTGATACTGTATATTATTTATATGATACACATACCTGCAATAAACGTTTAATTCACAAAAAAATTGTTATTATACTCAAAATGCAATGGGTGAGCCTCGCGCTCATACACGTCAAACCGTACAAACTTGTACAAATAAGAACGCTTCTTTTGACGGGTTAATAATGTTATGATGATATTTGTATAACATTATTTTTTAAAATTGCTGCCCGTAATAATAATTATTATTATATAATTTGTATGTAAAAATAATTTTAATCGCAAAATTAAAATTCAATAAAAAGATAAAGTAAATTGTGAAATTCTGTATCGTAGAGTGTTCACTAAGTAATGTAACTGATTTCTATTGTACTTTGTTTTTAACAATGAACCTGTTTCTTATTTACTGAACACTGTACAATTAAATCTATTTTTTAATTTCTAGTATTACACTTTGTTAAGTGTATTTTATAAATATAATTCTCAATACTGAAACTAAAAATTTACCATAAGGGTACATACAAATGGAGACTACCCCATAAAGTATTTTCATATTAGCAAAATTACTACCAAACAAACTTATTAGTAAAAAAATAATAGAAATCAAAACCGAAAAAAGTATTATATTGATATAAAGTAATAATATCAATATCATTAATTATATAAAAATTATAAAATCATTATACCGATAAGCCTATTTGAAATAAAACCGAAAAAAGTATTACATGTTAATATAATATTATATATTAATGTTCATAGTCAACACAATATTATTTTAGCTTCGATGCGAAGCTGAGAAGGTATTAATTTTACTATGATGTGTTTTTTTTTGTATCTGTCACCACTTTTCTCAGCTCTCATGAAACCGATTTCTTTCAATGATACGTCAAAAAATCACAAATGGTATCTAGTCGAAGACATTACTCTCAAAAATTGAAAAAATTTCCTTCGTTCCCCGTAAATGGGGGAAACCTCCAAAAAAATTACAAATTTAAAAATTGCTAATTTTCGAAATTTTTTCAATTTTTTTTACTTAAAACTGCCATAACTTTTTCAAAAATGAATTTATCAATATAATTTTTTTTATATAGATGCTTGATGTCTTTACTTATTATTTTGTATATATTTTTTATAAATCTAACCCTTTACCAACCCACGGGGGAGGATTCTAAATAACAACTTTTTCATAAAAAATTAACTTTTTCCACTTAACTTTTGAAAGTGTTCCGGAAATACTGACACTTTTATATATATCTTAAATTAAAGATAATGTAATATTCTTTAATACAAAAAAAAAAAATTTCGGACTTAATTTTGTCTTCACGGTGAAAATAGCTACCGAATGCTATTATTGTGTGAAAATTCTCAATTTTATTTTTTACATTTTTACCTTTATAATGATATAACTTATTGAAAATTGTATGGATCAACATAATTTTTTTATGAGAAATAATATTTTTTAATAATCCCTTTTTCATTTGACATACTTTATCTGAATCAGGATATTAATAACGAACTAGCAGATCATGTTGCTTTTGGTATAATCCACCAATTTTTGAAAATTAAACACTATCTAAAGATTTGCATTGAAGCGTTTTTTTTTATAGTGATTTTAATCACTGTCAGATATCATAATACTTGATCCAACTATGCCACGTCACCACTGTGCCGCAACCCCCCTGTGCTGGGTTTTTTTTTCTTATTCTATATTTTAGGGTGAAATCAGGTAAATCTAAACAAATGGGTAATGTTTACAAATTTTGGCGTTCAACAAATTGTAATTTTTAATATTTTAGTTGTTAAACAAAAGTAACAACTATAAACGAACAAATATATTATGTACAAGCAATGGTTCCTGTTTGAGCAACTCGTTATTTAAATAATAAAAAAGAGTGGACTGTATTTCTAGATTTTAATTTATTATAATGAAAAATT
>NW_026099572.1:68518940-68560980 GCF_025091365.1 Daktulosphaira vitifoliae | reverse complement strand
CAATGTTACCGGCGCGGCGTATAACGAGCAACTAACTCGATCCCACCATTATCACAAACGATCATCGTATACTGAACAGTTCCAATGTTTTTCATTCTTTTTTTACACGATATCATTACTCAAAAAACATGAATTTTTTAATATATAAATTGATAAAAATGGTCCAACTTTTTTTTTTACTTCAAAGTACTAACTATTAATAGTTTTTGTTTAAACTGCTCAGATAATTCGCTAATAAATATTTAATATAAAACAATTAGGGTGAAGTTGGGTAAGTGTAAATGAATAGGATAATTGTCAATACATATTTTTCTTAGAATATTTAGTGATTTTATTTTAAATCGAACATTTCTAGTCGTTATACGTGTTGCTTTCATATTAAATGCAAGTTCAAATTTGTACATTTATCAAAAAAAAAAAAAAAAATTTTTTTTACAATTACTCCACTTCATCCTATGTACTACTTTTTATTAATATTTAAATAAAGAATTATCAAGGCAAAATCATACAAAAATGAAAACAGGACAGCATATCTTGCTAGTGACATAAAATTTTATAATTCACAAAAATCAAATTGAACTATGATAATTTTAATATTACGATATATCGAACTTTTGTCTCGATATCAATATTTTATCGAAATAACGATTTCATAATCTGGCAGGATTTATTAATGAAAGTCCATTTATCCATAGATCTACCTAACTGGGTAGTTTTCTAATAAGAGTTCGAGTCCATGAACCTTTCTCTGTAGAGTATAACTAGATTTCCCACTGATATAGCATACATCGTTTGGATTCTATTATACAGCCAGGCTCTATCCTTTGAACCAGGCTCACGGCGTTTAACATACCGGTATACGCAACAAATAAGGCAGTAACTCAGTTTTTCTTATTTTTAAGGAGATCAAAAATAAAATTTATTTTTTTGATTACACTCTTTATATTTGAAGAGTGAATGTGTCAAACGTTCTATGTGCCAAAAAAGTGAAAAATTGTTTTCTTTCTGATTTATGTTCTATGTGCCAAAGGCCACAATCTTGTATGTGTTTCAAATGTCAATTAAATTTTTTACTTGTACAAAATTGCATTCATAGATGGTGTTCGATATGTGAGACATGCCCATGTTACCATTGTTTTTTGTGTTTTCTGAACAAATATGTTTTTGGCACATAGAACGTTTGACACATTCACTCTTCATTTATCAATTTTCTAAGTAGTTTAATTCGGGTTCTAACTAGAGGTCGCGATTGTGAACGGGTATTAGAATACACATACACACGGAGCCCGGGTACACGGGCAAAACATATATTAAAGCCCGTGTATTTAATACCCATGCATACATTGTATATATATATATATATATATATATATATATAATATTAAATATATGAGTATTTAAGGTCACGGCTATTTAAATGCCTGGGTATACACGGATATTTTTACTACACGTGCTTTAACCCCGTCATAGGTAAAAACACGGGTAGTTCATTACACGTGTAATCGCGACCTCTAGTTCTAACTAAATTTTCGATATTTTGATGATGAGTTAAACATAAATTCAATACCACATAATCTCCAAGTTGAATTTTTCAATTTAATGCCTTATATGTTGCGCTACGTTCTTTTTCTCCCTGCTACTAGCAGTTTCACAGGAGGCTTAATAATAGTTGTATACTTAACGGTTCTATAGACACATATACTCCGCATTGTTTTTCATTCAAGAAAATTTGTTTTACTAAAAAACTATACAATTTTTTAAGCAGTGCTGTAATAAAAACTCAGTGTTTCTTAATTTATATTGTTTAAATTTTTTTTATGATTTTGTAACAAATAAAATTTATTAAGGAAAAAGTATGGCTATTTGATTTTTGTTAATTACATTATATCAAAATATTACACTTTTATAATGATTTTTTCTATTACGATTTAAGTCCTCTTTTTGTACCTTTTTTTCCTCCAGTAATTTGTTTTTCTTTTGTTTTGTTGCTTAATAAAGGATGTACTTCTAAATTAATTATTTTAAAATAATTAAAAATTAATAATTGATTTTTAAAATTATTTATTTTGAAAACTTACCATCAGTAATATTATCTAAAGGAATGTCAAAAGTACGACATTTAGATGAATTTGATGCTACCGGTGGTGGTGGCATATCAGGTTCAGGATCTTCAATTTCAGGTGCAATAGGTAGAAACATTAAAGCATCTTTATGATCTTCAGATGCTTCTTCTTCGTCAGAACTACAAAATGCTGCAATAGGTTCAGCATTTTCTACATCTACCTGTTAACAATTTTTATGAAATGTTGTATTAATATAATAATAATATTAATAATAATTTCAATAAGTTAAAAATCAATCAAAATCGAACCTAAATTGTTTTTACAAGTTATATTTTTATTAAGTACCATATAATATAACATTTTTTAAATAATTTATTAAACAAAAAAAATATGGATAAGGCAGAAATAATGAATACCAATAATGAAAAAATTGTAAAATATTAACTGTATTTTTATGTTTTAATTACAGTATGATGCAGAGTATTCAATCGATAAAATTTATGAAATCATTTACATATAATTTCATAAGATCTAACTTTATAAAGCTTACTTCAAAGTCTTCATCACATCTTTGCACATCTTTTGTTATTGACTTATCCTCATCTTCTAAATCAAACTCAGACTCTCTTTCTTCATATTCAACATTTTCATCTAGTTCTTTAAAATCTGGAGCAAATGCAGACCAGTTTTCTACTTGATTTTGGGCCCAAACAGATACAAGTCCACTAGATATACTAGTTATTATTGCACGAACTGGATGCCACTAAATAAAATTAAAAACAAATATTATATTATTCATAATTTAACATTTTTGACATTGTAAAATAGTACCAGATAATTTTATAGTAAGGATTCCCAGTCATTGGTAAATTAGCCATTTATCAAAAATTTATATTTGATACACCAAAAATCATCTTTGTAAGTTTTAAATTTTTATTTTATTTTTGAATTAATTCTAGTATTTTTCAAGGAAATTTGAGACATACATTTTAAAACGGTCAAATGTTCAATAGTAAACAATTAATAAGCGTTAAATATATTTATTGAAATAACTTTTTGAAAACTGACAAATTATTGCTAACTTTTTATTGATTCAAGCATATGCCTTGCCCACAACATATATTTTTTGAAAATCCAATCATTAATCTAGATATTGTGGGAGCTCAAAAATCATTTAAAAATATTTTTTCAATTATTGATTATGTGTCCAAAAAACCTGAATTCTTTAAACTTATATTAAGTTAAAGCTACTAAAATGTACTTTAAGATAAAATGAGAAAAACTATTTAAAATCTTGATTCCTAGTAGTTATAAGCCACTAAAGCAGAAGATCTTACAATTTTCTTTAGAAATGGGTAATTTTGTAGTATTGCTATGGAATATCCAAATCATTTTAAATAACTTCTAATTAAAGCTTATATAATGTAATATGTGTTTAAAAAAGGTAAAACGTTCCAGAGACTTGAGTAGTAAAAAAGTCAAACATTCAACTGAAAGAATGTAAAAGTGTATCATTCATGAATAATGTTTTAAGTGCCAATAGCATCAATTCTGTACATATATTAATAACCAAAAAATTAATTTCTAGAACAAATATTAGCTTATCAAAAATTACCCTTTCTAAGTATTATGTCTTACACATATATTGAAAAATAAAGATTTTTGTTAAAAATATATAGTTATTTTAAATTGATAATACTTATTCAATTAAATTTTATTTTGACACTTCTATTCTTCAAATGAAAATATAATATATTTATTTTAAATATTTACAAAATTTTAATTCAATAAAAATACTGATTATCATATAAATTAATATACTTTTACTTAAAACATGTATTACACCATTTAGACCTTGCACATAAAACATAACAAAGTTTTATTTTAGGTATAATAAAATGACAAATATAATGATTGAACCTAACCAAGATATAAATATATAGTAGAATTCTAATATTTGGTTTCATTGATAATTTTTACTTTTTTGAAAGTTTTTCATGGTTCTTAAAATAAACAATTTCTGACATATAGAGCATTTAACATTTTTACCCTTCAGTCGCCTTTAGAAGGGTTAAAATAATTAAAAAATTTTCTTTATTTAATTAGATGCATTTAATGTAACAATAGGTTTTATTCATTATTAATAACCTAGTATATAAAAGTTATTGATAAATTTAATTTAAGTGTAAAAATTGCAAAAATTCTCAGTTTCATTCAAAAACATTAGAGATACTTATTAGCCATACATGCCAGGTGAGTAACCATAAAAGACATTCTTAGATTAGAGGTTATTTCATCGATTACAATATAGATATTTCCCAGCTCGTTAAGTACAACACCTAACATGACTCATTCTAGTAATAAACTGTGAAAAGTGTTTACGTATCTAAAAGTAATATGTTGTGAATGACAGCAAACTGCATTATTCTATTTCTTCCACCCAAAAATTTCGAGTGGGTAATAACAATAGATATTTCTACGCCCAATCTGGATACTTAGGAAAAACTAGACGAGTTGTTAAAATATAATATTCCAAAGTCTGCTGAATACCAGTGAGTATTATTTTTGTCTGTATTCATTAAAAAAAACATCAAAATATAAATTTTTGTTGGCATATGAAAATTTTTTTTACTTCCTTGCATATTTATAAATTCATCCCTCTGCTAATTAATTGGTATATAGCCTTTCATAGTTAAAAAAACGGGGTCGAGTAAGCCAACCATTAAGACTGTACAACAACTGCTATTTCTACCAACTTTAGTAAATATTGTTCAGCATTAATACCAACTGTTTCCCAAATTTGAAACACAAGCACTATAACATATTTCTGTCGAACACAGTGTTCTAAGTAACATATCATAAATTAACCCCAGTTGTTGGTCTTTTTTATAAAACTATGCAATCAATCTTGAACAATGTTGTTAAAAATGTATTGTTTCAATATTATCACAATGAAAACTAAAGAAATATCAATATTTTACTTGGTAATCTATAAACACAAGTAATTAAATAATCTATTTCATATTTCTTAAAATACACATTTAATAAGAAATTGAAATTCAATATTATCCCCATTTTCAAAATTTTTAACATTTTCTTCGATATAAACTGTGATACACCATTTTAATTCATTTAAAATGCCTAAAGAATTATAAAATTTATACCCTTACAAATAAAATTTTTACTCTACATTTAACCATGTTTCATAAAAAATTGTTACATTATAATTACTATAGTTGTATTTAACATAATTATAATAACAAAAGTATGATTACTCACAACAACATCTAATAAAAGTTCACCTTTTGTGCCATGTAATATTTTGACTAAATTACCAATACTTTTTTCCCAAATATACAAAGCATGTTGTCTAGCAGAGCCTGCACATATATATTCTCCATCTCCCGAGAAACAACATTTTTTCCACATTGTTCTATGTGTACCAAAAAAAAAAAAACATATAGATTAAAATTAGAATAATTGAATAATATAATTTTATGATATTTTTTTCACCTAACAGTGCAAATATTTTATTATAAATTAAAAAAAACAGTTAATGTGTTAATTTTTATTTAATAATTTAAAAAAAAATTAGGTGCTTAAAAGGAAGCAACATGAGCGGTAACATGTAGTTATAATTTTGAAACCCCAGAAAAAAAAATTAAACAAATTTTTGGATTCATAAAAAAAGTACCTAATAAATTACATAATTTCATTATTACGCATGTTTAGTATAAAAGTTAAATAAAATAGCTTAGTAATTTACATTTTTGTACACCAAAAAAAGTTTTATATCTTATATTAATAAAATTTAAAAATATATGTGACTTTCACTAAAACATGATATTTAATGTGCTAAAATTATTAATTTGTAATCTTAAATTACATGTAGTAACATGTAACATCTAAATTTCGATCAAAAAATATTTTTTATTTCATAAATAAGACTTCTGCTACACTAAAGTACTAAAATAATAATAATAAGACTAATGATATAGTTACTATTATTTGTTTGTCATATTCAATTATGTATTTTATGAATCAATTATGTATCTATACTGAATTATTTATATGATAACATAAAAGTAAAAAATATTTGTGATAAGACTAAACTATACTGAACTTCAGACAAATTTTAAACTTATTTCCTTAAACACTAGTTTTTAAACAATAGGTCCCCTTTATAGCATTAGTCCGTATAAATATAAATGAAAACAAATCATATATTAATGATTAATAGTTAATAAATACAAACTTGTTAACTAAGTCTTGAAGTTTTTGAATAGGCTCTGTATCTCCATCTTTACCTTTTTCTAAAACATGCTTGGCATTATAAACTCTAATTACTCTATCAGAACAGTTAAGCAAAAAGCAATTGCCACGTCTAGCAAATTCAATGCTTTTGATACCAGTCATTCCAGTTGAAACTTTGAAAGATGCTTTAAGCTCAAGATTAGGACAATTTAATACCAATATTTTCCCTCGAGCATTACCAGTGTAAATATATTGACCTCGTCTATCGAATGAAGCAACTATCATGAGATCTGACTAAATTAATGATTTAAAATATTATTTGTATTTAGCTAAAAATAATTAATAAATAAAACTAATAAAATTATTACATCATCATCTAATGGAACTATTTTGTGTTGACCATCAATGTCTACAAGAACAGCCGCATGTTTCATTGGACATACCAGAAATACATTTTTTTTTCTAGGATGAAACTGAACTTTTAAAACAGGCGAAGGAAACTTGTACATTTCTTCCCTTTCACCAGTTAGTATATCCCAAGTGCAAACATTATTATCCGTAGAAGCACTTAATAATTTTTGTCCACTTCTAGACCAGCTAAAAAAAAAAATAATAGGTAACTAAATACATTATAATAAAAAATAGCATTCCTAAATCAATGGTATATCTAATACTTGTAAAAGTGTTTTCACAATTTATTAATGTCTAATAATACTACTACACATTTATAAAAATATGATCATAAAAGGAACTACAGCCTAGAACATTTATCCAGCCCTTTATATTCATAGATAAATAAATAAATAACTATGTATACAATTATCCCAATGGTATTTTGATATTATAGATGTAAGGGCATAAATAGGTAGGATAAAATTTGAAATAATGGTAAAAATAATTACATATCAAAGATAAATTTATATTTAAATTAGATGGAATAGTAAACATCTCTCATATGTGGCAGATTTCCCCATTCATGAAAAAATTTTGAGCGCATTTCTGATATGGTATAGTCCCTAATCAGGTAAATTATTTAGTCCTGTCTATGAATATTGATGCGATTGCATATTTTCTTCAACTGTCCAGCATGCGATTTACCTAAATGGGTATGTATCAGAAACATGATAAGTTCACAGTGGCCTATTTCTAAGTGAGTTTTAACCCCACATCATCTATCTTTTTCTCATAATTTTCAATATATTATCCTGACAATCTATCAGTCCCCAAAAACTATGTCAATATGATCAATATTCAATTTTTAGAAGAATATATATTTTACCTTAATGAACAAACAGGATGCATATGAGCTGTAATAATTTTTGCAATTCCTCTAGTTAAAAAATCCCAAATTACAATACGACCATCATTACAGCCAACAGCTAATAATGTTCCATATTTATTAAATACACAAGTGACAGCTAATGATATGCTATCTAAAACACCATCAAACTCCTAAAAAATTATTTACATTACTATTACACAAGTATAATAAAATCACACTCATAAATACATTATATTGGTCATAAACTCAAATCAGAGGTAGATTGGATGACCTTAGCCCTTTCAAAAATTATTAACATACTTAACATTTTTTTTTTTTGAAAATTAATGCATTTATAATTTTAGAAATTATAAAATAATAATATCCTCTGACTTTTTTGAGGAATATATTTTAAACATTTGTGGATTATCATACAAACACTTTTATTTCAATAAATCATACATTAAAATTATTAAAACATAGCCTAGATGTATTTTAACTGATTAAAAAATATCTTATAATTCTCAAAAATAATGAGATGGACACAATAAGAGAATTAAATATTTGTATTATATATTGGTTGATTTTGTGTAATTTAACAAAAATCAAACTTCAATTAATTTTTTACAATATTATTAATGAAAAAATATAGAGCTCTATAACTGGTAAAGAGATACTTAATTTAAATATCTGAAAAAGATTTATATGCTGAGTGGTCTACAATATTTTGACCAATAACTTTTGACCTATTAAATATTTAGTGTTCCTTTTATATATATAAATCATAGACTATGTTAAACCATAATTTTTCTTATATGTTTTCAATAGAAAATACATTATTTTTTTATTTAAATTTATTATAAAAGATATTTCTAGCCTTTTTCTTATAAAAATTGTTATTGGCCATTTCATATATATAAAAAATATCTAAAAAACAACTATATAAAAAAAAAAAAAAATAATAAAATAAATGTTTATTAGTAAAACATAAAATAAAAAATATGATTTTAATGTATTTTAAAAATGCATTGATTATTTAAAAAAAAAATAACGCAAAATATTTAGTAGATCAAGAATTATTAGATTTATTAAAAAATCCTTGTAAATATGATATGATATGATAAGTTATGCTATATAACATCATAGTTGTTAATATATAACTAGAGAATTTTTACATTATACATACTATTAACCATAATAAACTTTTTAAAGTTAAATTTGGTATGTTTAACCTTACCAAATTAACTTTTTAATAATTGAAAATTTAGTTTTTAGATTATTAAATAAGTTATGGTATTGGATTAAATAAAATAAAATAAAAAAATTTTAGCTTTGATGCGAAGCTGAGAAGGTATTAATTTTAACATGTGTTTATTTTCTCAGCTATCACTACACCGATTTTTCTCAACAATACGTCAAAAGATCACAAATTGTATCTAATTGAATACATTACTCTCAAAAATTGAAAATTTTGCCCATGTTCACTGCAAATAGTGAAAATCGACCAAAATATTACAATTTTTAAAATTGGTAAATTTCGACCTTTTTTTAACTTTTTTTTTTTTTAAATTGCCATAACTTATTGAAAAATGAACGAATCAAAATAATTCTTATTTATATTGAAACCATAGATATTTCTCTTTCATTTGATACACATTTTTTGAAAATATGACCCTTTATCTGACAATAGGGAGGGATTCAAAATAGCAACTTCTGCACAAAAATTTTAATTTTTCAATTTAAGGTTTGAAAATGTTCCAGAAATACTCTGAGCTTCAAAAATATGCTAAAATAAAGCTAATGTTATGTTCTATATGTTAAAAAAAAAAAAAATTTGTTCCGATGATTTATCTTTTATGTGCAAATGGTTACCATAGTTAAAAACAATGCCATGTTGGTGTTAAAATTACGATTTTAGATTTTTTTTTTAAATTAAACACTATCAACAGATTTGCATCAAAGCTTTTTTTATGACAGTGATTTTAAGCACTGTCGGATTAAATCTATATTGGACCCATCTGTGCCGTGATCCCACTGTGCTGAGTTGGGTTTTTTTTACTGAACTTGTACTGTGACACAAATAATTAAACCCAATTTAATTTTTAATGATTATTATAGATAAAGATTTAAATGATTACCTCAGGGTAATTTTGTCCAAATGATTCTGTAAATAAAAAATTTAATATTACTAAAATTATTTAAATTCTTAAGAATTTTTATTAAACGATAAATGTCATTAACTAATGTTATATTTCAAATAGAATAACATGACTTACCAAGTAATTCTAAGTTCATATTGTTTGTATGGTAATTATTACCGGCTTGTATTAAAAATTCTTAGCACATTTTCTAAAACATGGCAATTTAAGTTAATTTAATTATAATTTAACTTTAATACAATGATACATAACATATGTATACCTATTTTTAATAAATTATACAAAACAAAAGAAATCCAATTTACTAAATAGATTAATTAAACATCTTAACTTAAAAATGTATAACTACAAAAGAAAAATTCTGCATTAATTTTTCAATAACATGGCATTTCAATAATCAATCAACAATATTAACGAAAATAAAGTCAAAAAAATTATTAAACTACACAAATTGTTAGTTTTTCTAGTTTTCACTTCAAGTTTTTTTAAACATTATATAAATGATAACTAACTTATCAATAACGTTTTAAGTAGTTATAAGCAGACAATATTCATATTGATAAATATACCGAAAAGAAGCGTTCAACCACAAATACGAAAGTGTACTCTTCCGAATATGAAGTTATCCTTCTAACGTTACAATTATTGGAATATATTGACAATAGTAAAAATGGTAATAATCTATTGTTGCTTTTTGCGCAGATTAAATGAAAGTAGATGATATACTTCTTTGGTATAAATTTGGTTGTTAAATATTAATGTTATCACTAACTTAAGATTTCAGCAGCACAAATTTGTAAATTTATAAAACATAAGTACAATATATGTGTATATTTATATACATTATATATGAATTTCAACTATTTGTTATTACCTTGAAGCTTTAACAACAATACAAAATAAAAGTTGAGAAATGCATTGTTAACCCGTATAATATCCGTTTTCCTGTGATTAATAAATTACCGTTTTGCCAGTTACAAAACGATCTAATCAATGTCAAATCTGTGAATCATCATGTAAGTGTTTTTATTAAATTAATTCTTAATTTTAAATAAAATTTAGTTATATGAACAAATATATTTTTTAAGGGAATAATATTCTAAAAACTTCAAAGTATAAGTATCTTTTGATTATTTTTTATGTATTAAAATTAAAAATTTATTTGTTTAATGCCTGTCATTAAATATTTTATTAAATGATGATTAGATATTCATTTTCATGACATTTGTAATTAGTTTCTTAAATAAAAATTATTATTATGTCCATTAGTTTAAGATATTTTTCTTTAATTCTATAATACTATAAAAAAAAACAAGCAACAAAGCCAGAAATACTTGTGTAATAAATTATTTTTTATTTTTTATGTTTATATAAATTTATAATTTAATTGATACTTATCAACTTAAAATAGTAATCAACGTGGAGGAAAGCAATGTACATTTGGTCAAGGTGGAGCAAACAGGCTCTTGCCACGAAGACCAAATTGATTCTACATTGTTCAACTGTAACAAGGAGGATCTTGAAAACGGAAATATTACAACTGTTCCTTTCATGGAGGAAATATCTTCTTCATTACCAAAAAATGCTATTCTCATCCCATTATGTGGAACAACTCCCCCTCAAAATTCAGACGAACCTTTTGGTAATAATGCATGTAAGTATAATTGTATTTTATGATTTAATATATTTTTTGTTATTTTTTTAGTAAAATTTATAAAAAAAATATTTCTTGTTAACTATACTATGGTTTTATTTAAAAAAATGTAATAAATATTTTTAATATGTAGACAAAACACTTAAACGAGGTATATCACGAGCAACTGATAATGTAAATATTGTATCTCAAGCAAGATCAGAATTAGTACTTTTAGATAGTGCTGAAGATGAATTACCTACTATTGAAACTCCTGTCTATACATTTATTTTACCTGATTTAACATCACTTGATGGTAAGTACTTTTAACCAAATTGTATTATGTTACAATATTTTTAGTTACATAATTTTTAGTATTTGTATTAAAAAAATATATATATATATATATGTATAAATATTTGTAATTGTAGACAAATTTCGACTTTTTATTGAAAAAGATTTAATAGCAGTAGCAATGCAAAACTCTTTAGAGCAAGCTACAAGATTAAATTGGTGGTCTGGTTTTTGCCAAAGATTATGGCCTCTCTCTACTTCTGGTGATGGTAATTGTCTTCTTCATGCTGCTTCTCTGGGTGAGTTAAATTAATAAATTATGCTTTGAATCATTTTTGTAAAATAATCTATAAAAAATATAAATTGGGTATTCAGTAAGTAAGAAAACAGGTCAATTATACAAATTGTTATAAATAAGAACAATGGAAATCTGATTCCTTATTTAATGAAAATTCTATACGTAAATTTCAGTTAATAATCTGTAAAAATGGTTAAACTTACATAATATTTTAGATATTATTTATTTATTTATTTTTGTAATTATACTAGGTATGTGGGGCTTTCATGATCGTTTATTATGTTTAAGAAGAGCATTGCATGCCTTTTTAAGTTTTGGTCAAGCTCGTGAAGCTCTTTGGCGACGTTGGCGAAGACAACAAACTATTCTGAATTCTCAATTTGGTCTTGTTTACACTGAACAAGAATGGCGAAGAGAATGGAATGCAATTGTTAGTATGGCTTCTACAGTTCCTAGAATGAGGAGACATAGTATATCAAGGTACATAATTGTAACAATATGTATGTATTAACAAATCATTGATTTTTGGGTTGAATAAAATAAATTAAAATTTTTTGAAATTAAGTTAGTTATATGAATAGTAAAATTCTAACATTGTTTTATTATTTAAAATGTATAAAACATTTTACCATCTTCTTTAAATTTTTTATTGATGGTATTTAATGCATTTATTTTAAAATCTATGATATCCTTTATATACATCTCATATTATTTTTTTAAATAAATGATTTTCAATAAAAAATAAAACTTTAAATTTTGATAAAATATTTAAACAATGTTCTTTTTAGTTCTGCCACTAGTGAAACTGAAGGTGACATTTATGAGAGTCTTGAAGAAATTCATGTTTTAGCTTTGGCCCATGTGTTAAAGAGACCTATTATTGTTATTGCTGATACAATTCTGAAGGTAAATCTCTTTTTAATAATTTTTTAATTTGCATAAAATTAATTTAATAACAAATTATTTAATTAATATGAATATATATTATATATTATAAAAATATATTATATTCAGCAATATTAGGGTGAAATAAAGAAAGTGTAAATGAATTCTTTTAGATAAATGCACAAGTTTTTATTTTGAATTTTCATTTAATATAATAGCAACAAATAAGACCAGAACTAATCAATCTAAAATAAATCTGCTAAATATTAAAAAAAAAAATGAATTTACAATTACCCCATTCATTTGAATATAAATAACTCTACATTTTTATATTTTATATTTTAGGATATGAATGGGGAAGCATTAGCTCCCATACAATTTGGAGGAGTGTACTTACCATTCGAATATTATGCTAGTGACTGTCATCGTTCTCCATTATTGTTAGCTTATGATGGTGGACATTTTTCTGCTTTAGTGGCAATGGAAACTCCTAATTCTGTACTTTCTTGTAAGCTTTATTAATTTACATTTTACTTGGAGTAAGATAAATTTTATGAATTAATAATAAATTTGATTTTTATAGCTGCCATACCTATAGTAGATTCAAATGGTGAACTACTGCCATTACAATTTCCTATAGATCCTGGAAATAATGAACAAAATACAATTCCTGACAAAAATCATGACTTGTCTTTAACAGATTCACTATCAATAATTAGTGAATATTTGGATATTGTGAAACTTGACCCTCAGGTATTTAATTTTTAATTGAATTATATAAAAATTAAGGGTTTTATTGTATTTGAAACCCCTTTAAGTGGCCCTTACACAATCAATAATACTGAATCAATTAAATTGTGTCAATATTTTGTGCAATATTTATTTGCTCTAAACCTCTCAATATTATTGTCCAATATTCAAATGAAAAATATTTGTTATCTATGTAACATATCATCATAAGCGTATATTTAATGCGTATTTACAAAGGCGTAGTGGCATTTACCATCAATCTATGTGATATTATAAATTACCACTGTTTTAAAAATGTATCTAACCGATAACCCATAACCACTATTGCGTACTTTTGTACAATGTCACATGCTAACGCTACAATATTATTGTGTATTGTGCAATAAATTTTCAACCCTTTTTGATTTCTTCAGTATATTGTACAATCCTTCAATATCTATACTAAACTTTCAATAATATTGCGCAATATCAATTATTGTTCAATATTATTGATTGTGTATATATATATATATACATTTTACGTTTTTAAATTACAAATTATTTTTTTGGGAATTCATAAATTATAATATGCAAATAGAAATAATTTTAACTCTAAATATAAAATTATGAAATTTTTAAAATAGATTTTGATTAATCCAAAATTTTTAAGACTTTGGGAAATTTAAATTAATGTATTTTACATATGAAATAATTAATGGTTCATAGTTATTAAAATTCATTAGTGTAGCATAATTACTTATTAAATAAATTATAATTAAATAAAAAAACTTTATTTATTTCTATCTACTTAATTGTGCTCTGTAATCAAATGTTAGTCTTTATTTTTATTATGTAATTAACATAAAATTTTTCTTTTAGGGTAATAATGAATCGTCAGGAAAAAATGGTTTATTTGGGAGTTTGGGTCGCTCTGTAGGTAACAAATTTAAATCAAAGTTATCTCGAACAAATTCTGTAAAAAATTTGTCTGTAGCTTTACAGTCAAAGTACACTCTTTGTGCTTTGATCAATACTGATAAAAAACATGAGTATCATGATGTCATGATAAAAAATTATTTACAAACTGCAGCAGAACGTTTTCGTCATTCATCTTATGTAAGTTAATATAAAAATATTATACTTTACAAATTTTCTGTTTTTAAAAAGATCATTTTATCAAATTATGAAAAATTTTAAGTTTGATATGTACACATATATATATATAATTTTTATTATTTATTAATTCATGTAAACATTAAAAAATAACGTTATAATTCAATTGTATTACATTTTTAAAATATTAAATACAATTTATTTCATGTGCTAACTTATAGTATTTTTAAAATGAATAGAGCAAACATTTTAAAGTTTTAATGGAAACAATATGATAGAGCCATTTGCTAAAAAAAACTTTGTCTAATATTAACATTCATAAATCTTAAATTTTTAAATTTTTATGTTTTAATTTTCCAGACTTTTTTATCAGATCTCAATTGAAAGGTAATCTTTCTTATTCTCATTCTCACTCAACATTTCTCTAAATATTGACATTAGTGTTAATTTAAATTTGAACACTAAATTTATTTTATTTGAAAAATTACCCAATGAGCCTATTTGTTTATGAATTTGAAATATTTACTAAATTAAAATTTTTTGATATTGTATAACTTTAGTCCTAAATAGCACACTAAATCAAAATAATATACGAATATTTGTGATAATATAGATAGTAATATATAATGAAAATTGATCACTTGTGGCTAATAATATTTAAAATCAAAACTATATTAAAAATGTAGTTTTAATTTTATATATAGATAGTAATATTGTATTCCAACTTATTGAAAAAAGTAGACAATTGATTTTCTTTTTTAATAATATAAAATGATTAAACATTTTTTTTGTTACCTAATAGGTAGATCAAACACCTAGGTATGGAGCTGGTAAATCTCGTTTTTATGCTGAAGCTGATTCTGAATCACATGAAAAGGTCGGTCAAATGACCCCTGTTAAAGCTGTAACTAATATAGACTCTACTATGTATTTATCTAAATCTACATTTTATGATACTGTCCCTCAAAATGAACCTTGTCGTACTGATGAATGTCCTTTTTTTGGGTCATCAGCTACCAAGTTTTTATGTTCAAAATGTTACAAGCAACAACAAAATGATAACCATTAATAATAATAGTTATAATTACTTATATTATATTTTTGACAACTATCATCACACTTTAACACCTATTTTTTAAAAATAAGCTCTTTTTCATGTGATATTTATTATATCTCTTATTAATTATGTATAATTACAATCTTTTTATGATAAATCTAATTAGAAAAACTAACTAATTAACAAATCACTTATTTGTTTGCATAATTAAAAATAAATAAGCTTAATTTATTTTTCAATAACTTAAGATCAGTCTATTGGCTAATGTATAATATATTGGCCAAAAATTATTTTTAAATTTTTCTGTATAAGAATATGCTAGTAAGGCTTTAATTCTTTTTTTGTAAATTATTGTCAAGTAAAAAAAAAAAAACATTAGTCAAATGATTATTATCTCACTTAATAGTTATAACTAATTTATTTTTAAAATGATAAGTAAAATATTATTACATACATTTTTAAAAGGCTCTTTAAATAATTATTTTAAATGGAAATAAGATTTTATATTTACACATTGTTTATAAAAATAAAATTATTTTGTCTGCCTCATCACTAAATTATTATGATATTTATGAATAATTTTAATGAAAACGATTATTATTATTTTAACTAAATGACTTATTGAAATTAAATGTTACTATAACCTCCAAACGGGTTTATTTTTAAAGTATTACTTGACTATTGTATTAATTATTGCATTATAAATATTTTTAGCCTCCTATTTTTTAAATTATTATCATGTAATGAAATGTGTCGTGTGTTAATTATTAATAGCTAACTATTAAGCACTTGCATGATTTATCATATTTATACAATGTATCTAATTTTGCTTACTTTAGTATGTAATACTAATTTGAACAAGTTAAAATGTTAACTATTATTATAAAACTTAAATCTACATTTTATACTTTTTAATTGTAGAATAACTTACCATTGAATGTTATTAGCCATAAATTAGTCAAAAAAAATTTAAATATTTATTGCTAACTATGTCATACATGTATTTATTTATTTTTAATGATAGAATTAAGGTGCAAAATTTGTAATTGCACATCTTACCAATCAAATAATTATTGTTTAAAGAACTAACTCACTTATATTATATGACATCTTTAATATTATTAAGAAAAACTAATTTAACATTATCTAAGATTTTTTTGTCAACACATTAATTTAATTTTGTTCGAGTTGATTTTATTCAGAGTTTATGTTGTTATTAAATATTTTTTCAACACATATTTTGAAAATGTTGTTTTATTGAAATTGTTTTTTTTTTGTTTACAAATACTACTAGTTAATATTGATAACACAGTTATTAATTAGTCATTAAACTAAATTACACAATAAAGTTGTCATAAAAAAAAATTTAACTTGATTTCATGATGTTTAATATCAGTTGTGCACAATTTGGAACTATCCCATTAAGTTTTATTTTGAAGTTTAGTTGAGGTATTGCAAGGAAATTTCATCAAAGAACAGAATATATTTTTCTAAACCCATTTTTGCACCAATTCAAAACGGCAATTAGATTTTTTCTATCACCTCTACTTTTTGATATTACTACTAATTAGTAAAAAACAAGTATTTACACACACACACACATATATATATATATATAAAATTATTAAAAACAAAAAAAATTGTTTTTTAATTATTATTAATTTTGATTTTTAATAGATTAAAATGATCTGTGCAAAATGTCATTTTTACCTTTTTCTTTTGGTAAAAATGCTGACTTTTATGAAAGTTTATAACAAAAAGATTAAACTTTTTATCATAACTTTTTTTTAGCTCAACTTGCAAGTTTGAAATGGACATTGAAAAACAATTTTATGAAAATTAAAAAAAATGTATTGCTAAGATTAATATGCAGTTAAAAAATGTTTTAATTACTGTTAATAGTAAATTTATGAGAAAAGCTCAATATTTCGTTAAAATTGCTATTTTTTTTTGTATTTTTATCGTAATAAATTATTTAAATAAAAATCATACTAATTATTTCTATGTGACTCTAGTGTTTAAGTAAATCTACAATTGAAATATTCCTAAATTGATTAATTTTAATGATTTACTTCAACAAAAAAACAAATCAAAGAAATTAAAAAAAAATCTACCCAATCTAGTGTTTTATAAAATTTGATTATAATTGTAGAATACATCGTTAAATTCAAGTGAAACCTAAAACCATATTTTTGAAATCATTTGAATAGTAACATCTAACAAAAAAAAACCCATCACAGTGTGGTGGGGTCGTGGTATAGTTGGTTCTAGTATAGATGATATTTGACAGTGATTAAAATCACTATTATAAAAAACGCTTCGATTCAAATTTGTAGATAGTGTTTAATTTAAAAAAAAAATTGTCAAAAAAGTAGGTCAAGTGAGAGCTGAGAAAATAAATGATAGCTACAAAAAAAAAACCACATTGTAAAATAATATTAATATGAATTTCTTCTCACGAGAGGAGACTACAGTAATATTTATTGAAGTTATTGAGTCTAAATGAGATAAAAATCAAATGAGTTAAACATGTTTTTCTAACTCAAAAAGAATTAAGAAAAAATTCAGTCCCACAGTGTTAAAATGTCAGAAATTGTATCTTGCATTCGTCACTTAATAAAAATGGAAATTTAGCTACTTCAAATTTTAAAGTTATTTTTCTCGACTTCAAAGAAACAAAATAATTTAAATATGTTTAAATTTTTATACTATGTCAATTAGATTGATATAATATTTATGAGAATCAGTGTAATCCCCTTATAATAAAATAAAATACAAAACCAAGAATTTTAACACAAAAATAGCATATTTTTGAATACGATATCTATTTTCCCCATGAAGACAAAATAAAGTCCAAAATTTTTTTTTTTAATATTAAAGTATATTACATTAGATTTAATTTATGATATATATAAAAATGTCAGTATTACCGGAACACTTTCAAAAATTAAGTTGAAAAAATTAATTTTTAGTGAAAAAGTTGTCATTTTAAATCCCCCCCTGTGGGCTGGTTAAGGGTTAAATTTATAAAAAAAATATACCAAATGATAGGTAAAGACATCAAGCATCTATAAAAAAAAATTATATTGATATGTTCATTTTTAAAAAAGTTATGGCAGTTTTAAGTAAAAAAAATTGAAAAAATTTGGAAAATTAGCGATTTTTAAATTTGTAATTTTTTTGGAGGTTTCTCCCATTTACGGGGAACGAGGGAAATTTTTTCAATTTTTGAGGGTAATGTCTTCGACTAGATACGATTTGTGATCTTTTGATGTATCATTGAAAGAAATCGGTTCGGTGAGAGATGAGAAAAAGTGGTAACAGACACAGAAAAAAATTACTACCTTCTCAGCTTCACATCGAAGCTAAAATTTGGAATATTATAAACTGATAGTTGCACACACAAATAGTGTTAAAAAAATTAAAAAATAACAAAGTAAAATTATTTAATTTTGTTGTTGAATCCTATTATGAAATTAAACCTAATTTGGGGAAAAAAAATACTTTAAAATCATTAGAAATGAATGATTTTAATTGTTTATACGAATATTGTGAGCTGAGTAACTTTTAATTGATAAAGAGAAAAATTTTTCAATTTTTGAGGGTAATATCTTCAATAAGATACGAATTGTAATCATTTGATGTATTGTTGAAATAATTAAATGACAGACAAGAAAAAACACACAGAAAAATAATAAGAATAAGAAATGTCTTCTCAAGAAAGGAAACTACAGTAATGGCATTCTTGATATTCATTAAAGTTAATCAATCTAATTACTGTAAAAATCAAACAAGTTTTAAATTTTTATCCAACACAAAATAAATTAAGAAAAAATGAATAATTCATGATAGATGGAGTCGAACTTTGTACCTCGCCAAGTGTGTAAGACATAAGTGTCATCTGCAAGCGTACATCGCATTTGTTGGTTAATAAAAAGTACAATCTAAGCTAGTTCAAATTTATTGACTTATACGAAACAAAAAAATTTTAAAAATTTAACATTATATTTAATATGTCAATAAAATTCATATAATTTTTATAAAAATCAATGCAATACCCTTATTAAGACATTTTAAAATAAAAAAATTGACAAGTTGTACATTTTTTAAAAAGAAATAATAGTGTAGAATTGAAATGAATTGTACAATTTTTTTAATTTTCCAATTCTTACACAAAAAAAGTTGTACTTTTTCAAATAAAAGTTTATTACATAAGCTTTGACTTAAGTATATATAAAAGTGTCAGTATTTCTAGAAAATGTTTAAAAGTTAATTTTTTGTAGAAAAGTTATTTTAAAACTCCTCTGTAGAGCAAGTAAAGTGTCAGATTTTTACTATACCAAATAATAAGTAAACATCTAGTGTATCTATAGAAATAAAATTATTACGATTTGTGCATTTTTAAAAAAGTTATGGTAGTTTTAAGAAAACAGTTAATTACCGATTTTTTAAATTGTAATTTTTAGTGGGATTTTTCTCATTTATGTGAAATAAGAGAATTTTTTTTTAATTTTATGGTGTAATGTCTTCTACTAGATACAATTTGTGATCTTTTGACATATCGTTAAATCGATTCGATGGGAGTTGAGAAAAAGTGGTAATAGACATACAAAAAAACACATCACAGTAAAACTAATACTTATTCAGCTTCGCATTAAAACTAAAATTAGTAATAAGTTGCTGGACGTTTTTTGAATGAAATATTCTCTATATGTCTTTAAGTAAGGGAAGTGTTTTTACATTCGAATTGTTTGTAACAATCGATCTGTTACTTGAACAATACGTTTAAGGCGTATTCATTTTTCCATTTTTAGCTTTGATGCGAAGCAGAGAAGGTATTAATTTTACCATGATGTGTTTTTTTCTTTTTTTTGTGTCTGTTGCCACTTTTATTCAGCTTTCACTGGACCAATTTTGATGAACAATATGTCAAAAGATCATAAATTGTATCTAGTTGAAGACATTACCCTTTAAAGTTGAAAAAATTTCCCTCGTACCCCGTAAATAGGGAATATCTCCATAAATACAAAAAAATACAATTTTTAAAATCGTTAATTTTGTCATTTTTTTCTTAAAATTAGCATAACTTTTTCAAAAATAAACAAATCAACTTCATTTTTTTTTATGATGAAACCTTAGATATTTGAGAATTAATAGAGATATTAGATATTCGAGAAATTAGTGGATAATTACAAAATGAACTCCAATTTATTCTTATTTATAACATGATTAGTAATTCTTAGATTCAAAAATATAATATAAAATTATATGATAATAAATTTTTTAATTATATGTTATATCATTTTAATAATTAATTATTTTCAAATTATTATTGATTTTGATTTTTAATTTGTTAAAAAAGTGAAAGTTTATAATAAAAAAAAAAGAATTTATTACCATAACTTTTAGCTCAACTTATAAGTTTCAAATTGACATAATTAAAAAGAAAAAAAGTGGTATTGTTAAGATTAATATAAACTCAAGAAATTTTATAATTACTAATTACAGTAAATTTATTAGTAAAGTTTGATTTTTTTTGCATTTTTATCGTAATAGATCACTTATATAATAATCATAAGTAATAATCCTTTATAATTAACTTTTGGTGGTTAAAAGATTCTAAAATTGAAATAAGCAGAACTGAATTAATTTTAATGATTTACTTTAACTAAAAAAACCAACGAAAAAAAAGTTGTTAAAATAATCTACTCAATTGAGCGAATTATAAATTTTGATTATATTTGTAAAAATCGATTGTTAAATTCAAGTGAAACTAAAAATTATTTTTTTTTAGATTTGTGATTTATATAGCAACATGTTACCAAAAAAATTGGAATATTATAGACTATTAGTAACACATACAAATAGAGTTAAAAAATTAATAAATTACAAAGTAAAATTATTTAATTTTGTAGTTGAATACTTTTATTATATTAAATCTAATTCGACAATAAATACTTTATAAATATTAAAAATGATTTTACTTGTTGTATGGATAAAACTGCTTAAGGTACTTTTTATTTGATTAAGGAATTTTTTTTCAATTTTTGAGGGTAATATTTTCTATTAAATACGAATTACAATTATTTGACATATTGTTGAAAAAAGTAGGCTAATTGATGGTTGGAAAAATAAATTATAGCCACAAAAAAAAAAAAAATTGTAAAATAACATTAACATGAATAAGAAATTTCCTCTCATGAGGGGAGACTATAGTGATGGGATCCTTGATATTTATTTTAGTTAATTAATCTAAATGAGATAAAAATCAAATAATTATTTGTTCGACTTAGAAAAGCAAACAAATTTAAATAAGTTTAACTCCTTATATCTTATGAACTTTACCTAAATAATAATATAAGCTTTAATTTAAAATTAAATAAAAGTGTCAATATTTCCAGAATATTTTCAAAAATTACATTAAAAAAGCTTAGCTTGTGTGGAAAAATTGTTTTTTTGAATTCCCTCTGTGGGCAGGTTTAAAGTAAGATTTTCAAAAAAATTATATCAAATAAAAGAAAAATATCTAAGGTTTCAATTTAAAAAAATAATTTTAATTTGTTCATTTTTCAAAAAATTATGGCAGTTTTAAGTATTAAAATATTTCATGTTAAACAGTGATTTTTATATAAAAATAAGTTTCGTTAAATTCGACGACCATTTTCTTATAGAATAATGGATAGGATAAACTTAACACCAAATTACATATATATATATATGCTTTTTTTAGAGAAAAAAAATTAACAATTTTATCTGTATAACTATATATATATATATATATATATAACTATATTTTTTTTATTTTTAATATTTAAAGAGATAATTTCCAATTAGAAGCAATTATCACATTTATCTGGTGTTTTTAATTTTTACAAAAAAATATTGATTATATTTATTCTATACTTTGAGGTTTGAGCGTGACTAATTAATTAAGTATAATTTTATATATTGTTATTTTTTATGATTGTTTGAATAAAAACTATTTTTAAAGAAAACATTAAATAACAAGCATTTTAAGTTGACATTTTCGAGGTATTTAAATATATATATATTTTTTTATTTAGTCTCAAAAAATACCTGGTAAATTAATTGTAATTATTAATAAAAAATACTATTTAAAACTCTTAATTATTATTGTAATTATAAGGAAGTAACGTATATTTTGGCTATTTATAACTGCCCCATGAACACATCCTGATTACGCTATAGAAATTTATCCTAATGCAGTTTGATTTATGCTTTTTAAAGTTTTAAAAATTTGATAAACGCATTAGTTGTGAACGTCAGAACATCATAAGTTTTCTTAAGATTTGGCAGTTATAATTTTATATAAATATAATAAAAATGATCGTTGTACTAAAAATGAACTAAATGAACTACTTGCAGCTAATGATATTTAAAATTAAAATTTTATTGAAAATATTAATTTAAAACTGAAAAATATTAATAATATTGTTTATTTATTTAACACATACTCCTATGTGTCTAGCGTTGATAATGGTAACATTATTCCCGAACATATCCACGATTGTTTAGTGTTTTTTACTTTTTTAATTTTATTTTAGTAATATATTTTTTTGTGGTCTTTTGAGTTAAATATTTTTTTTAATTTAAAATCAATATTTTTAATGTACTTTATTTTATATAAAAATTAGAATTTTAGTACCTTTAGAAACTCTTAAACTCATGTAGTCATGAGGATCATTGAAATTATCAAACATCATTTTTATTTGCACCATGTTATAAAATAATGTTAGTGCCGACAAGCGTCTAGACTTTTTCACTGGCATACAACATCAGTGTTGATGGTCACTTGAAAGTCACTAGGGAGACACTGGACACTTTCTTGACAAACTTTACCATATGATCACATATATTATTCCTAATTGCATAAAATCTTGATAATAGATTTTGATATCTATAACAATATACTAATACCGGTGTAAAATATTAATTTTGCAAACTCATTGCGCGATACCTAATGAATTTCTGGTATAACATTTTATTTTGCACATTTTTAATAAACTTGATTTGAATTTTTATCAAAATATATTCTACCTAAAAGCATGTCCAGAAAATATGATAGAGGTGACTCCCATTACCACAGTATTTATATGTTGACAGTAAAATCTCGATCGAGTAGCAAACATTTTTCTTAATTTTAAAAATCTGAGCACATGAAATATATTACTTTTAAATATTTGTATATGATATCAGGCCAAATTATTCAAGTGCCGTAAGCAATACTCATTTTGTTGTTTAGTTTAGTTTATTATTGTGTTATTTTGATAAAGACATTTTAAGCTTCATAGCTGTGACCCATCATAAGTAAAATGATATAAGATTAATGTTTTTAAATAATATCAAAAAGTTAATACAAAATGTTAGTTTACAAGCAGTGTTTAATTTTCAAAGTCAACTTTATTATACTTTTTTTAACATCCACTTATTATAACAACATTTTCTTAAATATTTTAACATCTCAATGAAAATACATAATTTATTTAATACACATAAAATATTTATATTTTCTTTTATTCGGTAAATCTATTTCATATTATTTTATTTTTTTACTAAACACATTTAATTTATTCAAATCTATTAAATAAAACATTTTAATTACATTGTGAACATTGAGTCTAAGTCCGGTCAAGTTTTGCACAATTTTTTCTCTAATTTCTACTCTCAACAAATACCTATACACATATTACTATGTAATTACAATAAACTGCAATGTTGTGATCTCATCCGGCCGTTGTTCAACATAAGACCTTTCTGTGTTGTAGCTTATTCTCCATTTCTCTTCATACATGCAGTTGAACGAGCAAGCTGTCATATCAATAACAGAATAATTATAGTCATTTTGGCAAGCCTAACACAACGACCGGGCTTGTCGAAGGGTCTGGTCTCCCAAGGGTTAGATTAAACTCCGCCCTTAGGTGGAGCCTATAATGATTTTCTCCAGGGGTTGGTTTTTCCAATGAGCATCGGCGGCTGCCCGATTATCGATTTTCCAACTTTGGGCTGGAAAATGCCAATATGGTGGCATTTGACTGTCTCTAACCCTCTAGGAGTGACTGTAATATGTACATTTTACAGTTGCCCGTGGGCGGGAAATTTCAACTACCATTTCGTGGTTTTCCTCTGTTCATCATTACTTTGCGTGTGACCTGAGCAATGATAATTCAAGTTTAACATTTTAAGTTTGACATCCAACAACGTTATACTCATCGTCGTGAAAGTTCTGAAGGTTATATTGGCATTCAGGATTGAACTTATTTCCAGGCGTGTGAGTATTGTTTAACTTCATTTAAAACGTTATTTATTTGTATCTAACTCAACTATTTTTACTAATAGCTCAAGGATATTTTATTAAAAAAATTTAACTAAATCTTATACCAAAAGACATTAATTATTATTGGTTAAGTGCACTCTATTAAAATACCGTTAATTATTACTGCGGTTATCAATTCAATTTAATTTACATTTATTAAAAATGTAAACGATATGTACTCGTATTCCATATTATTTGAAATCCAAGCGTACATGCAACTTAAGAGCTTAATATAATAACAATAATAATTTCATAATAATAAAATTAAAAATAATAACTTTAGACTTCGCACAAAAAATAATTTCCTAAATTAAACTATATAGAATTTTAATAAATAAATAATTAATGTAGGAAGCGTATTATGTTATGTTATTTAAAGCCCTTCGGCCGACTTCAAGCTAGTTTTGAAAATAAGCCTATTAAAATTACTCCAGTTTTAAAAAACTTACATTACACTTTTATTCCAGTACCATATAATAAGAAACTTCTTCGTTAATACATCTAGTTAGTTACAAAGATTGAAACACAACCATTTATGGTTACATATTAGGAATATGATTAATCCTTATGTAATTTTATATAGACATGAATGATCTTACAACTGCCCATTAAAAAACTAATATAGGAGAGAACAGTGCAATTTGACTATTGAACAAAGTGATCTCTTTGGATTAAAAAAAAATATAATAATGTTTGCAAACTTTTTTTTTAAATATTTAAAAATATATTAACCGAACAGTAACAAAACTTTCGAAAATAATTTTAATTACACATATGTGTTCCTAAATTTTCTGCAAGAACAATATCATAAAATTTCACATTAAATATTTCAAATTTCAATTACTAACTATACCTGAATAGTTGATATCATATAGCATTAGTCATTCAAATTTTAAATCAATATAAATTATTCAAAATTACTAAAAATATATTGCTTTGAACTTCTGTATATACAGATATTAAAGATAAAACACTAATTTTTTTAGAAACTATTACAGATTTTGAATTTTTGTAAAGGAAAAAATTATTTGATTAAATAATTGTAGTAAACATGTATATAATTTTTTTTCGTCCCTTTAGAGGTAAAAAACTTAATTATAAATATTCATTAACGTAAACCCCTATTAGTTTGGTGATGTGATAAAAAAAATTATAAAGACAACATTTTTTTAATAATTTTGTTTTTATAATTTATAGACAATTCTACTGTTTTTAGCTTCGATGCGAAGCTGAGAAGGTATTGGTTTTACTAAGATGTGTTTTTTTTTCTTTTTTCTTTTTTTTTGTGTCTGTTACACATTTATCACAGGGGGGGATTTAAAATGACAACTTTTTTACTAAAAATTAATTTTTTCAACTTAACTTTTGAAAGTGTTCCGGAAAGTCTGACACTTTTATATATATCTTAAATTAAAGCTAATGTAATGTACATTATTATGGAAAAAAAAAATTTTGGACTTTATTTTGTCTTAATAGTGAAAATGACTACCAAATGCTATTTTTGTGTTAAAATACTCGATTTTATTTTTTACATTTTATATGAATACAATTTTTATGAGAAATAATATTTATATCCCTCTTTTATTCGACATACTTTATATTTATCAGGATATAAATAATGAAATAATAGATCACGTAGCTTTTGGAATAATCAACCAATTTTTTAAAACTATACACTATCTAAAGATTTGCATCGAAACGTTTTTTATGATAGTGATTTTAATCACTGTCAGATATTATTATACTTGACCCGTAACTATGATATTAACTATCAATTATTAACGCAAATTCTTATTAATATGAGAGTTTATTCTTATATGTAACGCAGGTTTACTATTGTATATTGTTAAACGACCGTCGTAGAAAAATTTTCTTGATTTATACTATAAAATAATTTTTGGCATATTATAACAGATTATTGTTGCCTTTGATATTAGGAAAACCAAATTAATAATGAAATTGTATTATAAATACAAATCTTTAAACAATTTTAAAACGCAAACAGTTGATCGGGTAGAAAAAATATAGAGACATTATTTGAAATTTCTTTTTATTATACCATCGAATTTAAAGTAGGGCATTCCGTTAAATAAAATTGAAGTCTTTATCCCTAAATGGATGAAAAAAATACTTAACTATATATTATTGTAGAATTTTTCGAATCAAACGATAATTTTCTTAAAAAAGATTTTAAATTTTCAATAGTTTTTAAAAAACTAAGTATCTTATTTATAATAAATCACTTTGTATTACTCGTATTAGTATAAAATTAGTATTCAATGAAATACTCTATTATTATTTTTCGTTTTAAATTAATAGTTAATAACAGTGTAGAATATAAAAATAATACATGTTTTATAATCCATTACTTTAATACATAACATTTTCAAAATGCTTACACAAGTTTTTATATGATTACAAATTAAGAGTACTGTTGTAATTTTTTTTGTAGGTTATGGTTGACATTTTGATAATTATAAAACGAAAATGACAATCTGTACACTAATATATAGAAATGAAAAATAGTGTCTCCTTAATCGTTTTTTTTTTTTGTCATAATAAATAAAATGGTTCGTGTTAAGGGCCAACAAAATGCCGTTGAAGAGGCTGACGCCGCTTGTTCGGCGGCACGTGTTTAAGATTCAACAAAAATAGGTGCTCTATGGAACATCACGATTAAACACGTTATCATTATAATATCCCTGTCCACAGATGTTATTGTTTATAGATCCAGTGAAATATTAAGCGATAAACCCCGTGATCGTTGGATATTGTAAACCGCCAACTTTAAAAAATAATATCAAACTAACGCTGTTGAATCCCGAGTACTATGCTTAAAAAAAAAAAAAGAGTGTATACTAAGATCAAATAACCTATTGTACTAATATTAATACTTTAGTGACAACATGAATAAATACTATCATAGAATCTTCACTAAATATAATAAATAATTATTTATTTAGGAGTTTGGAGCCTTAGCTTTAATCTTCCTTGTTTTAGCTACCCTCGAACACCGTTAAAATATGTGACAGGTAATTTTTTAAACAATGTTGATGATTTTTATGTTAAATGAAATTTTTAACAAATCAACAATATTATAAAATTAACATGCAATAATTGTTATAATCTTCCCTGAGAGCAAGTTAAAAGTTAGATTAAAAAAAAAATTCTACAATATAAATACAAACATTTTAAAAAATTTATCTCAAATTAAAAAAAATTTTCGAAATTTATCTCAAAAATCGTAAATTTTAGGGGTTTCCACATATTTACGAGATACGAGGGAATTTTTTTCAAACTTTATGAGGTAATGCCTTCAATTAGTTATGATTTGTAATCTTATGACGTATCGTTGAAATAAATCGGTTTGGTAGATCAGAGTAAAAAAGGCTATGGACATAAAAAAACCTTATAGTAAAATTTATACCTTTTAAAATTCACATTGCAACTAAAATCTCTATTATTCTTTGAAATAATATTGTTTAAATAAATCTATATCTATTGTTAAAACAATAGATATAGGATTTTGAAAAATGTATAACTTTACAAAAATAGTATATTCTTTTTTTCTTATTAGAATAATTTCAGAAAATCAATAATAATAATAATAATTGTTCAACCATTTATCAACCTAAATAAAAAAAAAAATTATTTACAAAAAGAGTTAATTAATGAAAAATATACATTGGCTATTTCTTAAATTATCAAAAGAAAAATTGAGATAAGGTAAAATTTAAATATCTCTACTTAAAAAAAAAAGTTTAATTTAACTTTAACTTATTAAATTGTTTGTTGCTTATTTTTATTTTTTGTATTAATATTTATTATGATGAATATACGATTAAAAACCGAGAAAAAGAAAATAAGAGTTTTGTTTTGGAATTTTCCATTGCATAAATCTAATTGTGTAGTTGAAGAGCATTTAAAATGAAAAATGCATTTAAATCCAGGCTCTAATGATGAAGTATCCAATTTGAAAATCTAAGAATTGGAAAATTCAGAAAATTATTTTAAAAATTTTAAAACAAATGTAATTTATGACATTTATAATGGCATGCCATTTACATTAAAAGTGATCATATTGCGCATTATCCACTTTTCGAAACTCAGAATGTAAAACACTCAAATTTATATTATTTTAATTCTATGAATTATATGTTAATATTTGAACCTGCGACCATTATTGTGATTTGAATCTTGTTGTGGGAATTGTGAAACAGTTCTCTTATAGTACACCTTAAAAACAATTATTAGTCAAAGATTTAAAAATGGCAAAAAAAATATTGCTAACATAATTATTTAAAATGTACGAATAATACAAATAATTCAAAATATTAACTTGTTTTAAATATGAAGTAACATAATGTGGTGGTCTCTTTTTACCCTTTACTGCAAATTTTTGGTACTTAATAAAGGAAAATTTTCTCATTACATATTGTAATTATGTGTGCGCTTTAAACTCAGAATACTTTAAAAATTAAATTTTGAGAAATTACAAATGACACCTAGAGATGATAATAATCCGACAGGAAGCTGACTACTGCATACACACACACTATCTCGTTGGTAACTAATTTAAGTTAATGTCCTAGACAATAAGAGTAATAGTCGAGGAAATAGTAAAAAGTCAACTAGTGTTTGGGACACTCGTATTGTGACCCGGTGGCCGTGGATCCCAAAAGTGTTTATGTGTGCAATCTGTCCTCCTGTAGTAATGCTGTGTCAATGTTGTAGCCAAATCGGCGGTACTATGATGTTTCAGGATATGAACACATATATGTAATATCAGTTCATAATCAAAAAAATGATAATAATGATAAAATCAAGATTGAAAAAAATATGCAAGCATATTGTGATATGGACCCGGGCGCCCACATTCCCAAATCCGGTTATTTTCAAAATAAACAATTTGTAACTAGTTTTAATAATAATTACACAAAATAAATTTTTTTAACATTTAAATACCGTATATTCAACATTGTTAACTTTATCTCAATCGTCGGACGACTGCCTTGGAAAGTGGCAGTTCTTTCACTGTCTTTTGTGTTTCTAAATAATAGACGTTTACAATCTTACAAGGTCTTTCATTAAAAGGACACGAACGTGTACATTGAAGGCACCCCTCGATTGAGATGTCTACAGTCATGTCCGTGTACAATAATTGTATTATTTTTCTATTTTACCAGGCACACGTATTTCTATTTATTTTTGTTGACGCCAACGAACCCCAATGACAAATTTCGACAAGTACTGTGCGCGTTGAAACAACTAAAACGGAAAATTGACGCGTTTGTTTACTTGCAGTTTTTAATCACTTAGAGAATATTTAAAAACCGCAAGTACTGTACATCGAGCATTCGTTCTAAGCAAATAATAGGGGAATTTTTAATTTAAAAAAAGCTGCCCGGAACAATAATTGCAGCGGAGGACAATGTTTTTTGCAATTCACCTATTTGGCACGGCGTACACGCAAAAGCAGGCGCGGGGTTGTATTATATGTAAACATTATTGTCACGGCAGGCCCGGCGACAACGGAGAGCATAGTAGACGTGGCGCAGAAGACAAGTGGACACAGGGGATGATTATGTGCACACGTACTCGCTCATAATGCGCACAGACGTACTTGGTATGTGCGGTTAGTGCCGACAAACTACCCTTTAATCGGATTGAGGGAATAATATTTTTGGTTTCCGACCGTGACACGAACAGTGATTATTATTACCACCGGTGTCGGTTGGTGATATTTTTCAATTTCGGCGTAACCTCAAGACCCTTACGCGATTATTGTGATGTGTGCGAGGCAATTGCCCTTCTGAATGAACATTATTATTAGCGCTCAGCTGTCAGCGCCATTCCTATTTGCCGCAAAGTAAAACTTTTATGCGACGTGCTTTTCGATTTTATTTTACCGATTTAGAAAAACATATTATATTTTATTGAGAATGTGCTCAAATACACGTACATATTATCATCAAAATCGTCTATTTTTACCGGAAATTGGTTGCGTTTTGTATATCTCATGGGCATTAAGTTGTTGGATGTTTTTTCTGTTTTCATCTTAAAAAACATTTTTTTAGCATTAATTTGACGCAAGTTTAAAGGGCACAAGTTTTTTGTAACGTCAATTTTTTATAACCAATGGTTTCGGGTGGAATTTCAATTTTTAATAATTCCTATTGTATTTCTATTTAACTATAAGTTAATTTTAACTAATAAAATCACGAAACAAAACTAAAGTTGCTTAAATTGTTATTTTGTGTGCTGCGCATGTAACGAATGAATATTTTCGGTAATGGAAAAATGTTTCTATAGATTTTTTATAGAAGAATAAATTATTGAAAATATGAATGCCAGCACAGCGTTAGAAGACATCTGACAGCGATTAACATTATTATTGTGAAAAAAGGTTTCGATGAAGACCTGTTAAATTTTACAATTTCTATGATTTCAAATTATAATCGAATATTAAAAGCTTGTTAAATTGTTTACTTGATTGAAAATAGCGTTATTTTTTTTTAAGTGGCGATTTTTATGCTATGTCATCCAATTTCATATAGGATTGAAGTTGACAGACCTTCTACAACATTTTCAAAAATTGATTTGAAAAAAAAAACAATTATTTCATCCGTAAGTGATATCTTTCAAACACTTCTTGTATTTATGTTTTCATTGGCTTTGTATAAACAGCATATCAAAAGAAAATTTAACTTCTATTAAAATATTATTAGGATAAGTGTTTCTAAAAAAAAATTTACGTCAGTAGTAAAATATAGAAACATTTTTTTGAAAATGCGTCATTTTAAGTTATCTTTTTAGATTTCTGTAATTATATTTTTTTTTCTGATTTTTGGCGCTGAGAGGTTCAACTAGATTAAAATCGGTTTCTTTAGACGTATTGATTATTAAAATCGGTCCAATAAGAACTGAGCATTTTTATAAACAAACATAAAAAGAACACACATCACAAAATTAATACCTTTTCAACTTCGCATCGAAGTTAAAATAAAACTAAATAATTTCTTCTAGAATATTTAATAAAACATGCAAATTATTTAAAATAATGAATAGTTATTAAAAACTTAAGATGGAAAATAATCATCGTTTATAGTCATGCGACAACAAAATTATCAAAAATTTTCTAATAAACATTTGAATCAAAAATTATTCAAACACTTATTAATGTCTTTGTATTTTTATTACTTCTCAATGTTTTTTATATTTCTATGACTTCTGATTGTGTTGTAATTTTAATGGATTCTTAATGTTTCCTTTTGTTATTCAAAGACTAAAAATAATAACATTTAAAAAAAATTCTTCAGTGTAGATGCATTCGAAAAATTCCAAGTAAAAAAAACTTTATATAATCAACGTTAATTGGACTCGATGTGACCCGACCGTTACAGATTTAGTTACTTCTAAACATAATTCTACAGCGTTTGCTATCTCGAAAACATAAAATTGGACAATTGTTAAACTTTTATTGGATGTGAACTATATCTCTAACATTTTTTGATCGAGTTACCTAAAGCTTGAAATGATGTTCAATAAAATCAAATGATTATCATTACTCTAATTATTACTGCTAAACCAGGACAATGTATAGAGAACAACAGCTTCTCGGTTTTATTCATATAACACTACAAAATAATGTACGATGTGAGCCATATGGCAAATAATTTACAATATTTAAACACAGTCGGTCCCTCGAGATGTCGTTTTTCGCCGGCTTTCCCGTGATTGATACACTCTCGCTTTTCGTGTTTGTTTTTTGTACATTACCATGTCGTTTAATAACGGGGCAAGTAGAGAGTGCGGCACCCCGAAGGTTGTCGATTTAAATATTATGTTTGCTAGGGATTATGTAATATGTTTGTACGGAAGCTCTCCGTCACCACTACTGCCGCAGGCACACGTTAATCGCCCTCAGGACATCAACAAAATACATAATAGTCGAAACATCCGTCGAATAATTATTCGGTCGGTTAACCCTCTTTTTATTTGTAGGGTATTTTTGACCGAACGGTGTGCACAGTCAGTTATTTTTATTTTCAGAGGGAACTAAACGCCTAATTATCAAGTGAAATAATTTCTAAAAAACGTGTCATACACATTCGTGTGTTTAACGAGACGGTGGTAGTTTGTATCGCGGTTCAATGAAGACTTCATGTAATAATTTGAGTGGTTTAAGCAATAGAAAACAATCGTGTTCGGTATTCATGTGTTTTAGCAACCTCTCCCCGAACGAATAAAAAAAATGAAGCGTTTCCAAATAGATAAGATAATAATAAATTTGATCGCGTGCGATAGATATAATGGGTTTGAACAACTTATCATACTTTTATCCCGTTTCTGCCCTACGTCTTGAAGTGGTTTTATTAAACGTCACGCGATCAGAATTGTAATTGGTTTTTATATATATTATTTACTTGTGGTTTTAACAGTCGTTTTAACCGACAAAAATAAAACAAGTAGGTACTTGATCAAAATAAACATGTCAAAAATCAAAAATATTTCGAGACAATTTTTCGAAAAAGTATCAGAGGTTTCGTACAAATCTAATTAACGATTTGTAATCTAAGAAGATTTCAAAAGTTGTTTGTAAAATATATATTTTCCCTAGTAAATTTATAAAACCGTATTGTCTTTTAAGTAACATATTCAATTGCTGTTGATAGGATTCCATGAAACTTTCTTCGTCTAATCAATTTCACGGTGCATTAAAAATCAGACCTATTTAATTGAAATGTGATTTGTAGAGCGTTATAATAGACTGTTTAAAACGCGGAGTGTGTTGAAAAGGGTGTCCTCCCATTTTTTTTATGTTCAAATGCCATTGTACGAATTAAATTAAAAGAATGGATAACTTAATCCTTTTTTACGGACTGTCACCGACAAGTCTGGCGGTAATGGGTCACCGAGTGGTTTGATTTGCCTAACTCTTAAAACTTTCACACGATTTTAATTAATAATCCCGATATTAATTAAACCGGCTAGACCGAACAGTAGGTACATTCGTCAGCAGAAATTTAGTCGGAAATACGGTACTGTGTTGAGTACAATTTGAATATTCTTACTAACTTGAATGTTTTTTTTTTTTTTTGCTCGGTAATAGAAACCGTGTCTTTAATCCGCCTATTATTGGGAATATATCGTAACAATATTTATGTATATACTTTTGATCGCGATTGTCTCGTCACAAGAAAACCACTCGACTTTGCAGCAGTCGGATCGTAACATCGTAAAAATTGAGGGATTCACTTTGATTTCCAAGTCGAGTGGTTGTGAGCGATCAAAACATAAGTCATCGTCGCGCGACTCCCCTTTTTTTATGCGTTGACTTTATTATTTTTATTATACTTCTCGTTGTTGAGCACGTTCTTTTTGATCGAGCTGTATAAATAATATTATTTCTATTATTTGTGTTTTGCGCTTTTTTAACTTTTGAAGTGACAAGCAACCTGCGTCGACACGATCAAAGAGAGTAATGGATGGCAGTTTTAATTGCATTGCGTGCCGCCGCACAGGAAACACGGCGTAATGACCAACAGTAGTTATCTAAGGTAGGAAGCGGCCGGAAAAACAAAATAAATATTCAGGGTTGTTCCTTTGGCCAAATATCTACAAAACAGTGACCTTTAATGTTAACAAAATCAACAGCTAAATAAACACCATTTAGATTGTATCTTATCCGCCTTTTAAATTTTTTTCTTAAGTTTCGTATACGACCATGATTAATGCTCATAAATCAAATGGAATTTTATGCTTAACTCGAAATTCATTTAGAACTGTAATTTATAATTATAAATCTAAAAACAACGTTACCTTCGTTCTTTTTTTTTCAAGTACATCTGAACTTAACTTAGGTTTATTTCATGATTAACCAGCAATTTAATAATTTTTTTATAGTTTTGCATGGACCAACAAATGACTATGATCGGCGAAGGCCGTAAGAAGCCAACAGATTTTTCTATCGCTCGGATTATGATGAAAGATGAGCCCCGTCCTACGGCTTTTAAAGAATATATACCAACATCTTTGAAACAAACATCAATATCACCTTTACCGTACAATATGTTATCGTTTTCTGTCATGCATAATATATTCCAGAGACCTATTATAAGAATCAAACAACCGCATTCTTCAATATCTGACAAAGGGATCATATCCTCATCTACTCCGGGAAAAGATTCTGGGCAAACATCAGCTGGACCACCTAAAATCTTTACCTGTCCACACTGTGGCAAACATTTTCAAGCTCATTATAACTTAACCCGTCATATGCCTGTTCATACAGGAGCAAGGCCGTTTATGTGTAAGGTGAGTTATATAAATAAAGCTTTTGACAACAAATGATTACTTAATTTTAACAAAAATTAATTATTACTTTTACAAACATAAATTATTTATGTTTATATAAAAAAAAATATATTTTAGTTTTGTAAAAAATGTATGATTTATGATGTTTTTTAAAAAAAATACACTAAAATATTTCTGGTTTCGTTTTTTTTTTTTGGCTTTAATTTGATTTTAAAAATGTAATTTTTATATTTAGTTCGATATGCTTTAGTCTCTTTTATACTTAACCCACTCAACCTGAGACCCTACAAAATATTGAATTAAAATTATGTTAATAAAATTTAAATAAGAACATAAAAAAAATGTAATATATTATTGTGAATTATCTATTGAATCTGTGTCACTTTTTTTGTTATAAATCATTTGTCATAGATAAGGTATTTCCACATCATAAACTTAACTAGGATGGATTTATTTTAACTTTCTAAAAACAACTAAAACTAAACTAGATGGGTATAAAATACAATTAGCAAACTGAAAATTGTATTCTAGTGGTTTCATACGAATTTGGATGTGTATTAATAAGTCGTTAACAGTTTAGTCAAGTCTCTATTACACTATTTTTATACGTTTTATTAAATAAGGTATACAATCAAACACAGAAGAAACTGTATAAAAATGGAAAAAAAGGACCGACGCTTGAGGTGTATGATGAGAGTCCATAGACGAACCTCCACTAGCTATCGTCTTATAAAAAAAGTATAATTTCATATTTTTTAGTAAAACTTCTGGCTGCAACAATATTTCAGATAACTAAAGATTTAATATGATCCCCTTTTGTTCTGACAGTAATGTACCATTCCAAAGTAGTTGAACGTAATATTATAGTAATACGTTCTAATAAGTACTCGAAACGATAGATAAACAAAAAATAGACCCCAAGTGTTGCTCAACGATTAATGGAGGGGAAAATATTTTTGTCTCCCTAGATGTATTACAAGATGTATTGTTAAAACATCTCTTCAACTTTAGTTTTATCCCTACTACACAACTATTTATAGTTGTTTTATTATTTCATAATCTTTTACCATTAATTGAATTTATATAGGTATGTGGTAAAGGATTCCGACAAGCGAGTACTCTTTGCAGACACAAAATCATTCATACTCAAGATAGACCTCACCATTGTGGCGTTTGTGGGAAATCTTTTAATCGTAGCTCTACATTAAATACTCATACAAGAATTCATACGGGTGTAAAGCCTTATCGATGCGAAGTGTGCGACCGCCGTTTCCACCAGAAAGGAAATTACTTAAATCACACTTTGACCCACAACAGTGTTAAGCAGTATAGATGTTCAGTGTGCGGAAAATCTTTTCATCAGGTATTTTTTTAACATGCCGGCTAATTAATTTATAACTTCAATGCTTTAAAGTATGCAAATGTTATATACATGTTGGTTGTTCAACCATTCAAGGAAGAATTCAATATTTATCATACTCCTTTAACCAATGATGACATTAAATTTTATTGGTTTGTGATATAATACATAAATGAGATCCAAAATATTTGATAGCTTTTCTCATTATGAATATAATTACTTTTTGTTAATAAAAAAATATTGATACTAAACTATTTTGTCCACAAGATAAAAAATTTGCAACCTCCAAAAAAAAAAAAAATTTAATTTTTCGGAAGAGGGGAATATAATAATGGGAAAATGTAGCTTACCATAAATTTTATTATTTAATACTATAAAATAACTCCCATAGGTAAATTTTATAAGCTAGGCCCACGGTAACACCTAAAGTTCGTCAGTATTCGCAATCGTCATTTTTTTATTAACCTAATCTTTATAAAGTATACTTTAAATAGTTCAATAGTTATTATTCAATTACTACCTTTTATTGAATTATTTTATATTTGAAACTATAAAATCCCTAATGAATTTTGTTAAAATGTTATTATCACATTTAATACTAAACATTTTTTTCTTCAAAAATGTATGCAACAATAAAAGCAATAAATAATTTTCACTGAAAAATAAAAATAGTATTTTATGTGTTATTTAACAATATAAAAAAATAAACAATGACAAAATGTCTAAAATGTTATAAATAATTGGCTTACTTGAAATAAAAGTTTAGAGCTTAATATTTCCTTTAACTTGAAAGCCAAGAAACAAGTTTTTTAATTTATACAATTATTGAAAAAACAGATACACAGCTTGACTTAACTTTTTCTTATTACTTTTATGTTTATTTAAAACATTTTGACGTTTTTAATTAGTTGATCATCAAAAATGATCATTTATTTTTTTAATTTAGATTTACAACTTGACATTTCATATGCATACTCATCGGGATAAAAAACCATTCCAGTGTACAGTGTGCAACAAAGGATTTTGTAGAAATTTTGATTTGAAGAAACATAAGCGCAAACTTCATCCTGAAGAGGAGGACGCTGTGCTTTCTTATCATCATCAATTTTAAATCTACTTACCTCATTATAAGAAAATAACAATGACGGCCATTTAGATCTATGAACTAATAGAAATATAAAATTAGTGGTTTCAATAGTATGTTAATTTTTAATTGTATCCTTATTTGTTTTATTAAAGCGTTTTGTGATTGATATTCGTAATAATGTTTCCAAATTTGTTTTTGGTAAAATCGTTAGTTTTTCATAAATCTTTCTCCAGTGTCACACACTCCTATTTCTCCTACTAATAATATGTACATCATGTACAATATGTATATTATAAACATTCAATGAATGTGTCATGTGAAGCGGTAAAGATTATTTCCGGAGAATATAATATTTTCTGCCCTCTTCACTAGGATAATTGGTTTGTTTGCACTGTTGAATGAAAAGGCGGTAGAGCGGCAATGTCCCCTTAGTTTCACTAATAATACATCAGTCTTATTGTGTTTTGTTCAATTTGAACACCCCTATAAATACCCTTTTCTCCGAATAATACGGTTCCTTTTGAAGGTGCAAAGGTGTTAATAAACAGACCGTATTTAAAATCCTGAAATTCCATACACACAATAAAAGTGAATCGATGCACAACTTATTTTGATGTCGACAAGCTTACCGAAATACGGGGGCATTATGTGCGACTAAAAAGTTTTGAATATATATGCTTATTGTAGTGGGGTAGACAAATTTATCCCTAGTGTGAGAAAGGTGTATTCGAAAATATAATATGAGGAAAACAGCAGAACTCTCTAGCGTCAAATATTTTTCATATAGTTTGTATTCAAAATCACTAGATAGCTCTGTATGTTTTTAAGAAACCGCAGGTTTTTATTTTATTTTCATATAAATTTTATCAATTTTTATCAAACTGAAAACATAATAAATACATTAAAAAACCCAGCACAGGGGGGTCGCGGCACAGTGGTGACGTGACATAGTTGGATAAAGTAAAATGATATCTGACAGTGATTAAAATCACTATAAAAAAAACGCTTCGATGCAAATCTTTAAATAGTGTTTAATTTTAAAAAATTTGTGGATTATTCCAAAAGCTACATGATCTGCTATTTTCTTATTAATATCCTAAATGAAAAAGGGATCATTAAAAAATATTATTTCTCATAAAAAAATTGTGTTGATCCATACACTTTTCAATAAGGTATAGCATTTTAAAGTAAAAAATGTAAATTATAAAATCGAGAATTTTCACACAAAAATAGAATTCGGTAGCCATTTTCACCACGAAGACAAGTCCAGAGGTCAAATTTTTTTTTTCAAATTAAAGTATATTACATTATCTTTAATTTAAGATATATATAAAAGTGTCAGTATTTCCGGAACACTTTCAAAAGTTAAGTGGAAAAAGTTATTTTTTTATGAAAAAGTTGTCATTTAGAATCCTCAACCCATGGGTTGGTAAAGGGTTAGATTTATAAAAAATATATACAAAATAATAAGTAAAGACATCAAGCATCTATATAAAAAAAATTATATTAATATATTCATTTTTGAAAAAGTTATGGCAGTTTTAAGTAAAAAAAATTGAAAAAATTGAAAAAATTTCGAAAATTAGCAATTTTTAAATTTGTAATTTTTTTGGAGGTTTTCCCCATTTACGGGGAACGAGGGAAAATTTTTCAATTTTTGAGGGTAATGTCTTCGACTAGATTCGATTTGTGATCTTTTGACGTATCTTTGAAAGAAATCCGTTCGGTGAGAGCTGAGAAAAAGTGGTAACAGACACAAAAAAAAAACACACACATCATAGTAAAACCAATACCTTCTCAGCTTTGCATCGATGCTAAAATTACACGGCTCAAAAATCCTAATATGTTTTGTTCTTACGGTTAAATTATATTGCTAAATATGACTCATTTGTCAAACTAATTAATACTTTCAATTACTTTAAGTAGAATTCACTAATACTAATACCGCTTAGAGCTAATATAAACACATAACAATTATTCTGTTTGCTATATTTCGAAGAATTAATTTCATAATTACAATGATCAGTTACAATAGTTTATAGATGTAATCAGTGGAATCATTTTTGTTTTTTTAGAAGGTATAATCTTTTTAATGGGCCACATTGCTATATTTTTTACTAATATAAAAATATAATTTACTAAAAAATGATCTTTAAAATTTTTTTTCAACTTTCATGTTGCATGAAGGATGAAAAAAATTTCTTTGATTTATTTTCTTTAAATTTATATTAATAAAAAGAAACTTTAATGTTTAGCTGAATTCAAAGTAATTTTTACTATAAAAATTATAATGAATACAAGTTTTATGATTTATTAGTACAACACATAAATGAATTGTTATTTATTATTTTATATAGTAATTTTTATTTGGTATGATCAGTATCATACGGATAAAGTACTTAATTACTGGAAAAGAACAATTCAATACGTTGATTGTTTTTACACGCTGAATAAATTTTATCATGTGTAATTATTAATTTTAATATACTGAGTTACTGGGTATTAAATGTACCCGACTTAATCTTTCATAAAATTCTGTATTATTTTATAAACAAATAAATTCAATTTTTTTTCCCTTATACACGTTTGAAAAATATAATTAATATTTTGATAATTCTCTGTAATATAATGTGTTTGTGAAATAAGTGATATAATTATCATATACTGAGCTTATAGAATTATTTTCAACGAATTTTAGCTTCGATGGAAAGCTGAGAAAGTATTGATTTTACCACGATGTGTTCATTTTTTAATTTTTAATTTTTTTTGTGTCTGTCACTAAGACACAGCTCTCACTGGATCGATTTTTCTCAATGATAAGTTAAAAGATCACTAATTGTATCTAGTTGAAGACATTATTCTCAAAAATAAAAAGTTTTTCCCTCGTTCATCGTAAATGGTGGAAATCCCCCAAAATTACGATTTTTAAAAACGGTAAATATCGACATTTTAGTAGTTAAAAAAAATGTTATTTTTGTGTTCAAATATTATTTTTGTTTGTTTATTTTAAATTACCTTATAAGGGTTTGCTATGTAACGAGTCAGACAATAAATATAAAATTTACATGATCTAACTTACATTAAATATAAATTTATACTTATTTTGATTATTTTGTCTCATCAAAGTTGAGAAAAGCTCTTTTGAATTTTTGAAGATTTGTATAAAAGTAGAACTTTTTTAACCTAACGTTAGAAAATGTTTCAAGAAATCTGCGTATTTTAAATATATGATAAATTAAGCTTATTTTATGTACTAAAAGTTCAAACCAAATTTGTATCGACGACCTGTTTTTTATGTGCAAATGGCAGTCAAAGTAGAAATAAATTAATTTTGCTTTTGGAATAATCCACCAATTTCTTAAAATTAAACACTATCTACAGATTTCCATCAAGGCTTTTTTTATGATAGTGATTATCAGATATCATCTAAACTTGTCCCAACTATGCCTCGTCCACAGTGGCGTATTTTGGGGGGTGTCCAGACATGGAGGACACCCCCCAAAAAAAAAAACCCCCCGACTTAAAAAAAATGCCTAATATATTGGTATTAACTTTTTTTATAATATACTATATTTATTTACTATAAAATAAATGGTACTTCAAATAAATAACAAAATTGAAGATAATTTGATAGGATTCGACGACACGTATTTATTTATCTACATTTTATCAGAGATTTCTAGAAATTATTTGGATTTCATTGGGTCATTATATAACAAAAATATCCGTAGAAAAAAATAATAACAACGGAAATATTCTGAACTTGTAGTTCATTTTTAACTTTATTTTATAGTTTATCAGTTTAGAGAATTATAAACAAATAAGTTTAGTTACCCCTATTCAATATACCGCCGCATTCATAAAAAATACAGAAAAGAATTTTTTATAATTAAAATAGTATTTAAAAAATAAACAAAAGTTATGAAATTCTTTATGAATCGTCATTTAATAAAATTAAAATTAAGTTGTTAAGATAGTAGATATGCTTGTTAATTTAAAAATTTATAATTGGCTGACTTTTTAACTTAATTGTATCCATAACTGTATATTATAATATTTGTATATTCACATAACAAGAACATTAAATTATTTCAGTTAAGATAAATTTATATTAAATTTGAATTTCTTAAATGAAATGTTACAAAGAAAAATGAGATTAAAATAAAATAACAAAACAACAATTAAACATAGAAAAA
>NW_026099572.1:68472055-68516176 GCF_025091365.1 Daktulosphaira vitifoliae | reverse complement strand
TATTATTATTATTATTTTTTTTTTTTTTTTGACAATAATGACTATCTTTGTAACTTCAATGAAAATGACAAATTATCCAAGAAAATCAAGGAAATTTTAGTGAAATATTAAGATACAGTGCCCAAGGAGATGACCGTATAAAATCATTTTTGGAAGCTGAAGAAACAATAAAATATACAAGTGAAACACTTCAAAATGAAATAATTGAATACTGTAATATAATTATTTTAAATAAAATCGTAACAAACATAAATGCCCAAAGATGTTTCAAAATACTTGCTAATGAAACGGCCGACATTGGTGGAAGCGAACAAGTAACCATGTGTGTTCGATATTTAGATGTTGAAAATATGATTATCAAGGAAGAATTCTTCAGTTTGTGCCTACAACAGATACTACTGGAAAAGGTTTATATATTATTATTCAAAGTTTACATTCATTTGGTGTAGNAGGTTTATATATTATTATTCAAAGTTTACATTCATCTGGTGTAGAAACAAAATACCTTAGAGGACAGTGTTACAATGGATGTGCTTCTATATCTGGTCAATTTAACGGAGCTCAATCTTTTATTCACCAAAGTTATCCGCTTGCGACGTTTGTTCATTGTGCTGTTCATGTTTTAAACCTTGCTATTTTTTATTCATCTTCTATACAAGAAACACGAAATTGATTAGGAACAACATCTAAAGTTAGAGATTTTTTCATATACCCACAGCGAAAATATGTGTTGAAAAGTCAAATCGAAGAAAGTCAAAAATGTATAACTAAAAAATCATTAAAACAATTATGTGCGACTAAATGAGTTGAACGTTTTTATGCTGTCAATGATTTTCTTGAGCTTTTTGTGTACCTAATTGAATCGTTATTTATAATTTCGAAGTGGAATGACACTGAAACATCATCAAAAGCAAGTAATTTACGAACATCAATACTGAAAGGAGATTTTATTATTTGTTTACTTATTATAAATAAAGTATTTAGTTATGAGTTACNTTACTTATTATAAATAAAGCATTTAGTTATGAGTTACTTCGTTTAAAACAACTACAAAGAAATTAGCAGGCACACAGCATTGTTATTATCAATGGTAGTAAGGCACATTGTTGTGAGTTTAAAAATACACTAACTGACAATACAGAAAGTATATCTATGATAGTCATAATTGATAATAAACAATCTGTGACTGCGACATTGATATCATATAAACCATTTAGCTACCTGTATTTGTAATCATCATGTGTATTGTACATGTATATTAACTCAAAAATTTGAAACTTTAAATGTTCATATCTAATAAACTAATAAAGTTATATTAAAAATTCAAATGCCATTTACTATTTAATTAAAAATCCAAATATTTTATTATATTCAAAATATGTGTTCCCATTTAAAAGACAAAAAGACAATGTTGACACCCTTACAAGACATAAGGGATGAACATAAAAAGTTTTAAATAGTTAATAATTTAAGAATAATGTGTCACTAAAGAAAACCAAAAATAATATTTAAATTATATTTATTCTACAAGTAAATGAGTGCGTTATGATAAAAAAATCAGTCTGTATACTGCAATATAGTTTATCATTTGTAAAGCTGGAAGTAAAAAATTTTTGTAATGTTTCATTTAATTGTAATTTCCTGGTCTATTATTACTAGACCAGGAATTAAATATTTATAAAAATTTTTGAAATCGATAGTATTATTAATTTTGCAAAAAGAAGAAGAACAAAATATTTTAGTATATAAGACGAAATGGAATGAATCGTAGAGGAGAGAGGACCTCAGGAGCACCGAAGGTAATCTCTTTTCGCGCGGTACGTTTATGACATTAAGTTTTCATTTTGTGTATTGTTTTATTGTGTTTTTAGTGTATATTTATTTTGTATGTTTTGCATTGTTTAATTATATCTATAATAAATACATTTGAGTTATTATTAAACTTTTATTACTTTAAGTTAAGACACTAGGGTTGTTTCTTTTAAGATACAACAGTACCAAAATTTCAAATTTCAAATTATTTGTCAATTCCTAAAATAGTAATTAGAAAAATAGTAAGTTTTTTTTACGTCAGTAAACATTTCTATAATTTTCGTTTGTGAGGTTCATTAAAAGTTGGACACCACCCGAGAAATCATTCAAAATACGCCACTGCCCGTCCATACTGTGCAACAACCCCATCGTGCTACCGTTTCTATAATTAAGTTTCCGTAAAAATCAGATGTATATGTTGATTATGTTGACATTAAAGTTCAGATAAATTTTTCTGTGAAAATTAAATTATCCTATCGTGTACACATTTAGAGTTATTTAACTAGTTATTCATATACCAAATAAAAAAAAAAGTGATTGGAATATTTATACATCAAATATGAATAATATCAAACGCATAGTTGATGAAATATGGAATCGTTGTTTCATGCATTCCACTTTTATTTACTAATATTCCAAAAGAAGGAAAAAAAAGTCATGTAAAGATGAAACAATATTTGTAAAAACCATTAAGAATAATTATTTCGAAATGGGAAAAAGTCTTTTATATAAAATATAACAAAAACTAAAAATTAGTTTCTTTTTTTTTAAATAACAATAATTTAATTAATGTACTTCAGTCTAATTAGCAGAAATTTTAATGCGATTCACTATATCTATACAGTATATACATCAGAATAGATTTGATTAATAGATTTAATTAATAACTTGTAAAAAAAGAAAATTTACTTTGCAGCAAGTTCTAAAGGAAATATTAATCCAGCAACAAATTCAGTTTCTCCAAATAAACGCTCATACGCGAAAAAATTTGAAAATTATGAAATTAAAAAAAAAAAAATTGTATCTAGAATTGTATAAGTGTATTGACCTTCATAATATAATATTCACAATTTAATGTTTGCTATTATTCAGAGCAGCTGTTTTAAGTTTTCATTTTGTCAAAAAATGAATAAAATATATGTTTAAATTTAATTTAAAACCAAAAATCTTGTTAATTTCCAATAAACTATTGTAATATTATATTATTACATATATTCCATTTATTCGTTTTGTTTATTTTTTTTGGGGGGGGGAGCTACCTAGATATGACACAATGACATAATTTTAAACTCTTATTAAGAATGAAAAATTTGGAAATCAATTTATGGATCCAGCAGGAAAAAAAGTATAACAATTCCAAAATGCAATCCATCATTGAGACAAACTTATTTGTTAGGGGAGGTACATTTTATTCACTTTATTTTATTATTTTTTATCGACGTCTGGATGAATACTGAATAGGTATAACTAGATTTATTTATTTTTCTATCAGCTTAAAAATCGTTCGTTTAAAATAAATAAAATGGGATTCTCTTCAAAAATTTTTATTTCCATCGTCAAAAGATTACTTTTATGGCATAATTAAAAAAAAAACGTACGTTTTCATTGTTTTTTTTTTTGAAGTTTAAAGTAATTTTGTGTAGTAAATTAAAATAATTCTTTTCATTTGAAACACTATTTTATTGTGTTAATAATTTCTAAAAGTTTCCTTATAGCATTTTTCTTAAAAAAATGTTACAATAATGTTTTTATAACGTTATTATAATATATATATATATTGTTATGAAAATGTGTTTATAACATAATTTTTTAAAATTGCTATCTGAAAAGTTTGTAATATGAAAATGTGTTAACAATTATTTTTTTAATGCTTTATTTCGGTTTTAGGCGATTGTTTGATTTAATTAAAGGAAAACCTACTATGTTATTGCGTTCATAAAAGTTAATGCAGTATGAACATTATGGCAGCCAAGCGTTTTATCAAATTAACTGTGATACAAACCAGACTTGTTCTGCAAATTGTGTAGCATCTCATCTCTAATCATTTTTCATTATACTCGTTATTTGAAAAACATATAGCAATAAAGATAACACGCCACTGTTATTTGTTATTTAAATAGCATTACACATAAAAATGTCAATTTTAATTATTATTAATATAAGTTTAATACACTTATAACATAATAACTTATTACAAATATTTTTTTTATTTTCACAACCAAACAGTTTTATGTAAAATCATAGTTATGAAATTAAAAACCAACTAACATTAAAAATCTTTTTAAACTCTTTATAATCATTAAAAGTATTATTTAAGGCGAAGGTTTTAAAATTTCATAGATTTAATATTTTTGATATGTGTTAGACCAAGACTTGAGACTTATAACATTTTTAAAATTTTTTTTTGCCTACTTCAAAGATACTAAATTTGTGAACATTTATTATAATTATACAAAATAATCCACTTATTATATCTTATAGTCATCTTCTAAAGTACAGAATTTAATATCATTTTTTCTTTTCGGAAGTTATTAATATCTTTTACTTACAAAGCAAGATGTAGCGCAGTGGATCATTCAGTCGCCGCCTTAGCATTATGTTTACTGTTTACTGTTGATTCCCAGATGGGTGACCCATACAAGAGTTTTACTACTGATACACAACTTTTCCCTTTAAATGTCCTCTTAAACATAATGTGGTTGCGTCAGGACGACAACCGGTGTAAAATTCTTGTCAAATTAATGTAAGGTAGAGCCGGTCCCTGATAGTTGAGATAGTGGCTAAGGATGTGATGATTATTATTGTTCTCACATACAAATTAACTTAAAAAATTATAGTACTATGTCCTCTATTTCCCCCTTAAATTTTTCTAATTTTTAGTTTATTAAATAGAAACATATGTGTTTTACAGACTAACATATAAGAAAATGATTTAACTAAAAATATAACTGGTCAATAACAACATTTGAACATTGGTTTAAAAGATATAAGTATTTTTAAGTCAATGATTAACATCACTATCATAAAAAACTTTTCGATGCTAAGCTATAGTGTTTAATTTGTAATTTTTTTAACAATCATTTTAGCTTTAATGGGAAGCTGAGAAGATATTTTTCATTTATCACTGGACCGATATTTTTCAATTATACATCAAAAAATAATAAATTGTTTCTAGTTAAAAAGATTACCTTAAAAAATTTAACAATACTCCCAGTAAATAGGAGAAATTCCCCAAAAAAATATTTTTTTTTAATTGTAAATATTGGACATGTTACTGAAAACTGTCATAAATTTATTAAAAATATATGAATCAAAATAATTGGATATATGCATTAGATATTTCCATTTTATTAGGTATAATTTTTTCGAAATAAGACCCTTTTCCTACCCACTGGAGAAATTTAAAATAACAACTTTTACACGTAAGTTTCCACTAATACTTCAAGCTTCAAACATATGCTCAATTAAAGCATATGTTGTGTACAGTAAGTTAAAACAAATAATTTGTCTTAACGCTTTATCATGTCCATGCAAATATAATGATGACCAAAATATATTATTATTATATAATATTCTATTGTATTGTATTAATTCTGTATTCATGTTTTACAATTTTCTATTTCAATAATTTTGTTTACATTTTAGATCAAATGGTTCTATAGTAAGGAGGAATAAGTACTTCACTTAACTCTTTATAAAAAAAAAAAAGTTAAAAGACTGATATAAGTGTTAGTTATGAATATCAGGAGAGAATTTTTACTTATTTTTAATTTAATGTATTTTTAATTATTCAAATATATTATAAGGAAGAGAGCTTCATATATTTGAATTTTAAAAATTCATAGTTGATATATCAAAAAATATATAAAATTAAAAAATACCAAAAATGATTTCTTAATATAGTTATCACTTTAAGAGAATTCGGGTTGCTAATATTAAAAGATTGATATTATAATCCTCCTATAAGTTTAACACTACAGATTTGCATCGAATCGATTTTGAAAAGATTTTAATCTATAACTCTCCTAACTATGCGGTGTCACCACTCTGCTACTATCCAAATGTTCTAGGTTTTTATTAAAAAAAAACTACTTTGAATTTTGAAAAATTATTTTTGATAATATAAATAAAACTATTTTTTTGCTAAAAACTAGGATAATCATGCATATGTTCCACAAACCCACTGTGCTGTTTATTTTTGAATGTAATAATACTCTTGAATAATTTTAATTTGGTATAGGCTAAAATAAGGCACATATTCCGTAACTTTTTCAATATTTATAAGGAAAAATCTTATTTACTTGTGAGGTCTTCTTCAAACCCTTTTTGTACTTTATTAAATTTTTATAGCATACCAAAAGAAAGCTTACTATCTCTAGTTATTGTGTTGAATATTCACATAAACAGTCTTTTTTTTAATGTTATAGCAGTTAAAATGCAAAATTTTTTTTGAAAATTCCGCTTTTGATGATAGTATAATTTTGACATTTTTTCTAAAAATAAAAAGTTTATTTTCTATTTTTCTAAAATCATTAGTGGTTTTTATCAATTTTCAGTGATAACAAGTTTTACATAGATTAAAATTGGATTATCTTGACTAATTGATCAATTAAAATTCTTCTAGTGAGAGTTGAGAATTTTTATGGGCAGTTTTGAAAAAAACATATTTAATTTCAAAACAAATGACAATTTTAAAGGGTATTTAAAGGGGATAGAACTATGTTTTTTGTAATAAGTAAAGTTTAGACAATACTAATAACATCTAATAATAAAAAATTATATCTAATCTAAACATTTTTTGTTTCAGTAGGGAATGATTCTCCTTCGATTTCTTTTTATAATTAAAATACATTTTTAGGGTTTGTTTTTCTGAGATAAACAATAATATCTATTTATTATTGATAGATTTAAAACTACTAAAATGAACTTTTTACATGTTTTAAGTTAAAACCCTTATTAATGACAGACACATTTCATAAAAATTTCATTAAATATTTCATTTGAGTGAAATATATATGTGATTTTTTTACTTGAATTGAATTGGGAAGACCAAAATAATTTGACATAAATCAATTGTTTATGAAAAAATTTAATTTAGACATAGTATTATTTCTAAATTAAATTTCTTATTATATATTATGATGTCATTGTATTTATCACGCAGGTTTCCATTTAACTTCCAAAATCACCCTAAACTTAACCCTTATAAATATTGTTCTTAAACTTCTTTCGGAATTTTTTTTTATGAAAAAATTGTGATAGTTTTGTTTACAAATCAATTTGAACATTTATCAAGTTTTAATCAAATACATCATGACGCGTGAAATATTAAATTATAAAATATATTAACGCTTAAAACTCTTATATATATTTTATATATATTATATCACATATATTAAGTAGTTAATAATAATAATAGATAAAAAAATATCCTTTTGTACAACACAATTTTACCCTGTTTACACATATTTCTATCATTTATTATATAAAATGTGATAAAGAATTTAAAACTGAAGCAATTAAGAATTATTTAATATCTGATTAAAACCCAACCCAACCAAATGGTATATAAACTGTTCTGAGACAAAACATATTCGTGTGTCAATTGTAACCTCACATATAAAAATGACAAAATTATATGATGCCAAATCGCTCAAAATAATTATGTATTTTGAAGAGCACCCTAAATAGGACATATTTTGTATCCCTTTCGAACACCGCATCTTTTGTCGGCAACAAGGCAGTTATCGTTTTTATTTATGTAATGCCAAGACAGAAATTGTGCCTGTCCCATCATATCGCTCCTATATCGACCCTGATTTACGTTGTCGTTTTTTTATGTAATTTTTACCCATTATAAACCACAAAACACGTGTTTTAAGTGTATAATGAGAAATTCTAAAAATAATATTTCTTTTGTATAAAATATTTATTAGAGTGTAAATTGTAGAACTTCAAATTTGAAATATTTCTTTTGAGTTAATTTAAATATAAAACGGGATTTATTAATATTACAACTTATTATTTATTGGTTAAATTGTGATTTTTTCGTAAAAAAATGTGCTGAAAGATTTTTAATTATTTTTATGAATTATGATAAATATTAAGTTTATTGCAGAAAAATATTAACTACACAATTAGTTAATATGGATGACGTTTAAAAGTTAAATGGGAAGCTATAATAAATCTTATACAATTAAACGGAGAATGCACTAAATAAAAATATTAGTATCTCGAATATTTTTTTAATTTTTAAATAGTATAGGTCATATATGATCAATCATTTTTATTTTTACAATTAAACAATACCGAAGTTAAATGATATAGATTTACATGTTTTGCCTTTAATAATATATATCAGATAGCAATAAAACATCACAAATAGTTTCAAAAACACATGGTCTTTAATTTTGATGATTTATTTTGTCATAATTATTTTTGTTTTTTAGTCTACAGATAAATATATTTCATGAAATATATCATGAAAAATACGAAAAGTATTAATTTTATACAATTTCAAAATCCTAGTGAATTGTTATTCGATAGAATACCTAATACTTTATCCGTTTAAATTAATTTTTTAGATAAATATGAAATGGTCAATATTTTAATTGAATGATCATTTAAAATCTCTCTATTATTCCGGTTTAAAGTTTGAAGTTTTTATGAAATTTATAAATCTTTCAATTTAACAAATGTTACATATCGGAATTCATTAAATTAATATTTGACGTTATTATTAATTAAAATATACTTAAAATAAAAACAATTTTCAATTATATAATTATAGTTAAACATTTGTTTTTAATTAACTTATGTGACACAAATTATTTAATTTTAAACGATAACAAAAATAGCTAAAAAATACATTATATATTTAAATGGTATATTTCTATGAAATTTTAGATAAATCTAGTATTTTTACGAAGTTTTTTTTATTATTATTAATAAATGATAAAAAAATATCAATTATTGATATTTTTTTTTGAACTACATACATCCACAACCCCGTCGTTCACTAAATTTGATTATTATTACAAGTGAAGTCAAGTGGTTAAATGGGCGAGGCACCATTGAATATTTCATATTATTTCGAGTGCTCACAACCCGTGTGAAAGTTGCCAACGATTGCATTATTATGTATACGAGCTATTTAATGAGTATTATATGCACTACATAATGCATTCGATCTAATGGATTTTAGACGTTGAGGTATGACAAAAAAATGATTTCTCAAGATTTATTTTAATAGTATTTACTACTGACCCTTTTTTACGGAGTACGCTATTTCTCGTAAGACATGAATGTGGTTATGCTTATGTAGTTTTTCATTTAAGTGGATAAATAATTTCTCATTATCATCTCTCTCTAAACCTTGTTAATTTTTAAAATGCCTAATCAATATGAATTGAAATAATATATATTTTCTTTAAATTTTTACATATTGTTTACATTTTAAATAAAATCTATTCTTATTTTGCTATACGAAATACATCTGATGTACATAAAATATTCAATTATGAACATAAAACAATTATATTTTATTCATAACTAACAGTTCAAAAGAACCGCCAACACGACATACATTCATTCCATTGTAGTAAATTTCAATCGGATACAAGCGGCATTTAGTTATATTTATATGGTATTCGACACACGTGTAAAAAAATGAAAAACTTTAATGACTTTATTAATAACAACGGGAAATGCAATAAAATAAAAACTGTAACATTGTGTATATACAAATTTATTAATGATCGTAAACAGGAATTTTGGTTTATACTATAAAACTGTTCCTGGAGCGAACCGCGATATGAAATGTTACTCAGTGTGTATACATAAAAAATGAAGTTCACGAGATTTTATCGACAGCAGTGGATAATAAATACTATAAGCGACACGAAAAAAGAATATCTAAAACAAAATAGTATACCGGCATATTACCGTCCGACACTATGTCTGTTAAATGTTTTTTCACAGGTTATTGACAGCATACATATAATACGGTTTGGTGTAAACAAATAATACCATGAACGTGTTTAATACATAGCAATTACGTCACATATAGCAAATACACATTTCCCTACTAAAAAACTTGACGCTACCAAAGTTGGCCAACTTAATTAACATTCATTCGTACGCCGCCAAGGATAAAATAAAAAATGTTGAAAAAAACCATTCGTCCTGGTGTCGTGTACACATTTATTTTTCTAAGTTACAAGTATTATATTTTTATTAATTATCCGGACACAATATATTAATTGTACTTTTGACTTATTTTATTATGTTTTATTAATATTCGAAGTTAAAAATACCCAGAACAGCAATGTCACGGCATAGTTGGGACAAGTTCAAATAATAACTAACAGTCATTAACATCACTGTAAATAAATACATCATATATATTATATGTTTAATATATTATCATATATTTCAAACCCTTTCTGTACTTACGTTTTTCATTGAATTTTCAAATGAAAAAACACGCCAGAAAAAATCCTTTTGTTTCTAATACACCCTATTAAAATTTCATTATAATAAAATTTTAAAAAATAAGATATAATTGAATTATAATACACAAAAAAAATTGAAAATATTATTTTTAACGGTAGCATAATTTTGAAATATTTTCCTATATTTCAAAACTTTTTGATATTTTTTTATCAATTTTCAGTGATGATACATAGATTAAAATCAGATTATCTTGACATATTGAACATTAAAATTCTTCCAATGAGAACTGAGCATTTTCATGGACAGTTATAAAAAAAACATACTTCATCACAAAACAAATGACTTTTCAGCTTCGTTTGCAAACTAAAATTATACAATTTTAAAGGGTAAGTAGAGGGGATATAACTTTATTTTTTTTTATTAAGTAATGTTTAGAGAATACTATTAATTTCTATTAATAAAAAAACACAGCACACGAGGGTCGCAGCACAGTGGTGACGTGACATAGTTGGATCAAGTATAATAATATTTGACAGTCATTAAAATCACTATAAAAAAAAACGCTTCGATGCAAATCTTTAGATAGTGCTTAATTTTAAAAAATTGGTGGATTATTCCAAAAGCTACATGATCTGCTATTTCCTTATTAATATTTTGGTTAAAATAAAGTATGTTGAATGAAAAAGGGATATAAATATTATTTCTCATAAAAAAAATTATGTTGATCCATACACTTTTCAATAAATTATAGCATTAGAAAGTTAAAAATATAAAAAATAAAATCGAGAATTTTCACACAAAAATAGCATTTGGTAGTCATTTTCACAGTAAAAACAAAATAAAGTCCGAAATTTTTTTTTTCATAAAAAAGTACATTATATTAGCTTTAATTTAAGATATTTATATAAAAGTGTCAGACTTTCCGGAACACTTTCAAGAGTTAAGTTGAAAAGGTTAATTTTTTGTGAAAAGTTGTCATTTTAAATCCCCTCCTGTGGGCAAGTAAAGGGTTATATTTATAAAAAAAATATACTAAATGATAGGTAAAGAAATCAAGCATCTGTAAAAAAAATGATATTCATTTATTCATTTTTAAGAAAGTAACTGCCATTTTTAATGGCAGTTTAAGTAAATAAAATTTCAAAAATTTTAAAATTTGTAATTTTTTTATTTTTCCCCCATTTACGGGGAACGAGGGAAATTTTTTCAATTTTTGATGGTAATTTTTTCGACTAAATATGATTTGTGATCTTTTGACGTATTTTTGAAAGAAATCGGTTCCATGAGAGCTGAGAAAAGTGGTAACAGATACAAAAAAAAACACATCATAGTAAAATTAATACCTTCTCAGCTTCGCATCAAAGCTAAAAATTATTTATCATTAAACCCTCCTATGATTCCTTTTTCTACATTTTAAGGCATAAATTAAATTTCTTAATATATAATTTGTGATGTCATTATATTTATCATGTAGGTTTCTATTTAACTGAAGGTGCTTAAAAATGTCCGAATTTTCACTAACATGCATTGGAAGTTTTTAATGCATACAATGAAATGGAAAATTTTGATAAATAAATAAAATGATATATTTTTATGTAATCATATTTGATACTTCATGTTAAAATTATACTACTTGTGTGTAGATGAATTTTAATTTTTTAATTATTTCTTACAACATTTATTTTTAACATAGTAATTATCAGATCATATAACGGTGATATATTTAAATTTTAATTGGATAAATTTTTGTTTGGTAGCTTACAGAAATACTTTTTATGGACGTATTATGCAGTTGACTTCCAATATTATTTTTATATCGATTATTGTAATTCGTAAACATATAACGATGTGGGAATTAAAATAGTAATAATTCGCTAAAAAAACATAAATTCCTCTTTGGGGGGAGTCTAACATTTAAACTTCCATCTGCTATAATTACACCAATGGATAAGAGAAAAGAGTTGTACTAAAGTTAGATTCAATTTATGAGATTTAATAAAATCAAGAGGTTAAACTCGTTTTTACTCCAGTAAATTCTCTATAAATCAAAAAGGCTACGACTACATCAAGCTGTCATACAGGTGTTAAAAAAATTCTGACAAAGTCGTCAAGGGTCGTAATAGTCATAAATAGTGTTAATAGATCTCACATAATTGCACACTGAAATTATTGAAATCCAACCTGCCTGTATACGAGTAGGTTGGATATCTGCAAGCACTGTGTGAACCGTTGTAATAAAATTGTTGTAAGGTTTTGTAGGGTTTCTGAGAAATATAACTAAAAATATTATTATACCTAATGTACCTATATACCAAAAAATACAAACTGTTTGTGTAAACTGTTGCAGATTTATTGAGACGCCGTTTTATTTGCTTGTGTGCGCACTCTAAACGATCACGGGGACATTTTGTAAAACGGACAACCGCACAGATGGAAAATATAAAAATCCAAAATTAATCAACACTGCGAAAAGGTTTCGACGTGTACTATGCGACGGTGGCGCCTGTACAGTCTGGACTAAGATTTACCATAATATTTATTTGTCCTTAAACGCATATTATACACACACGTTGATTTATATTATGACGTGGTGTTTTACACGCGTTGGGGTTGCAACATAAGAAATTTAAAACGCGCACCGGTTTGAAAGACTTGTAAATATCGATACTCTGGAGACGACTGAGAGTGATGGACCGCGAAAAGAGAATGCATGTAACATGAAACGGTCAATGATCCACAAAGGACTCGCGTTAATACATCCTTAGGCTCTCTGTCCAATAGACCTATAGACAAATTATTATTTAAGGTCCGTTATTTCAAAACAAATAATTTACATTCATTCTTAAAACAGTGCCTTTTTTGTTTTGAGTTCGTTGTGCAAGATGGTGTGTTGAGGTCCCTTTGTCTATGTACAAGCTAATTATTGCTTATTTTTGCCTTGCCACAACATGAAGTTTGATCTCATTTTTTCTATTTACTTGTAAAAAAGTTATAGTATTGGACTCTGCCATTTATTTTTGGTTTTTATTAATAGTGTAATATAAATTATTATCACATAAAAATTACCTTTTTTCTTTTTATTTATAGAATAATTTACATTGGTCAATGTCCGTAATTGCATTATACGGCAATCAATGTCATAAAAGCACAAAGATGCAACACTCTTGTAGGCGGACCCGCACAGAATAGGACGCGAGTAGTCAAGACACCCGTAGGGAGATCTCTAACCAATGGTTCGATCATAACTGATTCTGCGCAGTGTAATTGTATTATTTTAGTTTGATGTGTTGATTGTATTCAACTGTAACAAATTATCTATAATTTGTATATAATAACATATAACAAATTTTTATAGAATTTGACTTAAAACTGAAAACACCTTTTTGCTAATCGTAAATAGAGCAATAGAATCCTTGACGTATATATAAACAATAATATGGAAAAATAATTGAAAATAAATAAAAACAGAATCTAATTTTATAAATTATAGACAGATAAATAAAAATAAATATATATCTTTTAATATTATAGAATTTTTAAAAGGCTTTAACTTAATATATATTTAAAAGACGTAGTCGTACAAGACATTTTCGAAAATTGATATGAACACAATTTTTGGGAATGCGTGGATGGTCTTCTTCAAACTCTTCCTGCGTCTAGGCTTATAATTAGATTATTATTAAAAGTATATTAAGAGTTAGATAATTATTTCTAGTATTACCAATCAAAATGTTGTTTCGGTCTGAATTTTGAAAAATAGTTATAGTGGTTATAAAACGCAGAAAATAATTTCATAATTTTGCCTTATAAATGATAAGCTAATATTGAGATATTTTTTATAAATTTCTATAAATGAGTCTTTTTAACATTTTTGAAAACAATAATTCAACTAGATAAAATTCAAGTTATTTTGACATATAGATCATTAAAATTGGTCTAGGAGGGGGTTGAGATTTTGTATATACAGACACAAAAACATATCAAAATACAATGTCTCTTAGCTTCGCATTGAATCTAAAAATTAAGACCAGTCGTTTTTACTATGCGCAATTTTTGAACTAGGATCGAATTCAAATGAAGTTATACACTTAATAATTTTGGCTATGCTACTTCATATGTTACAAAATAAGTCATAAAATTTAAATCTATTAATTTGCCAAGATTATAGATAGTTTCTAAACAAATATGTGTTTATAAATAAATCTCTATTATAGATACCTTTGAGATAACATCTTGCCTACAAGAGCTTATTTTATTATATTTTATGAGGGCGTCGCTTCAGTAAAAATTAAACTTATAAAGTAACTATGATGATCTATGTCTGACATGCATTAAGCGATTACAATATTAAACTTAATGTTTTATACTGTATCTCTATAGCATTATAATTTATTTTTGTTAATAAAGATATCTTGAATGAACGCCCCTTGGAAACAAATGGGCGGGACTTGCATTTGAACTATAACAAGTGATCTGCATTTAGCCCAGTTGACAGAGCTACACATTGTAGAATCACTTGACTTAAAAGAAACTATACAGTGCAGAAGATATGCTTTTTGAGTTAAATTTTTTTGTTTTATTAATTTTCTAAAAAAATTATTTCATGTTTTAATATTTAAAATATTACATTAGTCACAGTAAATACAGTGATTTGATTAACTGTTTCTTTCTCCGTCGAAATGACTAGTGAAGTTCTAAATTATTCGTCTCGACATTATCAAGGTAAAAAATGTTCTTTTATATCTATATTGTGATAATAATGATCAGACTATATAATAACCGATTACTTGTTTCTTATGTCATTGACCATAAATGTAATAATTTCTAACAAAAACATGTAGAACATATTAGCAAATAAAAATAAAAAGTTAAATCAATGAAACTAAATATTTTTTGATAAACTAGACATGTTGAATATTTTTATTATTAATATTCAATAACGGCATAATTTTATTTTAGCACACAATTTTTGTCATCGAATTTACACTTATTTTGAAATAAATAAAGTTTATGAATTATTTTATTAAATTTGAATAATTAATTTAATAATTTTTACTCCAATAATATTTATGTAATTGTCTTATTTATTAAAAAAATTGTTTTGAAAAACATAATGTATTTCTGAATTGTTAATTATAATTAAATATTACGATATTGAACTACAGAACTACTATATTCCATAAATGTTGTCATTATTTTGTTATTTTTATTATAAACACTGGTTAAACAGCTATTTATTTACTTTTTAGAACTTACTCAATACTAACTGGACTCTTATTTCACCAAAGAATCGACTAAGACTACGCTTTTATTTTATTTCAGTTTATTATTCATTAAATAAAGTTTAAATCCAAATATTATTGCTCAAATTTTATTTTTCGATAATTTATATAGCTAAAAATAAATAATAAAAAATGTCATATGTGATAGGAAAAAAAATTCCTATTTTACTTTAGGTTACTACCTCTATCTCTCTTTATACATATAATTATATAAAGTTATAATATAAATTATATTTATGATTGAATATTAAAGTGAAACAAGAATGTATGGCCGCCGAGAACCGATTAACAGACGATTTGTCCTATTGGACACCGAGTTCACACCAACTAGTTACCTGTGTGAGTCATCCAACTGGTAGCACAACGTCTTCGTCCTCATCATTTATTGACGACGAATCAACATCTTACGAAGACATCACTTACAACAGTTATGGATCAGCCCACATAGCATCGTCCACAATTTCAGATTATGGACATCATTATAATAGCCAATACAACAACAACAATAACTACTACGACAACGGATACTCATCTTTGATAGCAGCAGGATACGATGACAAAACTTTTGATAATAATAACATGACCACGTGTAATTTAAATAGTTCATACAGCGATCCCTACGACCAATCGGTTTCCAATAAACAGTCGGTAAGTACACGACAAATGTAACAAATGTCGGCCGTAATAACAGTCACAATGGTTTTTATTTTTGCCCGTGTAGTTTAGAAAAGAGTGCTCCATTCCCGCTGTTGTATCTGCCAGCTCAACTCCTGGAGTTCGGATAGTAAAGCGGAGAAACACCGCAAACAAAAAAGAACGACGGCGAACACAAAGTATAAATAACGCTTTTTCGGATCTTCGAGATTGCATACCTAACGTACCATCCGATACTAAACTGTCCAAAATCAAAACTCTTCGGTTAGCCACCTCTTATATTAGCTATTTGATGACTGTACTCGATAGCGACGATCCAGATACAGATGGATTTAAAGCCGATTTATCCGTTCACACGTCTAGGAGGTCCTCGTCCAATCACCAAACATCGTGCCGTAGTAACAAGACCCAGCAGGTTAGTGATATTTTATTTATTAGTTATTCATGTATTTTTTTCATCACATCGAGTTTTATTTTTTATTAAAGAGTTGATTTTTATATTGACTACTCTAATAAACTACTAATATTTCCTTTCGGTGTATTTAAAATCTGATTTTGCACTTGAAAAGTCTAAAAATATTCTACGTGATAAACAGTATTGCTCTAAAAAACTTAAAAAAAAACATAAAATACTAGTTACTACGAAAACATCGCGTTTCGTACATTTTAAATGACATAAATAAAAAAACATCATCCACTGAACTAAAGTGAAAATTTTAATTATTAACAAATAAACAAATCATTTTAGCAATAAAAAACTTTATCGGTTCATTGTATGTCATCTTATACTTTTGTTAACTTAATCTTATGGTCTTAAGCTATGACGAGATTCTCAAAATTTAGAATCTAAACAATCTCAATAATTAAAATCTAACTAAATTCTGAATTTTACCTCCTATTCAATTGAAACATCACTACATCTATTAATATATTATACCGAAGTATAAAATAAAAAATTAGAAAATATTTTCATAATTGTTTATTTTATAAGAAACATTTATCTTCCTATATTTAACCAAACCTTTATATACTAAAGCTTTTGCTCAAATTTTCACTCAAAACAGCAATATTTTTGCTGTTTATAAATTATTGCATCTGACCATTATTCATTTAAAACATTTTGTGAAAATCATACTGGTTACGAACCGAATATTTTCGATTAATTATTCATTCTGTTATAAAATCACGCAATTTCGAGTTAATGATTCCCAAAACGAATAATAATTCGACGCGACAGTTGGTTTATTTTACAACAAAAGGGTGAGAAGGACGTGGCAAGTAAAAATTGTCTCTGTTACTTAACGGCTTTATAATAAACGTATACTTTCCAAGTAATTTCGCTATCATAATGCGATTAATTCTAAAGTGTTAAAGGCAATAACATTAAAAATTATTTTGCGCAACCACACGCCATGTGTAAGTAAACGCGCGCACTTGTGTTTGTGAACCGTAACGGATGGGGTAGGACCAATATTATTACTATCATTATTACACTGTGTGCTCATTTCTCCGGCCAGGGGTTGCATCACGTTTAATTTATGAGGTCGGACACGTGACACTGCAGTACATGTTAGGAAAACGAGACAACGACGGAATATTGTCAAGAGTGGATTTCGATGCTTGTTAAGCAAGTGCACTGCGAGTGTTCAAATAAAAATGAATTAGAAACCGAGGTTTTTTTTATTTTTACGTGTCTGACTATTACTATTTTTCAATAAGTGTATCGCATACAAGACATATCTTATATGTGTTTTTCCAGTACAAGTTTTACTTATGTGCTTTTTAATTTGACCTAAGCTAAAATAATAAAAAAAGTTTTTTTTATTTATTTCAGCCATATGCGAAAAATTCGTCTGTAGTGAATGTAAACAATGTCCATGAACACCTCAACAAACGAACTAAAGGAAGAACCGGATGGCCGCAAGACGTATGGGCTTTAGAACTAAAACAGGAACAAGTGTAGAAAGAGCGCTATAGAGTATTACAGTTTTTTATCAATGAATCAATCTACAAACCTAATAAACTGCAGTAATCAAATTCCAAAATGGTTGTTTCAAAAAATTAAAAACAAAATTTAACGTATTTATCATTAGAGATGAAAATGAACATTAACTAGCCAAACTTTTTTACGCAGATTTCAAAACTGTTATTAATCAAATTCGTCAAAAACAAAACGAGGTCTTAAATTTTCTTATTTTTTAACGTTGGTAGTTTAGTCAATTAAAAATAGTGTATGAATTTTTTATAAATTATTATATTACTTTTTTATGAGTATTGTAAAAATCAACTTAAAAGGTATAGAAAAATCGTTAAAACATGACATATTAGTCAAAAATTTTGTACGAAACACCACTATTTTATCAAAAACCAAATTGATAATCATTATAACACGTAATTATTTTGTACTCTTTTGATATATTAAACCTGATTTCCAATAATCAGTAATTGTTACAAAAATATAAGTGTCGAAAATTAAGTAATAACAGATTTGAAATCAGCGCGAAAATTTTATCAAGAGAAGTTTATTGTTATCTCCGACGATAAAAAGGTTTTATTTTATTGATTGGTGTTATTACTCAAAATAATTGTACAATATTGTAGTGTGTTCATAGCGTATAATTATAATTTAGATTTGTTTTATAATTTTATTTCAAAGACCAAAGAGATAATATTTTAATTTGTTTTTTTTTTTTTATAAACGTCAGTAAGATTATTGATTATATAAATATTTATAAGAAATAAATTTTGTTTTGTGTTTTTTGCTATTAGAAATATAATTACCTATTAAAGACTATAATAAATAGATTTATTGTTTTCTAAAAATAATTAGCATTGGGGGATGTCGAGCATGAGAAGTTATTATCAAGAAAGATGTATTTGGAGACGATATTTCAGTATATCCTTGTTAAATATGATACATTATAGCCTATAGGAAAACAAATGTGTAATATAAAAGCAGTGTGTTTATCTTGTAGATTAAAAACATATGATTTTAGAATCAAATATAATTTACCACAATTAGTAGTAACCCGGGGTCGAATTAAAAAAATTAAGTCATTTTATAGAAATATTTTTACCTTACAGTATAATAGAATGACTTGAAAGATCAGAATTACTATCAAATACTAAATATTGTACAAAAAGTGTCATCCATATCTACGTAACAGTCACATTAGGTGTAGAAAATATGTGATACAATTTATTGTGACTACATACCTATAACATTGACGTACGTATAGGTTATACACCAATGGTTTGATAGTTGTTGTCTAAAAGTGTATTTTACTCTAAAAATTGATTCAATTTTCTACAGCTGTTGAATTTTGAACTAGTTTATTATTATTTTTGAATAAAATATTGAGTGTTTTATTTAGCATATTATTAAATCTGATATATTTAAAATAAAAATATGCAACATAACATGTTTAACCATTTTTTAAACCTACTATGATAGTACTGATGACTAGATAAAACTACAGTAAAGTCCGATTAAAATATCAATGCAATTATATAGATGTGACAAGAGTTTCTGACGTCCATTGACAGAAACCTTCGTAAAGCCCGTTAACAGAGAATTTAATTACTGGGCTGCGCAGTTGAACCCTGCGCAGGTTTTTGCGGTAGACTTCTGGTATCGCGTCGAAAAAATTCATCTCGGTTTAATCCAGACACTTGAAAGGGACGAATTACAGATCCAACATGGCGACCTAATCGAGGTGAAAAAGGTGGCGAATACGGTGGTGACCTGGCCGAATGTCGAGTTGCTTCTTCGCTGGCTTCCTCTGAAGACGAACGACTATTTCTTATTGAAATCGGTAACTTTTGTTGGTTGTAAACTACACAAATCAATTTTTAATTAATTATCTGATTTATTTAATTTGGTTTTATAAACTTCACTTATTTCAAACTACTAAGGATGTATTTAAAACAAATTTGCTACTACATACCCAGAGCCGTTTTAAGTACTTTGATGGCCGTAAGCAAATGTTTTAGATAGGCCTAATGGATTATAATCACGTGAAATCAGAGGCATACCTATGGATAATGCCCCCCCAATAAGAAAATAAATACAAGATAATTTTGGAAGGAGTAGTAAAAATATTTTGATAAGAATCATCATGTTATCAAATTTATTTATTTTCATCAATAAAGGTGAAAATGCGATTCTACAAATTAAATTATGTTATCAACTGTTTTTTTAATTATTTATGTAAGTGGACTATTCTACACAATAATATAATTTATATGACACAAATATAAAATAAATTAGATAATTAATTTAAAATTTTTTTTAATGTTAATGTCAATTATTCAATTTTCATGTTTAACTGATTTATTGACACATTGCTTAGGTCATAATATAAAAATAAACAATGAATTCTCAAATAATTCAAGTTTGATATTATTCATTAATAAAATCTACATAACTGATATCACACTTACTCCGATACGCAAATAAACTGGGTAAGTGTGAGATCGCTTTTAAATAAATAATAATATTATTCCATATTTTTAATTGTTATAATATAAAATATAGTAATTTTAATTAATCATTTATTTGAATATAATTACATGAAAAAGTAAGCATTTGATCATATTAGAAGCACAAAAATATTAACAATTTTCTTCTAATAAATAATCATACATATTATCACGTTCGAATATGTATCAGATACACTTATCCCACATCACCTTATTGTTTTCAAGAACCGTATGCAACAATAAATTTGTAAAGAAATGGCTCTATTCACCCCCTCTAATAAATATTTTTTGTAATCATTGTGTCATTTTTCAATATGTAGGTTAGATGCAAATAAAACTAAAAAAAAGTTACGTGATTTTATAAAATTAAATTATCATAATGACTATTTAATTTGTATATAATTAATATACTCACGGGAATTCTCTACCAGTGGTATAAGTACCCAGGGTGCATTAGTTAACAGATCCACTACTGTTTGACTAGCTGATGCCACGCCTGCTTCCGGTCCATTAGAGTTGACATCCACCAAGTTGTATGAAGACCGGCGTTTCCTACGTCCTAGTCTTGGCCCGAACCATATACCACCACTGGACTGAGTAGCACTACCGCGTTTATCTGCCGCAATATGAGACATCAAGTGTCCAATATCATACTGCATTAGTTCAGAGGGTCTAGATAATTCAGAAACTCCCGTTGAATACCATACTGGGTAATCATAATCTAGCGTTTGTTCACCATATTTTTGATTTTCTTGAAAATCTAAAATCAATAAGAAACAATAAAAACGAAAAAACTGTTAAAACTGTTAAAAGCTAAATACAAACGTCTATCTTTATCAGAGTTTTATTACCAGAAAATGTACTATCACTATTAATTACAATTTAGATCATACAATTTTTTTACATCAGTTAATTTTATTTAAACAATAATAGATAAACTCAATGTCGAATTTTAAATGATTTATATTGATTTTTAAAAAGCATCATTCAAATATAAAATAATTAATTCATCTTTTGAAGTAATATATAATACGAACACTTTGTTTCCGATTAAATTCTGTTTTTATTTAAAAGACGCAATTACCAGATACTATCACTTATTTTATAAATATTCATATTTGTTAAATATATAATTATTTAAAATAGTCTTTATAGCTGATATGTATATATGCATATCAGCTAATAAAAACTATAGGCGCAAATGATGAAAAATATTATTACTAATTAAAAAAAATTACATTAAAAATATTTTATACAACTATGTATGTTTATCATTTTTCGAAATGTTTGGAGGTTTTAAATATCTAAATCATCATATTCTAATTTTCGTATATACTAATATGAGTAATTCGATCAGTTTTAACTTTTTCATTAACCAATTACCCTACTTAATCCATTTTGAATGTAATCGATAATTTAAAATAAAAACAGGCAAATTGTGAGGAATGTGTTATTAAAATAATTTACATGTGAATGAAAATTATTTAAAATATGATTTTCATATGCAATGTTAGTTGGTCACTTATTCCTTTTTTCAACGTTGGCAATAATGAAATTAATGATAAAAGCCGGTCTATTATCACATCCATTGATTATTCTTTCTCGAAACATTTTCTATACACATGTGTGTATTAATTTATCTTATAACATTTTTATTTGATAAATTTAATTTAAACTTCAATTAACTTTTTTCAAAATGTCTGATTTATTTGGCAATAATGATAATTTTGATATGCCCTCAGATGTTTCAGACAAAGCAAAAGTTGAAGAGATTCAAAAAATTATAATGATGGAACAACAAAAGGCACAATTAAATGCTCAAGTGAGAAATTAATTAAATTATTATATTTATTATTATTTAAATAATGATCCTCTGCGTAATTTATTTAGATTCAAGAAATTAGTGAAATTTGCTGGGAAAAATGTGTTGATAAACCATCTGCAAAGTTAGGAGGAAAAGCTGAAATATGTATTTCAAATTGTGTTAAAAGATTTTTTGATACTTCTGTTGTTATTGCAACTAGGTTCAATCAATTACTTCAGAGATCAAATTCTGGTTAAATAAATTTTTTTTTTTTATTGCTTTCTTTAAAGTAGTACTTGGGTCTATCATCCAAATGGTTTATAAAATATTCAATACTTAAGAATATTCTTTTTTAACTGTTGTAATCATTAGAATTTAATACAATATAAGATAACTTTTATGTATTTGTATATACATTTTTTTTTTTTTTTNTTTCTTTCAATCTATTAAATTAGTATAATTTCTATCATTAATTAAGAGATTAGTCTGTACTAAACAAAATATTTTATTGTTATTAAATAAAATTTAATTATATATGAATAATAATAATTATTATTATTATATATTTTAACGGGACAAGTCTAATTTATAAATTTTAATATAAAATGAGTAATTCTTAAAGGAGTTTAAAAATTAATAAGTATCAATAATTCAGGAGAATTTATACTGCCATAGAAAAGGCAGGAAAGAAAACTAATACTAATAGTGTGTTTATAGTAAGTTAAAGTTGGGATACCAAATACTAAAAGGAGTATAATAATGTAGGTGACAAAATATTAAATCTATAAGAACATAAACATAGAAATTTTTTTTTTTTTTTTGATACAATCAGTAATAATAATAATTATTATTCGTTCATAATGGTAATAATAACTGCAAAATCCATGCATAAATCTTTGCAACCCATTTGCTCTTTGTTACAAGTTGACTTAAGTTTACATTAAATAAAAAAAACATTTTTGAGTAAAAAATAGAACTTTCTAAAATATTGATTCAATAGTTAAGGTTGAAAATATTTTAATGGATAATTTCAATATTAATGGATTTAACCAAGTATATATTAAAACCAAGGTAATAATAATTTGTTTAAGTATAAAATTAATTATTTTAGTTATCCTTTGTAAAATGTATGGCAATTATAAAGTTGTAACCAAGTACAAAAATACTATTTTACTTGTTTTGACTTTAACTAAATTTTTTTTTGCTAAAAATGTTTTTGTTAGTTGAAAATTATTTGATTTAAATTTATCTTCTTTAATACTCATTGTAATGAGTCATTGAAGTTCTCTAAATTATACTAGCTTTTACTACAATTGAAGCTTGCTGAATGAATTTTCAAGAATTGTTTTATAACAAAGCAAATACTCTATAGCACAATTTGGTTGGTTATATTTACTATATTTTAAAGAACCTGTATGAAAAATTAGAATCAATATACTTAATTTTAGAGTATATAATAATTGGAAAATCAATTAAAATAAAAGATGAATTATTGTTTTATAAATATTGAATATTTTCTTTTAATTACTAGTACCATTCAGTTTAAATAGATTAATAATTGCTATTTTTCTCCCTTATTTAATGAAAAAAAGTATTATTTCAAGATAATTTTTATTAACTTGAACTATGAAAACATCATAAAAAATTATACATTAAGTAGTATATTTCTGAACTATCAATATAAACAATTTTTTCCTATATGTTTTTTAATATTTTAAATAAAACCCATTTTTTTATAAAATTAAAAGTTATTTATATCAAATCTTATTTTGAGTTTTATAAATTAAATTATAGTTCTACCGAAAAACTCGAAATATTTTATTTCATTTGTAAAATAATTAAATGCATATAAATTTTTTATTATATATAAATTCAAGTTAAAAGTAAAATATTTTTTAGCTTAAAAAATAGAAACAATAATAGAAGATAAAATATGTAATTTAATACTTAAAAGCTTGGTTTTAATTATACTTAACAAACACTTAACATAAATTAATACATACCACTTAAAAAATTACCCTCAGACAGCAAAATTGAACTTGCAATAAAATATATGTAGTATATAATAAACATTTTTAATAAAATAATTTATACTAGTTTATTAATTAAGGGAGCTAGACTAAAATATACACAGACAAAGAGAAAAGATTACATTAAACTGAAATTGTTTCTCACTACGCAAATCCTTTTATACATTTAAGATACCTGAAAAGACTATCAATCCTAATTTAGCAAAACAACAAAACCAACCTAGAGGGCGAAGTATTGAATGAATTCAATATATTTTCATTTGCGACTTATCAAACTTCCTTTTATATACTTATATTTATCATTTGCTTTGCTTGTGTTTATTGGAAAGTTAGATTCGTTTTCTAATAAGAACATACGATTAATTGTCAGATTTTAACAAAATATTTATTATTAGTTGTTCTCTTTATTAGAAAAATCCTAGTTTTTATTATATTATATTCATTAATTAAGTGATACTGACTAAATTCATATTTTTTTCTAAACCAGCTCTTATGGCCTTGCTAAAGTTGGTAGGGCAACAGAAGCAAATTTTCTAGGTCACCACACATTTGAGGATCACCATGTTAATACAATTTTTTTACATAAGATTTATTTGTTTAAAAATTTATTAAATAGGGTTGCCAAATAAATTATTTACTCCTTAGGATGCCAATGACAGATAATACGACATTGCTAGCTATACTATCTCGTTGTTAATAAATGTCTTTTTATGTTAACAGAAAATCTTTAATTATGAAAATATAATTTTCAATTAAATAGAATGTGAAAATTTATTTAATGTTATTTAATAATATAGGCTGATTAGGAGTTAATAATTAATTCATGTATTCAACCGAATGCATTGAAACAATGATAAATTAATATATCTCATATTAAATTATATTGTATATAACTGTACTTTACAAGTTTCAATATTATATTAGTCTTAATTAATATTAATAAATGACAATAAAATTACTATGTAACGCCCAAAAAAAATTTTGTTAAACATTTCTTAAATATCGCTCTATATAAGTGAATTATTTGAGAAAATATAAAAAAAACAATAACATAACATTTTACTTAATTATTACTAGAGTTGAAAAATGTTTTATTTTCACAATGTTTGAAACGTTCAAAACAAGGAAAAAAAACAATTTTTTTTAGTAAAATGTTGAGGTTTTTATTATTTTTTGAAAATGACATATTTAACCTATTTTTTTAATCCTTTAAAGTTGATTTTTGTGAAAGTTTATAATAAAAAGAAATCAATTTATTAACGAACAAATTTGCAAATTTGAAATTGACATCATTAAATAAAAAAATTTATGAGAATTAAAAAAATTGTATTGTTAAGATTAATATGCAGTCAGGAAATTTTATAATTACTATGTATAGTAAATTTATCAGAAAAGCTAAATATTTTTTTGAATTTTTATTGTAATAGATAACTGAAATAGAAATAATAGTTAATCATTTTCTAGTAACTTTTGGTGTTTAAAAAGATTCTACAATTGAAGTTAATTAATTTTAATGATTTATTTTAACTAAAAGAATCAATCAAAACAAAATTGTTAAAAAAATTTACTCAATTGAGCGTATTATAAAATCTGATTTTAATTTTAAAAATCCATTATTAATTCAGTAGAAACTAACAATCATTTTTTTTAGAAATGATATATATATAACAACATATTAACAAAAAATTTGGAATATTATAATCTAGTAGTAGCACACACAAATAAAATAAAAAAATTATTAAATTACTAAGTAAAATATTTTAATTTTGTAGTTGAAACCTATCATATCAAATATAATTCGTCAATAAATACTTTGAAAACATTAGAAATGAATGATATTAATTGTTTGTATAGAGAACATGGGATATGTAACTGTTTTATTGATAAATTAGAATTTTTGAGGGTAATGTCTTCAACTAATTGTAATTTTTTGACGTATCGTTGAAAAATGTAGGTGAAGTTAGACCAGAGAAAATAAATAATAGTCACAAAAATATACCTTTTCAGCTTTGCATCGAAGCTAAAACTTAAAATATAGTAAAATAATTTTAATATGAATAAGAAATTTCTTTTTGCGAGGGGCTACTACAGTGATGGGATACTTGATCTTTATTGAAGTTATTGAATCTAAATGAGATAAAAAGAAAGGAGTTGAAAATTTATTCTAACTTATAAAGCATCAAGAAAAAAATGCATAAAATTACTTGCCATACGCGGGTTGGAAATTTGTACCCCAAGCGCGTAAGACACAAGTTTTACCGACTCGGCAACCGTACCTCCCTTCCGACGATTGAAAAAAAAGCAATTTAAGCTAGTTTAAATTTCAAAATTATTTTTCTCGAATTAAAAAAAGCAAAAAAATTAAAATAAGTTTAACTTTCTATACTATATCTTTATAGTATATAAATATATATATATATATATTACTATATACTTGATTTATATAATATTTATGAAAATCAGTGTACTCCTCTTGTCAGGTATTTTAAATTAAAATAAAATACAAAACCCAGAATTTTAATATAAATACAGCATTTTTTTTGAATATAGTGACTATTTTCACCATAAAAACAAGTCTCAGAGGTCAAATTTTTATTTTTCATACTAAAATGTATTACATATAAAAGTGTCAGTATACCCGGAACATTTTCAAAAATGATGTTAAAAAAGTAGTCATTTTGAATCCCTCCCTGTGAGCAGGTAATGGTTCAGATTTATAAAATTGAAAAAATTAACGATTTTAAAATTTGTAATTTTTTTGGACCTTATTAAAAAAAAAAAAATTGTAAATTTTTAGATACAAAGTAAGAATAGGTATTTGGAATGTTGGAACATTAACTGGTAGAAGTGGAGTAATAGTAAAAGTATTGAAGAGGAGAAAGTTTAATATTTGTGGTGTGCAGGAAACTAAGTTGAAAGGAAAGAAATCGAGTGAAATAGTTCAGGGTTATAAAATAATATACTCAGATAAGTCTAGTACAAAGAATGGTGTAGGGACAATAATGGATGAGGAGATGAAAAGTNTATACTCAGATAAGTCTAGTACAAAGAATGGTGTAGGGACAATAATGGATGAGGAGATGAAAAGTAAAGTAGTAGAAGTAGCTAAGAAAAGTGACAGAATTATGGTCGTAAAGTTGATATTTAAAGAAAAAACACTGAATGTAATAAGTGCCTATGCACCACAAGTGGGATGTGATGAAATAGAAAAGGAAGTGTTTTGTTGAGAGATGGATGAGGGGATGCAACCTGGAAAAGAGAATGCGGTGATATGAAAGGACATGTAGGTAATGGGAGGAGAGGATATGAAAGAGTACATGAATGGTATGGTTTTAGTGGGAAGAATGAGGCTGGAAAAAGAATACTGGATTTCGCAGTATCGTATGATCTATCTGTGGTTAATACTTATTTTAGAAATAGGGAAGAACATTATATAACCTATAAGAGTGGGAGGTATAAATCACAGATCGATTTTTTTATGTGGAAGAGAGAGAGCGTACAGCGAGTAAAAGATTGTAAAGTTATACCAGGCGAAAGTGTAACTACACAACATAGACTGATGGTAATGGAGTTGTGGTGTACCGGAAAAAGAATAAACAAAAATAGAAGAAACACAGGCGAAAAATCGAAGATCCGGTGGTGTAAATTAAGAGGGGAAAATGAAAGACTTTGTAAAGGCAGTAAAAAAGAGGACGGTGTGGAATAGATTTGATAGTGTGTAAAGAATACTGCAAAGGAGATTGTTGGTGAGAGTAGGAGTAAAATGCCAGGAAACAAGGAAACCTGGTGGTGGGATGAGGATGGTCAAAAAATCATAGAAAGGAAGGCGAGAAAGAAAAATATAGACTTGTAAAGGTAAGAGAGAAAAGGTTTAGACATTATCATTACATAAGGTGTATAAAAAGTGTTGATAATAAGGTACTCTCGAGTGATGATGATGTAAAAAGAAGGTGGAAAGAGTATTTTGAAAAATTACTGAATGAGGAGTACCCAAAAGAGACATTAGAGGATATCCCATGGAATGAGGGACTGGTAGATTTAATTAGTGAGAAAGAGGTATCGGAGGCTGTGGCATCAATGAAGAAGAATAAAGCAGTGAGACCAGATGAAGTGCCAGCAGAAGTATGGAAAATATTGGGCGGTGTTGGCAAAAGGTGGTTGAAGGAACTTTTAAATAAAATCTTATTTGAAGGGAAAATTTCAAATGATTGTAGGAATAGTATTGTGGTGCCGATATTTAAAGGTAAAGGAGACATACAGGAGTGTGGAAATTACAGAGGTATAAAGCTTATGAGTCACAGTATGAAAATTTGGGAAAATTAATAGATAAGAGAATAAGAAATGAGACATCGGTATCTAAAAACCAGTTTGGATTTATGCCTGGTAAGTCAACAATGGAGCCAGTATAATGTGTGAGGCAACTAATAGAAAAGTTTAGGGAAAAGAAAAAAAAGGTGTGTATGGTATTTATAGATTTAGAGACAGCGTATGATACAGTACCAAGAGAGGTTCTCAAGTGGGCATTAATTAGAAAAGGAGTACCAAAAAGGTACATTAATATAATAGAAGATGACACTTGTACCAGGGTAAAAAGCGTAGGAGGATTATCAGAAGGTTTTCGGGTAAGTGTAGGAGGAGTGGACCAAGGTTCTACTTTAAGCTCTTACTTATTCTTTATAGTGATGAATGAAATTACTAGAGAATTTCAAGGAGAGGTGCCGTGGTGTATGTTGTTTGCTAACGATATAGTATTAATAGGAAAAACGGTAGCACAGTGGGGTCGAGGCACAGTGTGGACGAGGCATAGATGGGACAAGTATAGATGATATCTGACAGTGATTAAAATCACTATCATAAGAAACGCTTCGATGCAAATCTGTAGATAGTGTTTCCTTTAGAGAAATTGGTGAAATATTTTAAAAGCAACATGAACTCTTATTTCTTTAATTATATCCTGATTAGTAGTTCTTTGATTTTAAAATATAATATATGAATAAATACTAATTATAGTTTTTAAATTTAGTATGAAATTGTGAGGCCAGCTATGATGTATGGTTAATAGTGTTGGGCGGTTGATAAGAAAGTAGAGCAGAGAATAAGTGTAGCAGAGATGAGAATGCTTAGTTGGATGAGTGGAGTGACTAGAGAAGATAGGATAAGGAACGAGCATATAAGAGGAAGTATAGGTGTTGCGTCAATCGTGGATAAGATGACAGAAAATAGACTTAGATTGTTTAGTCATGGTATGAGGAAAGAAGAATCGAAAGCTGTAAGAACAGTTATAGAAATGAATGTTGAAGGAAGAAGAGATAGAGGAAGACCAAAAAAGAGATGGAGGGATGCTATTGAATGCGATTTGAGGACAGCTGATGTGAGCGTAGAAGATGTGGGAGATCGTGTCAAGTGGAATCTTAGGATAAGGGTGCCCGACCCCAAGTAGTTGGGATTAAGGCAAAGAAAAAGAAAAATATTACCAGATATTCCGGTGGCAATTGACATAATATGATTGTTATTTCGGAATGTACAATTTAGCGTTTAGTTGGGTTTAAATAATATAGCGTCAAATCAATTACCTACTCTATCGGTTGTATCTCAATATACACTACACTTTAATGATACAATAAATAAATAAACTCACACATACACACATATGCATTTATAACATTGTGTCTAATGTAAGTATAACATGATAAAAAGTAACCGTAAAATGAAAAAAATGGAATATAAATTTTATTACTCATATTAAATGTAATGTAACTCGAAAAATATTTGTTTAAATGAAAAAATATAAGATTATATTTTTATTTATAATTGTCTTTTAAACAACTTTTGTGCGAAACTTTTTTTTGTAAGTTAAATATTTTTTTTTGAGAAAATTAAGAAAGCTCATATTTTTGAACTTTTGCGAGGATTTAAAAAAAAAGCTCAATTCCAATCTTGAGGACTATTAGTATGTCATTATACATATTTTAATTCAACTTTTAAAAAAACAAAATTTTTTCCGCAATTTTTCCTTTGTTGACTGGCCTAGATGTCAATTTTAAACTTGTAATTGAGCTAAAAGTTATGGTAATATATTCAATTTATTTTACTATAAACTTTCATAAATCTTTATCAAAAATTTTTCATCAACTTTAAAGAACCAAAAAAATAGGTTAAAATTGAAAATTTGGACTGATTATTTTTAACATATTAAAAATCAAATCAGTAATAATTTGAAAACAAATTTTTTTTTCTTTTAATTATTATTTTATATATATAATTAGTAATAATATAAAAAATTAGAAGTGATAGAAATAGTCTACTTGCAGATTTGAAAACAACGCGAAAAGTTGATTTAGAAAAGTATATTTTTGCTTCTGATGAAAGTTCCTTGTAGTCCAGTGCATTTTTTTATAGTAACAAACAGTTTTTATTGAAAATTATTGTATCAAGCCCTTTAAATTTTTATACACGTAAAAGTAAAGCAAAATATAACTTCTTTATTATTTTTATAATTTCTCCGTTTAAATTACAATATTAAATATCAATTTCATACTAAATTTAATAATTATAATTAGTATATATTCAAATATTATATTTTAAAATCAAAGAACTACTAATCATGATATAATTAAAGAAATAAGAGTTGATGTTGCTTTTGGAATAATCCACCAATTGCCTAATTAAAACAAAAAAAAAAAAAGTTTGTTGGGAATTTTTTCTGCTATTCTGCAAAATTACTCCTTCGTTGACTAGAATGAATCATTAAATAGAAAATTTTATGAGAATTAAAACAATGTTATTTTTAAGATTAATATGCAGTCAGAAAGTTTTATAATTATTATTTATTGTAAATTTATCAGAAAAACTCATTATTTTTTGCATTTTTATCGTAATAGAACACTTAAATAGAAATCATAGTAATCATTTCTAAGTAATTTTTGATATTTAAAAAGATTCTACTATTGAAATATCCAGAACTGAATTAATTTTAATGATTTACTTTAACTAAAAAAAAAAAAGTTAATATTTTGAATCCCTCTTGTGGGCAGGTAAAGGGTTAGATTTATAAAAAAAACCAAATGATAGATAAAGACATGCATCTAAATAAAAAAAAATATACTGATTTGGTCATTTTTGATAAAGTTATAACAATTAACAAAGTTATAAGTTTTATACACTGGACTACAAGGAACTTCCATCAGAAACAAAAATATACTATTCTAAATCAACTTTTCGCGATGTTTTAAAATGTGCAATTAGACTTTTTCTATAACTTCTAAGTTTTAATATTATTAAAAAATAGTTTTTACATATAAAAAAAAATAATTAAGAACAAAAAAAATTGTTTTAAATTAATACTGATTTGATATAATATTTAATATTAATTTGATTATTAATAAGTTAAAAATAAGGAAAATGACATATTTAACCAATTTTGTTAATCGTTTAAAGTTGATTGTTGTAAATGTTTATAAAAAAAAAAAAAAATTTATTTTACCATAACTTTTAGCTCAATTGGTAAGTTTGACATTGACATAATTAAATAGAAAATTTTATGACAATTAAAAAAATTGTATCGTTAAGATCAATATGCAGTCAGAAAGTTTTATAATTACTATTTATTGTAAATTTATCAGAAAAGCTCAATATTTTTTTGCATTTTTATGGTAATAGATAACTTAAATAGAAGTAATAGTAATAATTTCCTAGGAACTTTTGTTGTTTGTTGAAAAGATTCTATAATTGAAATATTGAGAACTTAATTAATTTTAATGATTTACTTTAACTAAATGTACCAATCAAAACAAAGTTGTTAAAAAGATTTACTCAATTGAGTTTATTATAAAATTTGATTATATTTGTAAAAATCAATTGTTAATTCAGGAGAAAAAACAATCATTTTTTTTAGAAATGATTTATATAGCAACACGTTAGAAAAAAATTTGAATATTATAGTCTAATAGTAGCACACACAAACAGAGTAATAAAATTATTAAATTACAAAGTAAAATGATTTAATTTTGTAGTTGAAACCTATCATATCAAACTTCATTCGTTAATAAATATTTTGAAAACATTAGAAATTAATGATTTTAATTGTCTTTATGGAGACGATGTAATAACTAACTGTTTAATTGATAAATTAGAATTTTTTTTTCAATTTTTGAGAGTAATATCTTCAACTAGATACGAATTGTAGTAATTTGACGTATTGTTGAAAAAAGTAGGTCAAGTTAGAGCAGAGAAAATAAATGATAGTCACAAAAAAATATCTTCTCGGCTTTGCATCGAAGCGAAAACTTAAAATATAGTAAAATAATTTTAATACGAATAAGAAATTTCTTCTTGCAAGGGGCGACTAAAGTGATGGGATCCTTGATCTTTATTGAAGTTATTGAATCTAAATGTGATAAAAATCAAACGAGTTTAAAATTTATACTAACTTAAAAAGAATTAAGAAAAAATGCAAAAAATTCATTGCCATACGCGGGTTGGAACCTCGTACCCCAAGCGTGTAAAACATAAATTTTACCAACTCGGCAACCGTACGTCGCTACCGTCGGGTGAAAAAATAGGCTATTTAAGCTAGTTCAAATTTCAAAGTTATTTTTCTCGACTTAAAAGAAGCAAACAAATTTAAATAAGTTTAACTTTCTATGCTATATTAATTTTTTATTTATATAATATTTATGAAAATCTGTAGTCCCCTTGTCAGGTATTTTAAAATAAAATAAAATACAAAACCCAGAATTTTAACACAAAAATAGCAAATTTTTGAATACGGTAGTCATTTTTACCGTGAAGACAAATCCAGAGGTCACATTTTTTTTTTTAAATTAAAGTATATTATATAAGCTTTAATTTAAGATATATATAAAAGTGTCAGTATTTCCGGAATACTTTCAAAAATTAAATTGAAAATATCATAGTAACAATACGCATGATTAAAGTTTTGACCCCCCTTGTTAAAGGGGTATGATCCGATTTACAAAAAAAGCGTGTAGATGAAAGGAGTATATAAATATTTATTATAAAAAAATAATAATATTGATCCATACATTTTTCCAAAAGTTATATAAAATATAAATTAAATAATATAACATATAAAATCGAGATTTTTTTCACGGAAATCGTACGTTTTTCTTTAACTTTGATGTCCGTTTTCACCACGAAGACAAGTCCAGAGGTCAAATTTTTTTTTTTCAAATTAAAGTATATTATATAAGCTTTAATTTAAGATATATATAAAAGTGTCAGTATTTCCGGAATACTTTCAAAAATTAAATTGAAAATATCATAGTAACAATACGCATGATTAAAGTTTTGACCCCCCTTGTTAAAGGGGTATGATCCGATTTACAAAAAAAGCGTGTAGATGAAAGGAGTATATAAATATTTATTATAAAAAAATAATAATATTGATCCATACATTTTTCCAAAAGTTATATAAAATATAAATTAAATAATATAACATATAAAATCGAGATTTTTTTCACGGAAATCGTACGTTTTTCTTTAACTTTGATGTCCGTTTTCACCACGAAGACAAGTCCAGAGGTCAAATTTTTTTTTTTCAAATTAAAGTATATTACATAAGCTTTAATTTAAGATATATATAAAAGTGTCAGTCTTTCCGGAACATTTTCAAAAGTTAAGTTGAAAAAGTTCTACTTTCTATACGCATTTTAAAAGGTTTGCACCCCCCCTGTATAAAGGGAAATGGTCCGATTTTAAAAAAAAGTATGTCGAATGAAAGAAGTATATATAAAGTATTTATCATTAAAGAATAAAGTTGATTCATGCATTTTTTAAAAAGTTATAGCAACATAATGTTAAAAAATGTAAAATATAATATCAAGAATTTTTTCACAAAAATAGCATATTTTTGCATACGGTAGTCATTTTCACCATGAAGACAAGTCCAGAGGTCAAATTTTTTTTTTTCAAATTAAAGTATATTACATTAGCTTTAATTTAAGGTATATATAAAATTGTCAGTCTTTCCGGAACATTTTCAAAAGTTAAGTTGAAAAAGTTAATTTTTTGTAAAAAAGTTACCATTTTGAAACCCCATCCTTTGGGCTGTTAAAGGGTCAAATGTTCACAAAAATATATAAAATGATAGGTAATTATCTAAGGTATCTATAAAAAAAAAAATTATATTGATTCGGTCATTTTTAAAAAAGTTATGGCAATTTTAAGTAAAAAAAATTGAAAAAATATCGAAAATTAGCGATTTTTAAATTTGTAATTTTTTGGGGGATTTCCCCCGTTTACGGGGAACGAGGGAATTTTTTTCAATTTTTGAGGGTAATGTCTTCGACTAGATACGATTTGTGATCTTTTGACATATTGTTCATCAAAATCGGTCCAGCGAGAGCTGAGATTGAGCGTTCACAGACACAAAAAAAAAAAAAAATAAAAAAATAAAAAAACACATCATAGTAAAATTAATACCTTCTCAGCTTCGCATCGAAGCTAAAAATAGGTAGGAAATTAATCAAAGGCTAGAGGTGTGGAGATCAGCTATTGAAGAAAAGGGTTTAAGAATAAGTAGAAGTAAGACAGAACATATAGAGTACGACTTTGACAAAGGATAACACGAGGTAGATGAAATGAGGAGGTCAGTGACAATAGGAGAGGACGTGATAAGAGAGGTGGAAAGTTTTAAGTATTTAGAATCAGTTGTGCAAAAGAGCGGTGGTATTGATGAGGGTGTAAGACACAGAATTAAGTGCGGGTGGTTGAAGTGGAGAGAAGCGTCTGGCGTCTTATGCGATAAAAAATTCCAATGAGGCTGAAAGGTGAATTCTACAATACTGTAGAGAGGTTAGCTATGATACATGGATTAGAATGTTGGGTGGTTGATAAGAAAGTAGAGCAGAGAAATTACCCTCAATTTTTGAGGGTAATGTCTTCCACTAAATACAATTTATGATCTTTTGACGTATTTTTCATCAAATTCGATCCTGCGAGAGCTGAAAATAAGCGTTCACAGACACAAAAAAATTAAAAAAAAACACATTAAAATTAATACCTTCTCAGCTTCGCATCAAAGCTAAAACATTTTCCATAAATCAAGGGTCAAAATATACAGTGGCATAAAAACCTTTATTTAAAACATGTGGTTGGACTTAAAAAAAAAAAAGTAAAAGCGCGTACTTTCGTTAAAAAAAATTTTTTTAAATCGGAACAGGCTAAGTGATTTTCTTAGAAAATCATTTTTTTCCTTGTTCTATTATATGATAAGAGAACTCATAAGTTATTTTAAAGAAAAGTTAATTAGTTTACCAAATTTCGTTATAGTTACTTTAAATGTATGTTAATTTAAGCTATATTACTATTCAAGACTAAAAAAGGTATATAAATACATTATACATAGATGTTAAAATTTTANCAAGACTAAAAAAGGTATATAAATACATTATACATAGATGTTAAAATTTTAGTGTTTAATTCAATTATATTGAATAAAAATATTTTAAACATTTTTGTTTTATTACTTGACTGTCTATTACCATAACTCGATATTTAATTATTATTATTAAAAAAATTATAGGAATTTATTAGAATAGACAATGTATAACATGATAATGGAATCCTTCTCGCAAAAACATAACTGTGAAAAAGGACTAAATTTTAGAATACCCCTTTTTTAAGTTATAAACTCACTTCACACTTACTTCTATGAGCAACACCGTCCTTATATTTGTATCGCTCAATGGCTGGCCAGTTTTTGACTAGTTAAAGGTTAAAAGTAGACTTAGCCTCAATGCCTAATGAATCTCGCGATAAAATTTTTTCGCATTCCCATCACTTACTTAATATCATTGACAATATATTATAATTATATAATTGTGAGTAATATTGAGTGGTCACTCGATTTTTTGTAACTTTTGCGCCCTCCCATGAACTTTGGGTTCAAAGTTGGAAAAAAATTTCACATAAGTGTGACCCATCAATTTGTATTTAAATTTTACTGGGAGTCCTGTGATATAGTTTATTTTTAGTTTAAACGATTAAATAACAAGAAAAACCGAAAAAACCCATAAATTATGTCATATTTTTTTAATTTCACGAGTTTATTTCGTCTTTTATTATTTATTCAAACCGATTATAATTTTTATCATTAAAACTGTTCTAAAATTCTAAAATTTTTTTCTTTTTAGGTCGGGAAAATAAAACGATCACAATATTGAAAGGAATATTTTAAACTTTATTACAATAGGATAATTAGAAATAATTATTTTAATGTAATCGGCACACTACTATTTCTCGAAATTAATCAATAATGAGAATGTGGTACATCACTGAGCTTGTTAATATTTATTTAAATGTTCGAAAAATACTGTTCACTATTGAATAGTCACTAATTAAGTTGCAAATAATATTAGATAACTTTTAAAATATAGCTTCTTTTTTTATGCAATAAAAATGCATAAATTGCAGTAAAAACGAATAACCTATAGTAAACAAATAACCTGTAATGTAAAAAAATTTTAATGTGCGTCACTAGCTTAATAATGTAATTTAAATTTACTCTTTATCATTTACAAAACCACCCGCTGTTTAAGCATTTATTTTAAGTTTTTTGTTATAAAAATTTAAGTAAACTAATCTTATAAACTATAATAAGAAGCTATATGACATCAAAATAATTATATCTAATTATCCTATTGTAATAAAGTTTAAAATATTCCTTTCAATATTGTGATCGTTTTATTTTCCCGACCTAAAAAGAAAAAAATTTTAGAATTTTAGAACAGTTTTAATGATAAAAATTATAATCGGTTTGAATAAATAATAAAAGACGAAATAAACTCGTGAAATTAAAAAAATATGACATAATTTATGGGTTTTTTCGGTTTTTCTTGTTATTTAATCGTTTAAACTAAAAATAAACTATATCACAGGACTCCCAGTAAAATTTAAATACAAATTGATGGGTCACACTTATGTGAAATTTTTTTCCAACTTTGAACCCAAAGTTCATGGGAGGGCGCAAAAGTTACAAAAAATCGAGTGACCACTCAATTTGTATGAGAATTTTGCGGGAAATATTGTGGTATGATTTATTTTTAATTTTAGAGAAATTCGAGAGGGTTATTCCAAAATTCCTCCAATTTTGGAAAAAAAACGAGATCCTATTTTACACTCCACCAGGATACACGCCCATATATTACTATGGTTCGAAAGATTTACACCCTGTAAATATAAATGTACAGATACACTTGTATTGCAACTTGCATTGCTATAACTTAGTCCGGCGCACTATTTTGCGTTTTAATAAATAATGTTATTTCTAACAGTAAAGTTTCTGTGAATTCAACACTATATACATGATTAGTCATGGTTAAGCTTTTATAGGATATATGTCACTTGCAATAGACTTACGCTGTCTAGGATGAATTGGAACTGTTTAAATTAAATTGGCTACGTTATCAAATGCCACTATGAATGATAAATTACTTTAGGGCTAAATAAAGATTAATTATTACATACTTACACAAACAATGTAGGTAGATATTTACATGATATTAAAATACAAGAATAGAAATATACAGAATGATTAGTTTTGAGTAAGACACTCATCTTCTCAGAAACGTTTTTGAGAAGAGAAAAATTATTATTATTATTATATTTTTGTTTTAAACTCAATATAAGACAGTCAAATAATTTCATCTCTTCAATAATAAAAAAAATTATTTTAATCTTCTTAAACAATAACCCCTTTTTAGCTCCAAATCAAAGCTGAGGAGGTATTAGTTTTACTATGAATTTTTTTTTTTGTCTGTTACCACTTTTTTTCAACTCTCACCGAACCGATTTCTTTCAACGATACACCAAAAGATCAAAAATCGTATCTAGTCAAAGACATTACCCTTAAAAAATGAAAAAATTTCCCTCGTTCCCCATAAATGGGAGAAATCTCCAAAAAAATTACAAATTTAAAAATCGCTAATTTTCGAATTTTTTTACTTAAACCTGACATAACTTTTTCAAAATTGAACAAATCAATATAAATTTTTTTTTAATAGATGCATTATGTTCTTACCTATCATTTGATATAATTTTTTTATAGATTTGTCCCTTTACCTGCTCACAGGAAAGGATTCAAAATGACAACTTTTTCACAAAAAATTTACTTTTTCGACTTAATTTTTGAATGTGTTCCGGAAAGTCTGAAACTTTTATATAAATATCTTAAATTAAAGCTAATGTAATGTACTTTATTATGGAAAAAAAAATTTCGGACTTTATATTGTTTTCATGGTGAAAATGACTACCAAATGCTATTTTTGTGTGAAAATTCTCGATTTTATTTTTTATATTTTTAACTTTATATTGCTATAACTTATTGAAAAGTGTAAATGTACAATTTTTTTACATGAAATAATNATTATTTCTTTATTTATATCCTGATTATGATAAAGTATGTCTAATGAAAGAGGTATACAGGGTGTTCAGTAAGTCAGGAAACGGGTTTCTATTGTTCTCATTGTTTGTAACAATGAGAACAATAGATACCCGTTTCCTGACTTACTGAACACCCTGTATACCTCTTTCATTAGACATACTTTATCATAATCAGGATATAAATAAAGAAATAATAGATCACGTAGCTTTTGGAATAATCAACCAATTTTTTAAAACTAAACACTATCTAAAGATTTGCATCGAAGCGTTTTTTATAATAGTTATTTTAATCACTGTCAGATATAATTATATTTATATTATGACAGGAAAAAATTATGAACAATTATGTTCCAATAATTTTTTTTTATTTGATTAATTGTTCATGTGTTACAACACGTTACAGATGAATAAATATTTATGTTAAAAAACAACTAATGCTAAGAATTAAGGTATTTTACTGCTATTCTAAAAATATAAAAGCTTTATATAATCATAAATAAAGCTTTTAGGATATTGTTTACAATTGTTATAGTTCATGAGTTTTATAGTCTATATGGAGATTTCAAATTAAAACGTAGTATTTTCTTAGACTAATTTATACCTTTGATATATTGACACCAAAAATTATGCTTGTGAAATAAAATAGTTTTAATGATTTTCATTTTTAATAACTAATTAAACAAGATAATATGTATAAAAAACAATTTTTTATATTCATATTATCAACATATTAAGTGTTAAAAATCTTTTCACCATAAATTGAGGAATATCTAGGTTTATGCATCTGTAGAATATAAGCATCTTACATCAAATCATTGCAATGGACATGTTAATGTAATAAACATAACTTTCTTTGGGCATAGATTAACGAATAATGAGCATGCGTAGTGGTCAAAACGTCAAATTTAACGACTTAATTACCAGACGACGAACGTTGGCTACATTATATTAATGAACATATTGTGTAGATCTATTATTTCTGTACACATTCTTATCTTGTTTATGATGATAATGTATTTATCATTAAATTACACGAACAAATGTTATCTGCCGCTACAGAAGCAGACTACATATGTTAACATCCGCTATGCACTTGATTTTTGTGCAATTCTATTTCATTAATTAATGAATCAAACACTATTAATCTCTGTAATTTTAACATTTGAACATTATAGTAGTGTATAATTGTAGTATTTTGTTAGCTTAAATTAATATTTAGCATGGTAAGTGTATGATTATAAAAATCATTCTTATTTAAAATTATAGTTAGCAATTCATTTTTATTTGTTTAAGGCGATTAAATTAGTTTCGAAACTAATTTTATTAGTAGCATGCTTTTGTTTATTACTAGTTCACGGAATTCCTAAAAATCCTAACGATGTTCATGAAAAGGTACTCAATAATTCTCAAATTTTAAAGAAAAATTAACATTTAATTATATGACCTTTTTATACAAAACTTTAATGCCAGAATTATTATATGCTTATAAACTAGTTACAAACACAACAGAAACATTTTAGAGGTGAAGAACATGATCCCAACTATGATCATGAAGCATTTCTTGGCCAAGAAACTGAAGAATTTGATAATTTAACTCAAGAAGAAAGTCAAAGAAGACTTGGGTAATTTATAATGTTATTATTTTTTATTTTTGTGTAAAAATATGTTATTTTTTATAGTCTTATAGTTAAGAAAATTGATAAAAACAATGATGGGTTTGTTACAAAAGATGAACTTAAAAGTTGGATTATATATACTCAAAAACGTTACATTATGAATGATGTTGAAAATCATTGGAAAAACCAGAAAGTTAACAATGAAGGAAAGTTATCTTGGGCAGAATATCGTAAAGACACTTATGGCTTTATGAGTGGTAAGAAAATAAATTTATGAGTAGGCATAATACAGACTTTTTCCTTTGTTCAAATAATTTAAAATCTTAAAAAACAGTATACTTATAAAAACTTTTGTCTAACTAGTTCATTAAAATTTAAATCACATGAAATTGTTTAAGCATTTAATATCACCAGTTTTACCTTTTTGTTTACTGGCGTAGAATAAGACCTTCTGAACTTAGAGATTTATATTTTATTAATTATTGATATTTGTTCACAAATAATTAATCCACCTCTAAAAGTACTTTGTGGATGGAGATAATAGTATTTGTAATGATTAATATAAAATATGAATAACATTTTAGCAGCATATTTAAAACTGATAATTTCTTTAAAATTTGTATTAATGAATATTTATTATGTGTTATATTTACTTATTAGATGAAGAAGCAAATGTCGCCCAAAAACAAGATGATTCATATACATATGCTAAAATGATACTAAGAGATAAAAGAAGATGGGCTGCAGCAGATTTAAATCATGATGGTTTACTAACTAAAGACGAATTTGTATCATTTTTACACCCAGAGGAAAGTAATCACATGAAAGACATTGTTGTCTATGAAACAATGGATGATATGGACAAAGACAAAGATAATAAAATTTCTATTAAAGAATATATTGGTATTATATCAAATAAATTATAAAACATAGTGAATGAACAATTTACCTTAAATTTTTCATATAAATAATAACATTTTGTTGTATATTTTGGACCACTTGAAACATTTTTTTATAGAGGATTTATTTCCTGGAATAGAAGAAAATGAAGAACCTAGTTTTGTTATTAGTGAAAAAGAACAGTTCAAAACATACAGAGACAAAGATGGGGATGGATTTTTAGATATAGGAGAGGTGTTACATCGAGTCCTGTTATATATCAAGATTCTTCAACCTAATACTTTTATATTTTTAGGTAAAAGATTGGATATTACCTGAAAATTTTGATCATGCTGAAGCAGAGAGCAGACATTTAATATATGAATCAGATGCTGATGCTGATGGTAAATTAACAAATAATGAAATAATTACAAAATATGATTTATTTGTTGGATCTCAAGCAACTGATTTTGGTGAAGCTATTTTGAAACACGAAGAATTATGAACAAATTTAATCGGCTTAAGATTTTTATTAGAGAACATTTTTTTTAAATTTTTACATAAAAATTATACTAACTTAATGAAACTTTTATAACATTAAAATTATAAATTTTATGTTCTAAAATTAAATTTATATACATATGAAAGTTACAAGATTGTATACTTATATTTTTGTATGAATAATAAATGTTATTTAATTATTTTTTATTTTGTGACTAATTTTTGGAATATATACTTTTTATTTAAAGGTTTTACCTTGTATGTATTTGAACTTGAAAGTTTTATTCTTGATAAAATAAAAAATTCAATACTTTAAAATTCAAAATTTGGATAGTAAAATTTGAATTCGAAATCCAAAAATTTTAATTTAAGATTTAAAAATGTTTAAGAAAAATTTAATTAATTTTTAATAATTTAAATATTAATTATGATATGAATAAAATTAACTTTTTTGTAATAAAATAATTTTTAGAAAAATTAACAAATTAAAAATTATCTTCGAAAAATTCAAATTTATTATATCATTAATATCTCCATATTCACGTTTATGTTATAAAATTAACAGTTATGTACTTAAAATTAAGGCACAATATTATGACAAACACATTTAAAGTTATATTAATTTATAATACATATAAATTTTATATTTTTAATTGACAAAATAATTTTCTTTTATTTAAAAATAATAGACAATTTTTCAGGATTATTTTTTAATGGAATTAGTAAATCCTCTATACTGTACTCTGAGCTCATTCCATTAATAATTTACTTTAATTAAAAAAAAACAATCAAGAAGTTGTTAAAATATCAACTCAATTCAATGTATTGTAAAAGTCCATTGTTAAATTCAGGTTAAATTATTTTTTTTTAGAAATGATTTATATATTGAATTGTATGTTATCAAAACCTGTGAAATATTAATGACTGGTAGTAGCACACACAAATAGAGTACAGTATTATGAAATTACAAAATAAAGTTATTTAATTTTGTAGTTGAAACCTATTATTTTATCAAACCTAATTCGACAAATGCTTTTAAAATATTAGAAATGATTTTAATTATCTGTATGGAGAACACGGGTTAAATAACTGTTTAATTGATAAATAAGATTTTTTTTTTCAACTTTTGAGTTTTTTTTTTTTCAACTTTAAACATTTGCCATATTGTTGAAAATGTAGATCAAGTGAGTGCTAAGAAAATAAATTATAGCACCCAAAAAAACCTACATAGTATAATAATTTTAATATGGATAAGATATTTCTTCGAACTAAGAAAACTACACTGTTGAGATCCTTACTAATTATTGAAGTTGTTGAAGTTTAATGAGATTAAAATTGAAGAGTTGAAAATATTTTTCTAACTTACAAATAATTAAGAAATAAATGCAAAAAAAATCTTTCTCACATAAAGGTTCGTACCTCGTACGCCAAACGTTAAAGACATAAATTGATATCAATATCAATAAAATAGCATATTTTTAAATACACTAGCCATTTTCACCTTGAAGACTATCAATATTTCAATTTTTTTTTTCTAAATAAAGTATATTACATAAGCTTTAAATCTTAGATTTCTTCCTGTTGTCGAGTCTATAAGTCTGAACCTATTATGAATCGATAACTGGCGTAGAATATGCTCTCCTATTAAAGGCTTAAAACATTCTTAACATTTAATATTCGCATTAAAATCTCCAATAATGATTTGTACACAACCTCGTGGTATATCACACAATGTATTCTGTCTAACAAAAAGTGGTAAGATAAAAACTGAACAGTTTGTTTCTTACCTTTCATTTAGTGATGTAATATAAAAAAAGTATAATGATATCTGACAGTGATTAAAATCACTATAAAAAAAAACGCTTCGATGCAAATCTTTGGTGTTTAATTNTTAAAATCACTATAAAAAAAAACGCTTCAATGCAAATCTTTGGTGTTTAATTTTAAAAAATTGATGGATTATTCCAAAAGCTACATAATCTGCTATTTTCCTGAATGAAAAAGGAATTATTAAAAAATATTATTTCATTTGCATTTTATTTACATTTTTGTAATTAACAATTTAAATAATAAATTATAATAATAAAACAGAATAAATTAAAGTAGTTTTAAATACACATAAAAATTGAAACATAAAACAAAATTCAATTTAATTTATACAAAAACAAATATACTAGAAAAATGAATAAAAATACTATATGTTA
>NW_026099572.1:68470945-68471955 GCF_025091365.1 Daktulosphaira vitifoliae | reverse complement strand
GTTCATATTGAAAAATCGACCGAAAAACGCAGTTATCGAATCGTGTCTTTCGTCGATATAATTGTGTTGAATTTCCATGTTAACTCAAAATTAACTCCTATTTCATTCTTTATTACTAATTAACAATTCTTTGATTTGTAAGTATAATATAAAAATAAATATTTATTATAGAAATTAAATGTAGTGTGAAATTGATTCTTAATAATTAAATATTGTAGTTTTTACGGAAGAATTATAAAGTAGTTGTTACTTTTATGGCAAACACGTATAAAAATTGAAGGGCCTGATACAAAACTTTTTTGTTAATTATGAATAAATGGTCTACAATTAATTTTCGTCAGAAACGAAAATATACTTTTCTAAGAGCATTTTTCACGTTTATTTCAATTCTGCAATTATATTTATTCCATCACCACTAATTTTTGATATTATTAATAGTTAGTTAAAAACGAGTATTAAAAAAAGCTAAAAGTTATTACCATGATTTTTATCTCAACTTACTACTAGTTTGAAATTGACATCTTTAAATAGAAAATTTTATGAGAATTAAAAAGATGATTTTGTTAAGATTAATATGCTTTCAGGAAATTTTATAATTACTATTTATAGTTAGACACACCCTACCACCTCTATCTTTTTCCATTTGTCTATTACATTAATCATAGATATATTAACATAGATTATATGACATTGATTATTTTCATATACTTTTAGTTATTAACTAGTGGTCTGCAATTTTTTAACCAATTTACAATTGAAAGTGTATTAACTAATTGANTTTTTTAACCAATTTACAATTGAAAGTGTATTAACTAATTGACGTACAAAATAAGTAAAATAAAATTACATGATAACAATGTTTTATAAGTGTCAAATAGCTTTATTTGATTTAAACAGATAAATGAACAAAAAAATTTAACACTAAAGCAAAAAAAAAAAATTAAAATGTAACAACAAGCAAATATATAAATAATAAACAAAGCAATAAGATGATTAGTTATGAAAATACA
>NW_026099572.1:68448121-68470845 GCF_025091365.1 Daktulosphaira vitifoliae | reverse complement strand
AGATTGTATGTATGATAATTATAAATAACTAACTTTTTGCGTCTCGCCTAGTTTTAATGTTGGTTTCTTAGTAAATAGGTCTTTTGTTGTATAGGTCTCAGTGCTTAGATTTCGTTCTTTGCAGTATTTTACTTTGACTTCATATGAGTTCATATCTGTGTTCTCTGTGCCATACTGTTTAGGCTGCGTTTCTTTCGGAGTTACGATGTTCTTGTACTGTTTAAGTCGGTCTTGAGCTGAATAACATGTATTATTGGTCTTGTATTGTTGTCTATTTTCGGTTTGTTTGAATTTATTTGATTGATGTACAATTTGTGGTTCTTCAGTTTTCCGGTATTTCATAAGTCTATCCTGGGCCGTATAACGTTTTTCGTTGTTCACTGGGTAACGTTTAGCGTTATATATTGTGTTATTGTTCGGCTTAAGTCCAAGTTTGTACACATTCTTCTTTGTATAATTCTTTTCATATCTATTGCCGACGTCTATGGGTTTCAAATTTTCAGCATTCCAAATCTGAGTGTTTAGACTTTTTTTAGATGTTGAATATGTCATTACAAGTTCATTTTTGTCAATACACACCTTAAAAAATATAAGTATAAATAACTATGCTATGTACACATATTTTCCACTTACGATGTTAAATACTTCTTTCTTTTTGATAACATTGGTAAGGATATTCATCGATGACGTGTCGAAAAATTGCCCACATATTCCTTGAAGTTTAACGCGATACTCTTCGGGCTGTTCAAGATTTTTGTCATTTACTTTGGTAACTGTTAAATTTTGCATGTAGTCATAATACCTTATGACAATCCGATCTCCTCTCTCTAACGGTGCCATAATTATGTTCAATAATATCGCAAATGAATTTGACGGCTGTTTTCTGAAATAGACTTGCGAATGTCGCGTTGATTTCAAGATTTTTGAATTTTGATTTCGACGCGGCTGAGACTAATAGACTAGTTTGGCTTCCACAAGAGCTTGTATGTTCATCGTTCGCTGGTTAGACTAAAAGTCCCAATGCATTTTCAGTTTACTAGATCTTTTATACTAATTTTTTTCCGTTTTTTTTGGCCAACAACATTATTTCAAAAATAAATATGTTATTTAACGATCATCATAATAAATTATTTTCAGCCAATATTTTAATATTCACATGTATTAAATGCTTTAAATCAGTATTAACATTCAATTTTCAAATGTTTATTCAATTTAAATATTGGCTGAAAACTATCTATTAAATAAAAAGCAATTGTAACTTAGTGACCGAAATAAGTTGTTTTATTAAACAAATTTAATAATTTTTAGCTAATCAATAAAAATATTTTGTTATATTAATTGGCTTAAATAAAAAGTAAACAAGACTTTTTGGCCAACGATAAATATCAATGCTAAAATAATTTTTTTCATTATGTATAAGTCGAAAAAATATAATTAAAATATTGGCTTAAAAAAATCTATTATGGTGATCGTTAAATAACATATTTATTTTTGAAATAATGTTGTTGGCCAAAAAAAACGGAAAAAAATTAGTATAAAAGATCTAGTAAACTGAAAATGCATTGGGACTTTTAGTCTAACCAGCGAACGATGAACATACAAGCTCTTGTGGAAGCCAAACTAGTCTATTAGTCTCAGCCGCGTCGAAATCAAAATTCAAAAATCTTGAAATCAACGCGACATTCGCAAGTCTATTTCAGAAAACAGCCGTCAAATTCATTTGCGATATTATTGAACATAATTATGGCACCGTTAGAGAGAGGAGATCGGATTGTCATAAGGTATTATGACTACATGCAAAATTTAACAGTTACCAAAGTAAATGACAAAAATCTTGAACAGCCCGAAGAGTATCGCGTTAAACTTCAAGGAATATGTGGGCAATTTTTCGACACGTCATCGATGAATATCCTTACCAATGTTATCAAAAAGAAAGAAGTATTTAACATCGTAAGTGGAAAATATGTGTACATAGCATAGTTATTTATACTTATATTTTTTAAGGTGTGTATTGACAAAAATGAACTTGTAATGACATATTCAACATCTAAAAAAAGTCTAAACACTCAGATTTGGAATGCTGAAAATTTGAAACCCATAGACGTCGGCAATAGATATGAAAAGAATTATACAAAGAAGAATGTGTACAAACTTGGACTTAAGCCGAACAATAACACAATATATAACGCTAAACGTTACCCAGTGAACAACGAAAAACGTTATACGGCCCAGGATAGACTTATGAAATACCGGAAGNTGGAAAAAATTTGACCTCTGGAATTGTCTTTGTGGTGAAAATGGCTACCAAATGCTATTTTTGTGTAAAAATTCTCGATTTTATATTTTACATTTTTTATTTTATAATGTTATAACTTATTGAAAAGTGTATGAATCAACACAATTTTTTTATGAGAAATAATATTTTTTAATAATTCCTTTTTCATTCAGGAAAATAGCAGATTATGTAGCTTTTGGAATAATCCATCAATTTTTTAAATTTAAACACTATCTAAAGATTTGCATCGAAGCGTTTTTTTTTATAGTGATTTTAATCACTGTCAGATATCATTATACTTTTTTTATATTGCATTTAAAACTACTTTAAATTATTCATTTTTATTATTATAATTTATTATTTAAATTGTTAATTACAAAAATGTAAATATATTCAAATCGCTAAAATTTCTTTTTATATAATTTTCTATTCAAGATTTTTTAAATTATTTCGGAAATAGGTTTAATTACATTTTTATTTTTAAATAATAAGCTGCAAATAATCAATAATAATTTTTTAAATTAAATTAAATTATATTTTAAGAACCGAATAAAGACTGAAATATTTATTAGCAAATAAAATTATCTGCGTTATTTAAAAAAATGTAGAATATAAGATATAAAATTTGAATTCTTTACATTTTTAGTTTACTTTCAATAGCAAGGCTGACCTTTATTTTGTTATATTATCAAGTAATCATTTAATAAATTATAAAAGTGTAATCTCATTTAATAATAATAGAAAATATTTGGGTATTATGACTTATATGCACTCTAAATATGATTTGTATTTTATTTTACAATATATAATAAGCTTAAATAAGAATGTACAGAATTTATATTTTATACCATTAGTAATGAATAAAAATATACAAAATAATCACTTTTTATACATGAATTGAATAATTTTTGTCTATTTCATTAGAAACTAAAATTGAACCGCATTATGAGAAAATAATCTAGTATTTGAAATTGAAAATTTATTAAATAATAGGTTTACTCCCATTAGTATAATAAAATTTAGGTGCGTCTTTTTTTTTTTTTCAATACTATACTAATTAATAATTTAATAATAATAAAATATGTCTAGGTATTATGAAATTTTTAATACATTAAATATGATTTATAATTTGTTTTACAATATATTGGCTTAGTAAATGTGAGAGTACAGAATTTATTTTTTTCTATCAATCACAACAATTAAACACATAAAATAATTAATTTTTAAAAATAGTATTGTAAAATATTTTTAATATTTATTAGCTATTAAAATTGACAGCATTACTCTAGTAGAATGGAAGTCTCTTCAGTCAGTCATTTATTGTTCTGTTCAGTACTCTTTTATAAGCATTGAATTGGTATCTCCTAACTGCCTACTTATGAATTTTTGTTACTTTTAAATAATAATCTGCAAAAAATAAATAAAATATCTTAAACAGTAAAATATTTGTGATATTTATTAGCTACTAAAAATGACAACGTTACCATAGTAGATTTCGGAGATACTATTTAGTGTCAGTTAGAGTGGCCGTTAATTATAAACTTTTAAAATTCTAGTGCCACCCCCTAGAATTGTTTGATTACATCAAGAGAGTTATTTATTATTTAAATTATTAAATTATTTTTTTATTTATTAAATTACTAATTAAAACAGTAATTTGCCTACAAGAGTTATATAAAATTTCTTCTCTAAAGTATTATAATATTGCTCTAAGTGATTAATTTATTCCATTGAACTAATTTTAAATAAAATTAATTTTATGTATCAAGTAAAATTAATTTATTTTGGTTACCACATAAGTCTTACCACTTTAGAAAATAGCAGGTTGTTGTCCAATTTCAAGTCCATTAGATTCATTCTAAGTGTTTTCAACCAAATCTTTTATTACTAGTTAAAAAAAAAAAATTATTCATACAAATCAAATATTAGGCATTGTGATTTTTATACAATACTAGAGTTGTTTTTAAACACTACACTACCTTTTAAAAATTATTTTTTCAACTATTTTAATGGTACTTTGATTAATATACAATATAATTCATGTAAGAACTATGTTAATGTACTTAGTAATTATACAGTATTATAATATTTCTAAAATACTTGAAAGAAATTAAATTTCCTTAACTATTCCTGTAATTAAGCCACTAAGATTGTAATACANGATTAATATACAATATAATTCATGTAAGAGCTATGTTAATGTACTTAGTAATTATACAGTATTATAATATTTCTAAAATATTTGAAAGAAATTAAATTCCCTTTACTATTCCTGTAATTAAGCCACTAAAATTGTAATACATAACACATACTTGTTGAAAATCTAAAATTTCAATTTTTTTGAAGTGACTGGTAAATTCACATTATCTATTTCAAGTTAACGAAGATTAAATATATGACTTTAATCCTCCTGAAACTTTAAATATAAATAAATATCTTTATATTAATTTATTCTTTTAAAAATTGTTGGGTATGTAGTTTTGTCGTCAATGATAAAAGCTTTTTAGGCTAATAAAAACGAAATATTTTCACAATTAAATTGATAGTTAACATCCACAAAATTTTACATGGAGAAGGTAAGTGTACATTTACATGATTATAATTTTTTAAAGTCTTTATGTAAAGTTGTTTAATTACTCACGAGTGTCAATGAATAATAAAATTAATAAAATTAATAAATAATATTATATGATTTAAAATTACAAAAATAACGAATGTGTCACCAGCAATAACACAATTAACAGTTTTCTCTTATTTTGTTATAACTTTAACCGGTGAAGTCAATAATAGAAATACTAAATATTTACGTTACCCACGTTAGATGATAAATCTTATTCTTATCACCCAAAATGTAACCTATCTTTATTAAATATTTTGATTTTGTACAATCGCCATTAAGTTAAGAAATATGGTTTTTGGATACTTCCCAAAAATAGCAAACAACCGTTAGCCAGTTATACATTTCGAGATATTTCTTTACTAAAAATCATTGTTTAATTCAATCGTATTTTCATTCCTCCAATTTTAATATGGTAAAAATAATTGCAGTCTTATTAAAAACTTAAATGAATCATGTGTNTGCCTGTGTTCAAAAGAACATCATCTCATATGCTCATTAAGTATAGTTGACAATTTAATAATTACATTATTTCGAAAAGACAGAACATAATTTATTTTGTCTTTTATTTCTGTTTGAGAATTTATTACATTTTTATTTTAGTTATGTTAAATGACTCTCCTTTGCTTTAATACATTTCATAATTAATTAAATGTAGTTACAAAAATACCGAGTTTCGAAGTTTTATTTATGGCAATTACTAAAGAATNTTCAATCGTATTTTCATTCCTCCAATTTTAATATGGTAAAAATAATTGCAGTCTTATTAAAAACTTAAATGAATCATGTGTCTTTATGTTTATAATATTTGCTTTCTATGTGTTTAATATATTTTTTATTTACTTTTATTGTACTTATAGTAAATACATTATTACTGATTTCAATGATAAAATACAAATATATCCACGGAAATGGGGAGGTCTTGTAAGTAACAAAGTTCAATGTAAGTATAACAAGAATGTTATAGAGTTTAATCAAGCAGTAAAAAATATGGTAGTATCTTCATAGTATCACGGTCTTTATGCAAATTAATTGGATCAACTCGTTAGTAAAAAGTACATTGATGTTACGCAAATTGTTACTATTTGAAATATTTTTATAATTTTCTTTAGATTCTTATATTAGAGGAATAGAAAAAGTGAACGAAGCAACACAGTAAAACCTATCTTCTGTTACCACTCATGACAATTAAACTCAAAAAAAAAATTTGTCACATTAGAGCCAAAATAATTCTAGATAAATCTACTCTATCATCAATTGTACAATTCTCTATTAATTTAAGTAACTTAAAATTGATTAAAGTTTTAATGAGTATTGATATTAAAGTCCATTATAATCTAATGCTCATGATATCTAGTATGTAATATTCGAGCAATGTAAAAGTAAATAAATAAAATTTGATTACTGATTACATTTATTTATTAATCGGTTAAATGTTAATCATTGAACTGTCAGAATCACTGTTTTAAGCACATAGCAAAATAGACATAACCCTTTATGTTAACGCTACATGTGAATGATACTATAATACACTTGTAATAATGGATATCACACTTTTCTACTATAAGTAAGAAAACAATTTAAAATATACTAATTGTATTTAACATAAAAATTAATTTTAAATTCTAGGAATCTCAAAATATTTTCATAATTATTTTCAAACATTATTTAACTTAAATTAAACAAAACAAATAACATATTAAGAATACATAATAATAGAATCATCCAAAGTACTTATTGGTTTCATATTTACACTCAATGGTACGACCGATTCTGGTTTATCCACATCAGTACTAATTTCAGGATTATTTGGCTCATTAGAATCCTCTATGTTAACCCTTGCAACTTCTTTTCCCTGTTTTTTATTCTTTATTATCTCATAATACTTTTCTATTTCAATAATCGTTCCTATCTCCTCAAAAATCTTCCACATATAATAATTTGGTCTATATATCTCTTATAACATTTTTGCAAAAACTTATCTTTACATATATATAAGCTCGTTTTAATATTGCTTTTTAAAATAGAATTACAACTATAGTGATCACTACAGTGGTAATAAGTATACAATTGAAATGTTGCTGGGAAAAAAGATAGTCAAATAATTCACTTAATAATTTTCTATGTTACTTTGCTGTTGTCAACCTTCTCATATATTTGTTTTATTATATTTCTCAATGCATAAAATGTTTGGCATTTTATATATCTAAATTATCTTAATGTTTCAATAAATTTCGTATTTAGTATTCTATGTTTTAAGTTAGTTCTAACATTATTTTGTACAATAGCACTAAATATACAAATTATATTATGAAAANATCTATGTTAACTTAAAAGTTAGTTCTAACATTATTTTGTACAATAGCACTAAATATACAAATTATATTATGAAAAATTTCTTTTTTAGAATTTAAAATGTCCTTATTTCCTAACTCATCAAAAAGAGGCATCATGATAGTTATGCACATGAATTTAAACAATGAAATAAAAAAGAAAATTTGATCAATGCAATCTTCTCGATTAATAATAGTAGTATATTGTATTAAAACATCTGTGAGTAATTGTATAAAAATCAAATGCCTAATATTTGATTTACATGAATAATTTTTTTTTATTTTTAGCTAGAAATATAAGATTTGGTTGAAAACATTTAGAATGAATCTAATTAAAATTGAACAACAACTTGCTATTTTCTTAGGTGGTAAGACTTAGAATGGTAACCAAAATGTATTAATTTTATTTAAAATTAATACAATGGAATAAATTAATTACTTAGAGCAATATTAAAATACAATTGAGAAGAAATTTTATCTTGTAGGCATATTACTGTCTTAATAAGTAATGATGATAATAATATATGATAGATTACTTAATCCTGTCAGTAACAAATTGTGTCTTTGTGTTTAAGTAACAGGATGCAATTCTGTTTTGGCTGAGCTTTGTAGGTTTCCTTGTGTTCTCTTATACAACCATAGCTTATAAAAGTGGATGTAAAACACTAATAATAATGATTAAAAACAATAAAAATTGTTAGTATTTATTACATTAAAAACAATATAATTTCTTTTTCCATTGTATTATAGACATTTTTTTAACATTATTTAAAATACCTTTAATAATCCTGTAAAATTCTACAAAATATTAACTAGAATAATCTAAATTTTATGGAACAATGTTTCTCATTAAATTAAGTAGAAATAAATATTAAAACTTATTTAATTGTTTAATATTATTTTTAGATGATCCTTTATCAAATAGTTCTGAATATGAATTGTATTACCAATCAAATACTAATAGAAATCAACAGGCTTTTTGGTTTGTTAAGGAAGATGTTTCACTAAAATTCATGGATGGCTTATTAAAATTTCACAAAGCATATGGTTTTTGTGATGATCTTCCAATATCTTAAAGAACATAGCTAAAAACCCTTCGAAGTACTATTATTAATGTAGTAGAAGATAAGGGAAGTAACTGGCATAATGAATTGCACTTTGGTTTAATTCAATTTTTAGAACAGTGTAGAACTTATCTTGTAAATGATTCAATTGAACTAATGGGCAATATTGATGGTTTATGTCATACTAATCCATCATTTAGTGAAGTAATGCCAATTTCAGGCTAAATACATAAAGTTAATTATGTATTTGTGATTAGTATGTATGATAGAAATTTGAAAAGCCTTTCAACATTGATGCTTAATTAGAAATCTTTATTGAATAATTAATTTGCCTCAATAAAAATGGTTTTACTTATGAGGGTAAACTTTTTAAGATGACTTAAAATTTTCTGTGTTGAAGAATATCTAAAATGGCTGAAAATTCATCGCATGCCTTTTTTTCTTCAGATTATGAAATTTGTCTAGTGTTGATTATTTTGATAGGCCACAATTAAAAAGCTGTTATCAGCCATCTTATAAAAAAATAACATTTAATAATTTTACTATTATTGCCAACGATAAAAAATATAATGCTTTATAATAATTTTCACGTTATTATACATTATTATTATAGAATTTAATGCAAACTTCATTCAGTTGCTTTTTATCCATATCGGTTCTTAATGTTTATAATGTTATGGTGTTAAGTAAAACGTTTAAAGAAGTGGCCTGTTGATGGAATTTAATAATATTATCTACTATCTAATGTCTAGTAATTTTTATTGTTACATTATGTGAACAATTATTGTACTTCAACAATCTTAACAACTTGAAATAAATTTAATTAACCATAAAAGGCACAAGTAGATTTTTAACATGTCCATGGTAAATTAAAATTGAATTGTTATTACCAGGTACCGACATATACAATAGTCTTAAATGGGTAGAATTATACTAGTAAAAAATTTTAGGGAAGGGAGAATTAAAATTTGTTTATAAAATTGTGCTTATTGATTAAACGTCTTGTTGCGTCCTATTAGTTTCTAGGTGGGGAATCCAACGAGGGACTTGCATAAGCCCAAAGATTTGTTAAAAAAACTACTTCAACATGTAGAAATTTGTTATTAATATAAATTTTGAGTTAATAATGCAGTTGTATTTACACTGTTAATGTTCATTCACTGGTCATGTTACACTATTTAAATTTAATTCTAATCCAATCATAATTTTATTAAATAAGTGCGAAGCAAGGGTTTATATATTCTTATTACTAACCATTAATAAACCGCAGTACTCCTCTTGATTTGTTATAAAAAAACTAATATCCTCTAAAAATTACAAACAATAATTATTAACTGTCAGTAATTTATTAACTAATTAAAAAATGCACAACGCCAAATTAAAATATAGACACAAAAAAAAAACGCAGTAAAATTAATACCTTCTCAGCTTCGCATCGAAGCTTAAATAATTGTTTTCAAATTATTATTGATTTTGATTTTTAATATATTAATCAGTCCAAAATTTAATTTTTAATCTATTTTTTTTGTCCTTTAAAGTTGATGAAAAATTATTGTGAAAGTTTAAAATCGTAAAAAAAATTGAATATGTTGCCATAACTTTTAGCTAAATTGCAAGTTTAAAATTGACATAATTAAATAGAAAATTTTATGAGAATTAAAAAAATGGTATTTTTATGATTAATATGCAGTCAGAAAATTTTATAATTACTATTTACAGTATATTTATCAGCTAAGCTCATTATTTTTTTATTTTTATCGTAATAGAACACTTAAATAGAAATAATAGTAATCATTTCTAAGTAACTTTTGTTGTTTGAAAAGATTCTACAATAATTATTGAAATATCCAGAACTGAATTAATTTTAATGATTTACTTTAACAAAAAAAAAAAATTTGAATCCCTCTTGTGGGCAGGTAAAGGGTCACATTTATATAAAAAAAAAACCAAATGATAGGTAAAGACATGCATCTATATAAAAAAAAAATTATACTGATTTGGTCATGTTTGATAAAGTTATAACAGTTAACAAAGTTAACACACAACAGAAATTATAAAAATAATAAAGTAGTTGTATATTCCTTTACTTTTAACGTGTATAAAAATATAAAGAGATTGATGCAATACTTTTTGATAAAAAATTTTTGTTACTTATGAATAAATACACTGGACTACAAGGAACTTACATCAGAAACAAAAATATCTTTTCTAAATCAACTTTTTGCGATGTTTTAAATGTGCAATTAGACTTTTTCTATCTAAATTTTAATATTATTACTTATTATTAAGAAATAATTAAGAAAAAAAAAATTGTTTTAAATTAATACTGATTTTGATTATTAATATGTTAAAAATAAGGAAAATAACATATTTAACCAATTTTTTTAATCTTTTAAAGTTGAATTGTGTGAAAGTTTATAGTAAAAAAAAAATTATTTATTACCATAACTTTTAGCTCAATTTGTAAGTTTGAAATTGACATCATTAAATAGAAAATTTTATGAGAATTAAAAAAATTGTATTGTTAAGATTAATATGCAGTCAGGAAATTTTGTTATTGCTATTTATAGTAAAATTATCAGAGTAGCTCAATATTTTTTTGCATTTATATCGTAATAGATAACTTAAATACATCAAATAGTTATCATTTCCTAGTAACTTTTGGCGTTTAAAAATATTCTAAAATTGAAATATGAACTGAATTAGTTTTAATGATTTACTTTAACTAAAATAACCAATAAAAAAAAAAAAACGCATAGTAAAATTAATACCTTCTTAGCTTCGCATCGAAGCTAAAAACGGTAGCACAGTGGGGTCGCGGCACAGTATGGACATGGCATAGTTGGAATAAGTATAGATGATATCTGACAGTGATTAAAATCACTATTAAAGAAACGCTTCGATGCAAATCTGTAGATAGTGTTTAATTTTAAGAAATTGGTAGATTATTTCAAAAGTAACAATAACTCTTATTTCCTTTATTTTATCCCGATTAGTTATTTGATTTCTAATTATAATATATAATTATTTGTATGATAGGCTAGGAACAAAGGAAGGTGAGAAAGAAATCTATAAACTTGCAAAAGTAAGAGAGAATAGGACTAAAGATTATCATTATATAAGGTGTATAAAAAGTGCTGATATTAGGTTACTCTTGAGTGATGACGATGTGAAAAGAAGGTGGAAAGAGTATTTTGAAAAAATACTGAATGAGGAGTATCCAAAAGAAACGTTAGAGAATATCTCGTGGAATGAGGGACTGGTAGATTTAATTAGTGAGAAAGAGGTATCGGAGGCTGTGGCATCAATGAAGAAGAATAAAGCAGTGAGACCAGATGAAGTGCCAGCAGAAGTATGGAAAATATTGGGCGGTGTTGGCAAAAGGTGGTTGAAGGAACTTTTAAATAAAATCTTATTTGAAGGGAAAATTTCAAATGATTGTAGGAATAGTATTGTGGTGCCGATATTTAAAGGTAAAGGAGACATACAGGAGTGTGGAAATTACAGAGGTATAAAGCTTATGAGTCACAGTATGAAAATTTGGGAAAATTAATAGATAAGAGAATAAGAAATGAGACATCGGAATCTAAAAACCAGTTTGGATTTATGCCTAGTAAGTCAACAATGGAGCCAGTATAATGTGTGAGGCAACTAATAGAAAAGTTTAGGGAAAAGAAAAAAAAGGTGTGTATGGTATTTATAGATTTGGAGAAAGCGTATGATAGAGTACTGAGAGAGGTTTTAAAGTGAGCATTAATGAAAAAAGGAAGGTTTTCGGTTAGGAATAGGAGTGCACCAATGTTCTGCTTTAAGCCCTTGCTTATTTTTTACTGTAATGGATAAAATTACTAGAGAAATACTAGGAGAGGTGCTGTGATGCATGTTGATGGCTGACGATATAGTATTAATAGGAGAAAATAGTGAGGAAATTAAGTCTAGAGGCATGGAAATCAGCTTTTGAAGAAAAGGCTTTAACAATACATAAGAGTCAGATTGGCTATATATATTGTTGGATTGTTGGGACGTCTTTCTGAAAATGTACTAAAAAGAAAAAAAATACCATTTGTTCTGCACCCAAAGAAAAACCTCAATCAAAATTGAAAGAGAAATTTTATCAAGGGTTTATGATAATGTTTTATTAATACGAACAAAATAACTATTCTTATAAATAATTATTGTTCAAGACAAGAAAAAAAATATCATATTGATAAATATATCATTGATTCATTAGTAATGATATATTTATCAAATTGAACAATGAATTTATTATATAGATCGAGGTTTTTCTCTGGGTGTGGGTCAGCTTTTTGAAAATTGGTATTATCTTAAATCCGTTAATAAATCAAAACATCAATTTTTTATGGGCCTATTTTTTACCCTCCAGAGACCAGAATTCAATTACCGACCCCTAGTTACTAGAATAATAAACCAAAAAGGCCTACTCTACGGCACTCCCCATCTACTCTACCCAATGATTACACATATTTCTATCCACCAGAATAATTTTATTTTTTGTACATTTTAAACAATTTAAAACTTACCGTAACGTTAACACATATTTAACTTTTAAATATTTTTTTACTAATAAATTACCTTTAAAAAGCTTTTTTTTAAATATAAATATGCCTAGTGATTAATAGTGAAAATAAATATTTACTTTGCATAGTTTCACCATAATTATTTAAACGCGTATAACCCACGACACATTTTGTAAAGTTTTTTTCGTAATTTCCTCATTAACTAACTCACAAATAATTATTTTTTAGTATTACTTATTTTTTTCTATAAATTGCTATTCGACATTTTGAGGCCAATTTCAGTATGGACAATTTAAAGGTAATATGACAAGACAAAATATTGAGTAGATATTATACACATACAAATTTAAGCACACAGTATCATTACGTCTTAGTGTTTCGATTATTAATGAAATATAATTAAAACACAGATGTTATGTTGACGAAATATGTTAGATTATATATTTTATATACACTTAATATATTTACATGGGGCTGGCCTAATTTGAGGGTAAGAACGTATGTTTCGGCGTACGGTGTCTCGGGTTAGATCCCCAGGGTGCCATCGAGACTTTTTTTGTGATTTTTACATTGCTGGTGTCTGGTCTCTGGTGCATAATACTCGTTCATCATTGACCTAGCCAAGAACCATCTTTGACTCTCGAACATGTGAAAGAGGGGCCACCGGCATTTATAGTGTCTTAAGTTTGTATCATGTTACATATAATGCACTGTGTTACTATTGCTATAACTGTTAAATGTTAATTATTAACTGTGGTGTTATCGTGCCACTATATACTGAATCATATATCAAACATTCTAAAAATTTCATTTTAGAATGTTTGTTCGGGGCAAAAAAGACATTTTCCTAAATATTTTAACTAGCAATTATATCACATAATATCAAGTATTATAAAAACCCCATGTACTGAGAGTGCAGTAATGTAGTAATTGTGAAATTATCTAGAACCTTCGTGCGTATATGCATTTTGTATAGCGTATCCATTACAAAGATTTTAGCTTATTTCATACATTACATCACTATCTACATCAGTGGTTCCCAACCTTTTATGAGTGTGACCCTAATACTTTAAATTTAACTTTTGGCGACCAAAAAAAAAAAAAAAAAACATAATTGCAAACAATACTTTCATTTATTAACACAAAATCGCTTAATATGTAGGTACATTAATCTATCCTCAAATACTAAATAAAATAAATTTATAAAATATTAATAAAAAACTGAACAAAATACGTGATTTACGTCATAAAATATTATAAAAATCAATTTATTATTTGTTTCAAATTTGACATGGTATAATTGTATTAACTCTTACTTAATGAATTCCTTGATGCTGAACATATTCCACGAGTTCTTCAATATTTGGATGTATATTCATTGAAAGTGCACATCGCATATCGTGTTGAGCATCAAGGCGATTTCTATACTTTGTTTTGATGACAACTAACGTAGAAAACCCGGCTTCACATAAGTATGTGGTTGGGAATGGTAGTAATGCATTTTCGGATTCTCTTGATAGAATGGGTTTATCTTTTAGTTGTGCCCAAAATTGCGTCCAAACACATTCTTGAAAAATTGTCTTTTAAGACTTGACTGGCTTAAAGGTCAAGAAGTTCTTCTTGGAACCCGCAAATGTCTTCACTAACTTCGTGAACAGAAACTTCAAAAGGATTTCTTACCCAACTGTATTTACTGAGCTCTACGTTTTCTGGTATGTATCGATCGAGTTCCAACTGTAATTTGTTCAAGTACTTTTGAAGCAGTAATTTTAAGTCATTTAATGTAACTTTTGTTGAATCTTCAAGAAATTCACTTAAAAGGGCAAATGTGGCAATTTTTCCTTGAGATAGTTTTTCCTGCCAAAGTCCGAGCTTTTGTTTGAATGATGAGATTTTTTCACCAATGTCGATCATTGTCCTATTCTTTCCTTGCATTTCAATATTCAATTCATTTAACCGTCCAAAAATATCACTTAAAAAAGCCAATTTAGCAACCTATGAATCGTCATTGAATTTATCAGCCAATGAGTGTTTTTTTTCAGTTAGAAAAATTTGTATTTCTAAACGCAAAGACATAACACGGGTAAGAATTTTTCTACGAAAAATCCAACGTACATCCGAGTGATAAAGTAAATTTACATACTGTGATCCCATCTCATCACACATGGCATGGAATATTCTTAAATTTAGTGCTCTAGCTTTTATAAAATTGACAATTTGAATTACGTCTTGAAGTACTGAATAAAGTTCTGGCTGAATTGCTCTAGTTGCTAAATTTTCACGATATAAAAAACAATGAATAATGACAACCTTTGAATTAATTTGCTGAACTCGTTTACAAAATCCTATTCGATTCCCAAACATTGCCAGTGCACCGTCCGAACAGATTCCAACGCAATTACACCAATCTAGATTATTTTCCCGAAAAAATCCATCAACTTCATTAAAAATATCTAAGCCAGTTGTCGATGTAAGAAGAGGATCACAAAATAAAAATTCTTCCCGAAAATCGTCAGTACTTCGATAACGAATGAATACCATTAATTGTGCGTTATTTTGAATATCAACAGATTCATCAATTTGTATTGAAAATTTATTAGCTGCAATCACTTGATGAACTAGCTGTTTTAAAATATTTTCAGACATAAGGTCTATTCTTCGTTTAACAGTGTTATCCGAAAGTGGGATTAATTCTAGTTTGTTAGCAATGTCATCTACGCAGACCGTTCTAACTATAGAAATAGCTGCTGGTTTAATCAGTTCCTCTCCAATGTTATGGGCCTTTTGAGAGCGTGCGATTTTCCAAGCAACGTCAAATGATGCTTTTGTTGTTTTTTGTAATGAAACTGTAAGTGTATTGGACGGACAATCAAGACGCATACGTTTTATTTTATTTTTATGTTCCTTCCAAAACTGTAATGGTTTATTTATCAATGTGGAGTGAACAGTGTTGAGATGCCACTTGAGTTTATTTTCCTTCATTGATTCATTAGACAAAACTTGCAAGCAGAATACACATTGAGAACGCACTAATCCTGATCGATCTTTTATTTCTGTAAAACCAAACTTCAAAAAAACATCTTTATACGGTAACGCGTGCTTAGCCATTACAAAAAGTTAAATCACTTGAATATTAAATAAGAATATAGATTTACACAATATCATTAAATTATCAATACTTATATACGTCCAGACGTAAGTTGTACATATTATATTTATACTATAAATATAATATGTATAAATTTTATACAAAACTACGATAAGGACACCATGAAAACCTCTGCGACCCGAGGTTGGGAACTGCTGATCTACATATATAACTACATCAATTGATATTGATAATATAATTTTAGTAATACCATTAGTTTGAAGATCGAACGACTTGAGTGGTCTTTTTAACGCTTTAAGTTTTTTGTGTGTATATGTTAGCATTGGTCTTATAGCATCGATTTTTTGATATACACGGGTACAGGTTTCAAAGTCTCTTGGTATGTAGGTACGTTTTGATAAGGATCTATTGTAGTATACTATTTTTTAAAATTCCTGCTTAGCTATTAGTTATTTTTCTTATGATAATCTTAGGGCTTTGGCTAATACTGGATACTTCGGTTGTTTGTATGAAATGGACAGTCATGCTTTGCGTTAATGTTGATGGGTTGGATTGATGACTTTAGTATATTTTTTAATCTGTCTAAATCGGTTTTAGTAGGATGCTTCTTCTTTTTCCTCGCCTTTATGCCGATTAAGGCTCAGAATGATGGAAAGGAGAGGAGAAAATTAATGTATGTGTGTGTGTGTTAGCGGGTTGATGAGAACGGGTACAAATCGCTTGTCGATGGTGTAAATATATACTGGCCAAAATGCCCCGTGTGTTGTGAACACCTAATTTTCATTCATCGAGGTCATCTCTTTAGTGTTTCGAAATATAATGAAAACACTGATTTTATATTAAAAAAAAAAGACACAATATTTATTTTATATACACTTAATATATTTACATATAATACATGTATGTCACATTGTGTGACATACTTGTTAACTCAGTTCTATAACTGTTAAATGTTAACTACAGTATTGCCACATTCCTATATATTATACAAAGAACATTTTAAGTATTTCATTTTAATATGTACGAGAATCTTAGTGTGTATATGCATTTTGTGTTGGTATATTCATCACGAAAATTATAGATCATTTCAGAATAACTACACTGGAGTTATTCATATTAATTTTACATTTGTGTAGCTAAAAATCATTAAATCACCCAAGTTACCCGTGCCAATAAATAGACTGAGCAATTCATCCAACAAAACGAACTCCATGTCCATTGGCGTTAAAAAAACCAAAGCGTTGACAAAAGTCAACAAAATTAAATTAAAGGATCAAAATACAGGTAAATATTTTTTTAAATGATTTTCTAATAAATGCTTATAGGTAAAATTACATCAGCTACTGAAACTCGGACAAATTTAAACAAAAAATCTGCTGAAACTCCTGAAATAATCGTAAACACACAAACGACATCTATTGATAATGCACCGAACAATTTTACCAATACAATCATTAAAGAATTCAAGCTAAAATATGAAGAAATAAAACAACGGCGTCATCGCAATAAACAATTTTATAACAACGATGAAATTTTATTGTCTGTATTAGCAGACGCTTTTAGTGAAAAACTTCAAAGGATACGGACCATTCGTAAAACTGACTCTTCCGAGGCAACTAAAGAAGAATTTAAAAAAAACTCTGTCTTGGGTAATGATAAAAATAACGAGTCTTTGCCTATAAGTCAGTTAGAGACTTTAAAAGAGCAAGCCGATATGAACTTACTCTCCTATAAATCCTATCCATTCGTCCCTCAGTCAGATGTTAAAAAATTACAAATTCGGTTACTTCAAAGTCTTCTTCGCGTTATGGTACAGCGAAAGTCAATCTTGCATCGAATAAAGTGAAATTCATGTCTGCGATCCCTGTTAAAATTCCAGGTAATAAAGTTTTTAATGGTCAGTCAGGACATAGAGGTCATTTAGCATCTGGCGTTCATAATATGGACACCTCTATGGTATCATCAAAACAAAACAACACAAACAAGAAATTTGTGTCTAAGATACCAACAAGGAACAATGTTTCAAAAGATAATAATATTAGTAATAATTCAATTATTTTTATGATGTTATTCACGAATAAATGATATTAAATATTACTTGATTTTTTAGGGAATAGTTCACTTAAGGTTTTAGATTTATCTTTGAACACTGGCAATACATTCAATAGGTATGCAGTTCAATGTCAAAGATTAAACAACTGTACTTCTCAATGCCGAACCCTATACCAAAAATTGTATTAAAAGGACCATTAAAATAACCACACATTATTAAAATTAATGGCATAGAAGGATAACTTTAACAACTATTGTTGTTATATCATGGAACTACTGCCTGAAATTCTTAATTAAATTTGTCTCTGTATGAAAAAAAAAATGATACAATATTAAATACTAGTCTTAAATATTTTATTTCATTGTTAATCAAAAACATCACACTAAGATTTATGTACATTAGTTGATATTTTGACAATTTTGTGTTTGTATATGGCCATAGTAGATGATCATAATGTAGTTAAGATTTAATAAATATTTATTTATACATATTTTTGTGTAATTATTAATCGATTATTAAACCATTCATGTATTACATAACTAATAATTGAAATAGTGACATGGAAAAGATATTTAGCCCAAAAAAACAATTTAATATTTTGTTTTTTTTATGAACAACATTATCATATCCTTAAAGTCTCTGACCAAAATAAATCTATTTTCGTAAAAATAGTTGAAAATAATAAGACGCTTATTATAAGTTCGCGTAATTTAGATAGATGGTTTTTCATTCTACTATAAAATTTTGATTTTATAACAGTACTTTTAATATTGAATGGTTTTTGAATATGCATCATTTTATATCTTTACATATATACTAGTAATTTCCATTCGTAGAGAGACGATTTGAACATTGATTCAAGAGCCGATTAATAAATTAACAATGTGCTTTGTATACCAGTGAAATTAATTTAATTAACGCCTTTAAGGTTCTTCCTTATAAATATCATTAATACCTCTTTTTATGAGTGGAGTGACTAGAGAAGATAGGATAAGGAACGAACATATAAGAGGAAGTATATGTGTCAATTGTGGATAAGATGAGAGAAAATAGATTTGGATTGTTATTGAATGCGATATGGGGACAGTTGATGTATGCATAGACGATGTGGTAGATTATGTCAAGTGGAAGTTTAAAATAAGGCTAGGCCTACCCCAAGTATTTGGGATTAAGGCGAGAAAAAGAAGAAGAATTTATTTAAATGTAATACATACATGCCATGTTGTAGTTGAATACATTCAACTTATATTCAATGATTTTACTTACAGGTAAGACTTAGTTAGGATGCCTACGTTTAAAAATTACTATAAATACAAATTATAATTAATTGTAACTAAATTATAATTAAGAACAATATTTGCATGATTGTGTAATAAAGTGAATTGAAACTGCACTATTGTCAAATTATATTACACCAATAAAAATATTTCAATACCTACACATATTTTACAATTTTCTATTAAAATTAATCACTACAAACATGAATATTAAATAATGAAAGGCTAACACTCACCAAATGAGTAAGTACCTAATATATTAAGCTCAAATATCTTTTAGCTTCGATGCGAAGCTGTGAAGGTATTGGTTTTACTATGATGTGTGTTTTTTTTTGTTACCACTTTTTCTCAGCTCTCACCGAACGGATTTCTTTCAACGATACGTCAAAAGATCACAAATAATATCTAGTCGAAGATATTACCCTTAAAAATTGAAAAAATTTCCCTCTTTCCCCGTAAATGGGGGAAACCTCCAAAAAAATTACAAATTTAAAAATCGCTAATTTTCGAATTTTTTTTACTAAAAACTGCCGTCACTTTTTCAAAAATGAACATATCAATATAATTTTTTTTATATAGATGCTTGATGTCTTTACTTATCATTTGGTATATTTTTTTTGTAAAGCTGACCCTTTATCTGCCCACAGGGGCGGATTTAAAATGACAACTTTTTCACAAAAAATTAAGTTTTGAAAATGTTCCGGAAGGTCTGACACTTTTATATATATCTTAAATTAAAGCTAATGTAATTTACTTTAATTTGAAAAAAAAAATTTGACCTCTGGACTTGTCTTCATGGTGAAAACGGCTACCGAATGCTATTTTTGTGTGAAAATTTTCGATTTTATAATTTACATTTTTTACTTTAAAGTGCTATAACTTTTTAAAAAATGTATGGATCAATATAATTTTTTCATAAGAAGTAGTATTTATATACATCTTCCATTGGATATACTTTTTTTTTAAATCAGACTATTTCCCTATATATGGGAAAAAATTATCTTTTTCAACTTAACTTTTGAAAATGTTCCGGAAGGTCTGACACTTTTATATATATCTTAAATTAAAGCTAATGTAATATACTTTAATTTGAAAAAAAAAAATTTGACCTCTGGACTTGTCTTCACGGCGAAAATGGCTACCGAATGCTATTTTCGTGTGAAAATTCTCGATTTTATTATTTATATTATATTTAACTTTATAATGCTATAACTTATTGAAAAGTTTATGGATCCACACAATTTTTTTATGAGAAATAATATTTTTTAATAAACCCTTTTTCATTCGACATACTTTATCTTAATCGAGATATTAATAAGGAACCAGCAGATCAAGTAGCTTTTGGAATAAAACACCAATTTTTTTAAAATTAAACACTATCTAAAGATTTGCATCGAAGCGTTTATTTTTGATAGTGATTTTAATCACTGTCAGATATCATTATACTTGATCCAACTATGCCATGTCACCACTGTGCCGCGACACCCCTTTGCTGGTTTTTTTTTTTCATTTTACGGTTAATTTTTTTCATGTTATACTTACATTAGACACAATATTATAAATGCATATGTGTGTATGTGTGAGTTTATTTATTTATAGTATCATTAAAGTGTAGTGTATATTAAGATACAACCGATAGTGTAGGTATTTGATTTGACGCTATATTGTTTAAACCCAACTAAACGCTAAATTGTACATTCCCAAACAACAATTATATTATGTCAATTGCCACCGGAATTTCTGATAATAATAAAGATAATTGTCATAAAACGGCCTTTAGTCAGGTGCTGGAGCTGGAAAAATTGTGACTGCCGAAAAACAGGGCTTAACTGTTCTATTATATGTGAACATTGCAAAGGTCAATGGCGTACAAATTCAATAGAAATAAAGATTGAAGATAAAGAAATTTGTACTTTTGTTGAAAATATATTCTATCAAAATTTAGAATGGGAAACTGAATAAGAAAATGGAAAAAAATTTTGTTTCATACATTTGTCAAATAACTTTATCGTTGAGAAATTCTCCATCGATTACATACTTTGCACTAGTAATGCATATAACTTGTATTTAGAATATAAATAAAGAAATAGGAGATCATGTAGCTTTTGTAATAATCCATTAAAATTTTAAAATTAAACACTATCTACAAATTTGCATCAAGGCGTTGTTTTTTGATAATATTTTAATCACTGTCTCATATCATCTAAACCAGAGTTCCTCAAAGTGTGGTCCGCGGACCCCCAGGGGTCCGCGAGCACATATCAGGGTTAGGTCTTTAAAACTGTAGGTCTTTAGAGGGGGGTCCGTGATTCATTTGACTTTGAGAACCTCTGATCTAAACTGCACTCAATTATAGACAATGTGCCGGGACACTGCTGGTTTTTTTTTTAAATAGCGATTAGTTGAAATAGTAACAATGGGTTTACTTTTATTATTTCATTATTAATTTTAACAATAGAAGTTATTGAAGATACAGTTTATTTAACCTTTCAAGATTTATTTCATGAAAGTTATTATCCACCATTGAGTTTACTTGAATAAGACTAATTTTAGACACTTATGACAATTAATTTTATCATTAGCAGAAATTCTGGCTGGGTCGACAAAAGAAAACATGAGGTAGGTGAAATGAGGAAATCAGTGACAATAGGCAAGACTGTGAATGGGGAGGTAGAAAGTTTTAAGTATTTAGGATCAGTAGTGCAAATGAGCGGTGGTATTGACGAGAATGTAAGACACAGGATTAAGTACGGGTGGTTGAAGTAGAGAGAAGCGTCTGGTGTCTTATGCGATAAAAGAATTCCAGTGAGGTTAAAAGGTAAATTCTACAACAATGTAGTGAGACCAGCTATGATGTATGGTTCAGAGTGTTAGGCAGTTGATAAGAAAGTAGAGCAGGAGAATGAGTGTAGCCGAGATGAAAATGCTTAGTTGGATGAGTGGAGTAACTAAAAAAGATAGAATAAAGAACGAGCATATAAGATGGAGTATAAGTGTAGCGTAGATAAGATAAGAGAAAATAGACTTAGATGATTTAGTCATGTTATGAGGAGAGAAGAATCGGAAGCTGTAAGAATAGTTATAGAAATGAATGTTGAAGAAAGAAGAGGTAGAGGAATACCAAAAAAGAGATTGAGGGATGTTATTGTATGCGATATGAGGACAGCTAATGTGAGCGTAGATGTGGAGATTGTGTCAAGTGGAAGTTAAGGATGAGGGTGGCCGACCCCAAGTAGATGGGATTAAGGCAAAGAAAAAGAAAAAGATTAGCAGAAATTCTGGTGGCAATTGACATAATATAATTGTTGTTTGGGAATGTACAATTTAGCGTTTAGTTGGGTTTAAACAATATAGCGTCAAATCAAATACCTACTCTATCGGTTGTATCTTAATATACACTACACTTTAATGATACTATAAATAAATAAACTCACACATACACACATATGCATTTATAA
>NW_026099572.1:68442962-68446351 GCF_025091365.1 Daktulosphaira vitifoliae | reverse complement strand
AAGTATAGATGATATCTGACAGTGATTAAAATCACTATCATAAGAAACGCTTCGATGCAAATCTGTAGATAGTGTTTCCTTTAGAGAAATTGGTGAAATATTTTAAAAGCAACATGAACTCTTATTTCTTTAATTATATCCTGATTAGTAGTTCTTTGATTTTAAAATATAATATATGAATAAATACTAATTATAGTTTTTAAATTTAGTATGAAATTGTGAGGCCAGCTATGATGTATGGTTAATAGTGTTGGGCGGTTGATAAGAAAGTAGAGCAGAGAATAAGTGTAGCAGAGATGAGAATGCTTAGTTGGATGAGTGGAGTGACTAGAGAAGATAGGATAAGGAACGAGCATATAAGAGGAAGTATAGGTGTTGCGTCAATCGTGGATAAGATGACAGAAAATAGACTTAGATTGTTTAGTCATGGTATGAGGAAAGAAGAATCGAAAGCTGTAAGAACAGTTATAGAAATGAATGTTGAAGGAAGAAGAGATAGAGGAAGACCAAAAAAGAGATGGAGGGATGCTATTGAATGCGATTTGAGGACAGCTGATGTGAGCGTAGAAGATGTGGGAGATCGTGTCAAGTGGAATCTTAGGATAAGGGTGCCCGACCCCAAGTAGTTGGGATTAAGGCAAAGAAAAAGAAAAATATTACCAGATATTCCGGTGGCAATTGACATAATATGATTGTTATTTCGGAATGTACAATTTAGCGTTTAGTTGGGTTTAAATAATATAGCGTCAAATCAATTACCTACTCTATCGGTTGTATATTAAGATACACTACACTTTAATGATACAATAAATAAATAAACTCACACATACACACATATGCATTTATAACATTGTGTCTAATGTAAGTATAACATGATAAAAAGTAACCGTAAAATGAAAAAAATGGAATATAAATTTTAGTACTCATATTAAATGTAATGTAACTCGAAAAATATTTGTTTAAATGAAAAAATATAATACACCTTTTTTGTTTAAAATTGTCTTTTAAACAACTTTTGAACGAAACTTTTTTTTAAGTTAAATATTTTTTGAAAAAATTAAAAGAAGCTCATATTTTTGAACTTTTGCGAGGCTGTAAAAAAAAAAGCTCAAGTCCAGTCGATGAAGACTTTTAGTATGTCATTATACATATTTTAATTTAACTTATAAAAAAACAAAATTTGGTTGGGAATTTTTTTCGCAATTTTTCCTTTGTTGACTGGTCTAGATGTTAATTTTAAACTTGTAATTGAGCTAAAAGTTATGGTAATATTTTCAATTTTTTTTACTTTAAACTTTCATAAATCTTTATCAAAAATTTTTCATCAACCTTAAAGAAAAAAAAAAGGTGAAAATTGAAAATTTGGACTGATTATTTTTAACATATTAAAAATCAAATCAGTTATAATTTGAAAACAAATTTTTTTTTTTAATTATTATTTTATACAGGGTGTAAATCTTTCGAACTATAGTAATATATGGGCGAGTATACTGATGGAGTGTAAAATAGAATCTCGTATTTTTTTTTTTTCCAAAATTAGAGGAATTTTGGAATAACCCCCTCGAATTTCTCTAAAATTAAAAATAAATCATACCACGATATTTTCCGTAAAATTCTCATACAAATTGAGTGGTCACTCGATTTTTTATAACTTTTGCGCCCTCCCATGAACTTTGGGTTCAAAGTTGGAAAAAAATTTCACATTAGTGTGATCCATCAATTTGTATTGAAATTTTACTGGGAATCCTGTGATATAGTTTGTTTTTAGTTTAAACGATTAAATAACAAGAAAAACCGAAAAAACCCATAAATTATGTGATATTTTTTTAATTTCACGAGTTTATTTCGTCTTTTATTATTTATTCAAACCGATTATAATTTTTATCATTAAAACTGTTCTAAAATTCTAAACAATTTTTCTTTTTAGGTCGGGAAAATAAAACAATCACAATATTGAAATGAATATTTTAAACTTTATTACAATAGGATAATTAGAAATAATTATTTTAATATTTGAAATATTAACTGGTTTGAATAAATAATAAAAGTTAAATAATAAATAAATAAAGTTGATTTAGAAAAGGATATTTTTGCATCTGATGAAAGTTCCTTGTAGTCCAGTGCATTTTTTTATAGTTACAAACAGTTTTTATTAAAAATTATTGTATCAAGCCCTTTAAATTTTTAAATACGTAAAAGTAAAGCAAAATATAACTTCTTTATTATTTTTATAATTTCTCCGTTTAAATTACAATATTAAATTATTGAATAATACTAAATTTAATAATTATAATTAGTATATATTCATATATTATATTTTAAAATCAAAGAACTACTAATCAGGATATAATTAAAGAAATATGAGTTAAAGTTGCTTTTGGAATAATCCACCAATTTCCTATTTAAAAAAAAAAAAAAAATTTGGTTGGGAATTTTTTCTGCTATTCGCCAAAATTCGTTGACTAGAATGAATTATTAAATAGAAAATTTTATGAGAATTAAAACAATGTTATTTTTAAGATTAATATGCAGCCAGGAAATTTTATAATTACTATTTACAATATATTTATCAGAAAAACTCAGTATTTTTTTGCATTTTTATCGTAATAGACCACTTAAATAGAAATCATAGTAATGTTGTATTTAAATATGGAATAATCTTTTTGTTCTTTACTTATAGTTATAACAGTTTAATAATAACGTAAGATGTAATTAATAAAGATATAATCAAACAAAATAAAACATATAAAATAATGATACACTTAAAACAGAATAAATAAATAATACACAACATGAAAACTTAGTTTTAACTAGTGAAAGATAAATACAGGGTGATCCATTTAACATTGACCAGCAAATATCTCAAAAACTATTTATTATTTTAATAATTTTTTTTTTAGTTTTTTTAGTTTATTTTTTTTAGTTTTATGTAACTAAAATAATTAAAAAAAAAAATTATTAAAATAATAAATAGTTTTTGAGATATTTGCTGGTCAATGTTAAATGGATCACCCTGTATTTATTTTTCACTAGTTAAAACTAAGTTTTCATGTTGTGTATTATTTATTTATTCTGTTTTAAGTGTATCATTATTTTATATGTTTTATTTTGTTTGATTATATCTTTATTAATTACATTTTACGTTATTATTAAACTGTTATAACTATAAGTAAAGAACAAAAAGATTATTCCATATTTAAATACAACATTACTATGATTTCTATTTAAGTGGTCTATTACGATAAAAATGCAAAAAATAACTGAGTTTTTCTGATAAATATATTGTAAATAGTAATTATAAAATTTCCTGGCTGCATATTAATCTTAAAAATAACATTGTTTTAATTCTCATAAAATTTTCTATTTAATAATTCATTCTAGTCAACGAA
>NW_026099572.1:68419834-68442427 GCF_025091365.1 Daktulosphaira vitifoliae | reverse complement strand
AATTATTTTAGTTACATAAAACTAAAAAAAATAAACTAAAAAAACTAAAAAAAAAATTATTAAAATAATAAATAGTTTTTGAGATATTTGCTGGTCAATGTTAAATGGATCACCCTGTATATCTTTAAGACAATGAATTGAACATTTTTTTTTTTTTTTGTGTTTACTTTTAATCTAGTATCTTATTTGACATTAATAAACACGTTCAATTTTATACTAATTTATAAATTTTTAATTTAAGTTATAAAAATAACTAAAAAAAAAAATTATTATTTTGAATCCCTCTTGTGGGCAGGTAAAGGGTTAGATTTATAAAAAAAAAACCAAATGATAGATAAAGACATGCATCTATATAAAAAAAAAAATTGTACTGATTTGCTCATTTAATAAAGTTTAAGAGTTAACAAAGTTATAAGTTTTATATACTGTACTACAAGGAACTTTCATCAGAAACAAAAATATAATATTCTAAATCAACATTTCGCGATATTTTCAAATGTGCAATTAGACAATTTCTATCACTTTTAAGTTTTAATATTATTAAAAAAATAGTATTTACATATAAAAAAACGGTAGCACAGTGGGGTCGCGGCATATTGGAGACATTACATAGTTAGGTCCAGTATAGATTTAATCTGAAAGTGATTAAAATCACTATCATAAGAAACGCTTCGATGCAAATCNTAATACTAATTTTGATTATTAATATGTTAAAAATAAGGAAAATGACATATTTAACCTATTTTTTTAATAGTTTAAAATTGATTGTTGTAAATGTTTAAAATAAAAAAAAATAATTTATTTTACTATAACTTTTAGCTCAATTCGCAAGTTTGACATTGTCATCATTAAATAGAAAATTTTATGACAATTAAAAAAATTGTATCATTAAGATTGTTTATAATATTTTAGATTGTTTAATATGAAAAAATACATATTATGCAGTCAGAAAGTTTTATAATAACTATTTACTGTAAATTTATCAGAAAAGCTCAATATTATTTTGCATTTTTATGGTAATAGATAACTTAAATAGATGTAATTTTTTTTTTCAAATTAAAGTATATTACATTATCTTTAATTTAAGATATATATATTAGTGTCAGACCTTCCGGAACACTTTCAAAAGTTAAGTTGAAAAAGTTCTACTTTCTATATGCATTTTTTAGATTTGAAGGCCCCCCCGTAAATAGGGAAATGGTCTGATATAAAAAAAAGTATGTCGAATGAAAGAGGTATATAAATATTATTTAAAAAAAAAATTGTATTATTCCATACATTTTTTAAAAAGTTATAGCATTTTAAGTAAAAAATGTAAAATACAAAATCGAGAATTTTCACACAAAAATAGCATTCGGTAGCCATTTTCACCGTGAAGATAAAATAAAGTCCGAAATTTTTTTTTTGCATAATAAAGAACATTACATTAGTTTTAATTTAAGATATATATATGACCTTCCGGAACATTTTCAAAAGTTAAGTTGAAAAAGTTAATTTTTTGTGAAAAAGTTGTCATTTTAAATCCCCCCCTGTGGGCAGATAAAAGGTCGAATTTACAAAAAAAATATACCAAATGATAAGTAAAGACATCAAGCATCTATATAAAAAAAAATTATATTGATATGTTCATTTTTGAAAAAGTTAGAGCATTATTAAGTTAAAAATATAAAAAAAAATTATTTTACAAAAATCGTAATTTTTTATTAACTTTGATGTCAACTTTCACCACGAAGACAAGTCCAGAGGTCAAATTTTTTTTTTTCAAATTAAAGTATATTACATTAGCTTTAATTTAAGATATATATAAAAGTGTCAGACCTTCCGGAACATTTTCAAAAGTTAAGTTGAAAAAGTTAATTTTTTGTGAAAAAGTTGTCATTTTAAATCCCCCCCTGTGAGCAGATAAAGGATTAAATTTATAAAAAATATCAACCATATGATAAGTAAAGACATCAATCATCAATTAAAAAAAAAATTATATTGATATGTTCATTTTTGAAAAAGTTACGGTAGTTTTAATAAAAAAAAAATTCGAAAATTAACGATTTTTAAATTTGTAATTTTTTTGGAGGTTTCCCTCATTTACGGAGAATGAGGGAAATTTTTTCAATTTTTAAGGGTAACGTCTTCGACTAGAAACGATTTGTGATCTTTTGACTTACCGTTGAATGTGATCCGTTTGGTGAGAGCTGAGAAAAAGTGGTAACAAACACAAAAAGTAAAAAAATAAAACACATCATAGTAAAACCAATACCTTTTCAGCTTCGCATCGAAGCTAAAAGTAGAAATCATCTTTTTCATTTTCATCCTTGTCCTCTGTAGGAGTATGTAAATTGTCGGTGATAAAGCCGATTTGGCGGTAACAGGGTCGTTAATATCGGCCAAATGAAGACTGCTCTCTCCTTCGCAACGCGTAATGTTCCGTGAATGCTGAAAATCGTAAACCTAAGAAAACACCGAGTAGTAAAATAAATTTTATTATTATTAAAAAGCTATCAAATGAATGGAACAAAAAACTAATCGATTCAACAATAAAATCGACTAGTCAGAAACGATTTTTTAAAAATTTTAAAATTGTAAAAATTTTTAAATTTTTAAATTTTGTTCGCTCTATATTATTAATTCTAATTCATTCAATTTATTTAAATTAGAAATTGTATATAAAGTGAATACATTTTTTTGTAAGAGATAATCTAAAAAATGTTATACTAATTGAATTAACTAAAATTGTAAGGGTCTAGCATTAAGGTTCATTATTATAAATTACTGCCTATATAGACAATATTATTAATAATAATTAATTACCATAGAAACTTTTAATTTCCTCATTGTTGTTTATAAAAAACTGTACAATAATACACAGACATCAATATTCATTTTGTAAAGTGGTATAAATCAGTTAACAAGTCTTACAATTAATATTTTATGAAGATAATGCAATTGAAGAAGATATTTTACAAGAACTTACGAAAATGTACGCAATTTTTTAATAAAAAGAAAGGTACGCCAGGTAAGCTATATTTGAAATTTATTTACAGGGAGAGATTACGGGTGATAAGATTACCAATTTTCAAATCAGTTATATGAATCTAATTTGCGTTGAATACAGATACACTTATTTTGATTTTTTCCCTCATGTCCCCTTTAAATACAGTAGAAGATTTTGAATTAGCTAATTGTTTGTAATTTTTTTTTCCATCATATTATAAAGTTAAAAATAAGGGTTCCCATTTAAGAAAATTATAAATAACGGTTTTTATCCTTGAAGGGATGAAAAAAATAATGGTTTGACTACATATTATTGTAGAGTTTTTTGAACTTGATATTTTTTCTCTATAATAAAATAAAAAATTCTCAATATTTTCTGAGAAAATGAGTGTCTTATCAGATATTGATCACTCTGTATAATGTGCTTTTGTAGAGGTAATTAAATTAAAATGATTTTAGATGAAATTAGAACTCTAGAGTAATATTACTCTGATGTGAACATTGGTTATCATCAATGGCGGCCCGTAGCAAATTACTCAGGGAAACTGAAAATTTTAACTTTTAAACCTACTAAAACAAAAACATCAAACAAGTAAAACCTTATATATATTTACAATGCAAATTACATTTTCTTATATAATAATTCTATTTGCGATTTTTTTTCCCGGAAATTCATCTATAACACTCCATAAAAGTTAGATCCTTATCTATCTCGCCAACTAAATTTTTTTCAATTGCCGTAGATGATAAACTCGAAAGCCGTTCATTGGTCATAGTGTTTCTCAGGAAGGTCTTAATACGTTTCAATGTACTCATAGAACGTTTACTAGAAGCAGCCGTAGCTGAAATGGTTAACACTAACTGACAAAGTTTAGTAACTTGAGGATATATATTTTCTTGTAAGTCATCTGTAAATTTCAAAAGAAAAATACACGAAAGATAATGTTATTTAATAAATGTTATCAATTACTTTTTATTATAAAATCTAGAAGTTCGTGACGAGGTAAATGTTTTGTATCATCCGCATAAATTACAGCCCATTCATTACGTAAACGGTCAGCGTCAAAAATATTAGGACTCTGCTGCAATAATTCCATGTACTTTGATTCGGGGAAATTGGTGTGGTAGTTTTTAAACTTCTATTCATTTGTAATTTCAACAAATTCTAGTTTCGAATAATCTTCAAATTGTAAGTCAATTTGCGCGATTAATGAATCCAGTATTTCGTATGTGATTTGACGTAATTCATTACGAGAAATGACATGTTTTTCTGATTTTCTTAAAAAATTTCTTATAGACGACACTCCGTCAACACTCCATTCCTTTTCTCCTACAAAAATTACACAAGTATAACAAAACAATTTGTTTCTTTTGTCGCAATCATCTAACCACGAAAACTCATTATACCAATTGTATTTGAATTTTCTGGTATATTTACCATCCACGAATGTCAACAAAAGGTTCAGTGTCGGACAACAACGTTTTAATTCATATTTTTGTTCAAAACTAAATTTGTTAAAGTTGTTTAATAATAAAAAGCCTAATATATTATTGTTTTTCATTTTTACCGTGGTGTGGGGTGACAACAAACTGCAACGATTTAACGCGCGGTGTACTATTTTTGAATGAAGTTAATTTCAATACAGTCTATATTAATGCCTATGGAGTTCAATCTCCCCGACCTTCTCCACCAAATCAAATATTAGATGTTTTGATTGAAACGGTAGTCGACCATCGTCAGGTGATAGGCGTACTATTTTTAATTTTTGTGAAATTCGTTTCAATAGCGTCTATAAAACACGGCTTATTCGGCATTCCTCCGACCCTCTTCTCTAATTTCAAAGATAACATCATTTATTACGGTTGAAATTGTTGTCGACCGTCGTTGATCGCTGAGACGTACTATTATTAAATTTTAAAGAAACTTGTTTCAGTACCGTCTAAAATACACGGTTTACTCTTCCCCCGACACCCACCTTTAAATTCACCAAGCTGATAACACTACATTATAGGAATAAAACGAACGGTCGACTGTTGCCGGTTCAATGGAAACCGCCTCGGCCTAATGACTAATTCCATAACAAAACCATCCAAATAACTGTTAAAAAAACTAAAAAATATATCGGTATACTTTGTGGTTCAAGAAAATGTCCATATTATTTATTATTATTGATATATAATAATTTATTAGTAACTAAAGATTTTTAAGGAGAAACTCAGTTTCAAAGTCTCTTATGACGGGCCGCTACTGGTTATCAGTAACACAATCTTATCACTAGGTAGTTTTATCACTGAATAGACTAAATTTAATCTATTCTGTGGTTTTATCACAAAATACTTAGTGGATATTCACCTTGTCAGACTTATTTATCCACCTATTTTATTGATTTTATACAATTTTATTTTTATTTTTACTTTTAGAAATAAAAATGTTACTTTTATAATTTTAATCTAAATGCAATACTATCCAAATTAATTGTTAGTAAAATGTCAGCTTATAATTTTAGTGGTCCTGCTGAGATATTGAGAGCTGAACAAAAAGACGAAGAACTATGTGAGAGAATTAATAGACATATTACTGATTTTTTATTAAAATATAAAGGTTGTAATAATTGAATTTAAATACAAATTATTAAACTTTATTCAATGAAATAATTATTATAGGACATATTTATATCAATAAAAACAAAAATTCTATACTTTCTACATCAAAAATTTTGTATTATGGACTCACAACTTTATCAAGACTCCAAACTTTAGGTGAAGAATATACAAGAATTATTCAAGTTAGAAGTTCTGGAAAACATGTTCCGAGTGTTACAGTAATTTATATTCAGTATTTTAACTAGTAGCCACAAGAAATATAAGTCCCAGTATCTACATATAATGGATATGTACTATAATAAACCACTAGTGAGGGGGTACTATTCATATACGGGTTACCAGCTTAATAGTTGTGGTACTAGCTTATACCATTAATTTATATATATATATCAATTACTCATTAATTATTTCAAGTTTTCTAAATTAAATATTTGTGTTTATTGTAGCAAACTATTGGTATGATATCAGTTCATATATTTGGTCATCAAATATTAGAATATTTATTAAGTTACACTATAAAATATGTAAGAAAAAATGAACATATAACACACACAGCTAAAAGTCAAATACTTTATTCTTTAAATGTATTTAAATCTATTCTACCTCTTATACAAAGTTTAAATAGAATATTATTCTATTGGAATTCTAATTTCTATACATGGGCTAAAAGGATTTTTAATATCCGATATGTAAGTACAAAAATGTAGTTATAAAATTAGATTTATTGATTTATTTATTGTAAATTAATAAATTAATAACATAAAAAAAATTTTTATACAATTTTTTTAATATAATTGTTTTACAATAATTTGAAACGTTTTACATGACCATCTAAAGAGCCTCTCCATTATTAAAGTAAACTTCTTTACAGAGGGTTGAAAAAAAAATGATAATCGAGAAATACAGTCGACTGTAAAATTTATTTACATTATAATTTAGCACTGTCTTTTCGAAAATAAAAATAGTTTTATTTAAAATTCATTATATAATTTAATTTCAAATAATTATGATGGTACATAAAAAAATTTAAAAAAACCACAATAGATGCAATTTTTACACAATATCTTCATAATGAAGATCATTCATTATCTGTTCATAATAAAACAGAAAAAATATGAAAGATACAAATTCTATGAATTTTAATGAGTTTAAATAAATTAACAAAGAATCATTTAGTGATATGATATGATATGGTTACTAATCTTTTTAAATTTTCTATAAGGTTCATATGAATAATGTAAGAAACAAAATATAATAAAATAAGAAAGCTATAATAAGAAGTTTGAAATATACAATGTAAAAGTATTATCGTGAACCATAAAATAAAAATAATTAAGAAAACAATTATTTTTGTTCTATAGTAATATGTTTATCATAATTATCAATTATTAAATATAACATGTAACCAATAATAATAATAAAACCGGTGCGTGTTACAAGTGCGTGCAGATGAAGATTTCTTTTTTTAAGATTCTTATCATTAAAACTTGAAACTTTTAAATAAATACATTTTATCAAATACTTTTGAATTAAGCAGTTAAAATTAGCTAAATTATACTGTTACTTTTGACCTTATCATTTCATTATGATTATGTAATTAATAAATAATGTAATCACAACAAAACGAAATAAAAAATATTTGCACAAAATAATTAACTTAATTTTAATAGTGACCTTTTCTTGCTAATTGGTACAATTTATTAGTAAAAATATCATTATCATATTTTTTTTAGATTTTCGCTGTTCCATGGTATCATTCTGAAAAACAACTTCATGTTTTCAAAATACTTAGTATACTTTCAGCTATACATGTTGGTGTACTAATTATTATAACTTTGTTTAATAATAAACAAGTCCTATCACAAAGTGAAGGAAACTTAACACCAACAACTACATCGTCAATATCTAAATGTTCACTCTGTTTGGAAAAAAGAACTAACACTTCATTAACTGTTTGTGGTCATCTGTTTTGCTGGAATTGCATACATGAATGGTTACAAACTAATAAATTTTGCCCTTTGTGTCGCAAAGTACTTGATCCAAGGAAAATAATACCATTGCAAAATTATACTTAAGTAATATTTTAAATATTTATGCATTCATGTGTTTTACTATTTATTCTACATTCTTCTTTTCCTTAACTAAATGCCAATAATAGATATCTTAACTGAGTCAGCTACCTTAACCATCTTTAATAAATTTCTCTTCAAATCTGGATTTATTTTTCTTCTTCCAAATTAATTTTGAAAAAACTCTTGCCTTTTTATCTCATTCCTTAAAACATGATTTGACCATCTTTGTCTAATTTCTATATCACATGATGATTTAAATTATTTTTTTTAATAAATTGATATGTTTAAACTTAAAGGGTGTCTTTAGTCTTTTGGAATGTTTAGAGTTTAACTCCATAAGGAAAATTTAAAACTTGGCTTTGAAAATTATGACAGTTGGGATGGTAAAATATATATTTGATGTAACAAACGAATTAAACATCAGTTAAATTAACTAAAATTTAATTAAACAAATAGCTTATTTTGAAATTTAGTATTGATATTTATATGTTATATGTCTATTGTTATATTTATATACATTTTTATTTAAAAAAATTATTATTAAAAAATATGTTTTACACTTTTATTGATTAAAGCTTGTTTTTTTTAAATTGGTGGTGTTCATCTATTATATACAGAGTGTTCAGTAAGTTAGGAAACAGTTAAATTGTTACAAACAATGAGTACAATAGAAATTCGTTTCCTTATTTACTGAACACCCTGTATGACAAAATACATTTTTTTCTCATAAAGATAAAACAAATTTTTTTTAATATTTTAATCATTTTAATACTAAAATTATGAAAAAATAATTATCTGAATAGAATTCATTACTTGGTACAACTAATCAGTATTGAATTAAACTATAAAATCAAAATCTATAAAATAGTGTACTACATTTTTAATCTTTTTTTTTTTTTGAGTATGCTTAAAATCATTCTTATGATGCTATATTGATATTTTGTTATAACAATTATCGCAATGAATAATATTGCATAAAAAAAATTGATTTATCATCATTCAACATTTTTTTTTGCCCTTAAGACGTCAATATTAAATCTATGGTATTTTCATCATAATTCATTTTTAATAATAGCTAACTATGCCATTGACTATTGATTTCCCCTATCTACGATTTTCAATCTAAAAACACTAATTTACATTTAAAAAGATCGTAAATATTCCTAATAAAAACAGCACAAAAAAAGTGCAAATAAATGTTCATTGAGTGCTACTAATATTGCTTTTAATATTTAAAAATAAATGTTTAAAATAAATAATTTTAATGAAATAACGAGTATTTCAAATAAAATCAGTGTTTGGAAATAACGTTATTTATGAACGCACGTTCATATTTGATGAGAGTTATTTGTTATTTATAAATAAATATGAAAGTGAATGACGTTTACATTTTGTGATAAATTTTAAAGATATAATTGGTGGTTAAACAATCAACACTAATATCATAGACTATATAAAAATTATATTTTTAAATAATATGAAAATATAATCATTTATAGTATGTACTTTCAGAATCAAATATTGATCTAATTACTAGAATATACAAAAATATTAGGATGGATAGAAAAACAGTAATAATATATTGTTGAAGAAGACACTATTAATTTTTATAAGTACGAATCACTGGCTGTTAAAATTATTTGGATTACTATTAAAATTTACATAGTTCGTTTTTGTTATCGATATATCAGTATTAATAGTAGCACGCTTTCAGGGGTTCATAGAGTCTTAACCCTCTTGAGAAATTTTCTGACTACATAAAAATAATGAGGCTAAAATTTTAGAGTTTTGTTGAGAATAAAAAATATCTATTTAACATTTCATTAAAAAAAAAAACTAGCACAGTGGGGTCGCGGTATAGAGAGACGTGGCATAATTGGGTCAAGTATAATGATATCTGGCAGTGATTAAAATAACTATCATAAAAAACGCTTCCATACAAATCTATAGATAGTGTTTAATTTAAAAAAATTGAGAGAATTCCCCCATTTACAGGAACGAGGGAATTTTTTTCAATTTTTGAGGGTAATGTCTTCGATTAAACACTATTTGTGATCCTTTGACGTATTGTTGAAAGATCGGTTCGGTGAGAAATGAGAAAATGTAATAAGAGACACAAAAAAAAAATAAATAAATAAAAAAAAAACGCATCATAGTAAAATTAATACCTTCTCAGCTTCGCATCGAAGCTAAAATTGGTTGCTAAAATGATAACAATCAAAATAACTAAAAAAAATAAAAGCAACTCTAAGAATATTTTTGTAAAAAAAATTCTTTTTTTATGTTATTTATATTGTTATGTAATATTACTATGTAGCTATTATAAACAGTTTTTAATAAAAAATAATATTGCTAAATTTATAAAATATATTTAATATTAAATGAAATGTTTACAACATTAATATTTTTAAAATAATGTTTGGGAATTTAGAGAGCATATTGTACTCATTAAATACTAATTTACCTACTGCAGAATAAATTATCTTGTTGTCTTTATAATAATTAACAATTCAAAATTAAGAAATACTTATCATATAATGTATATTTATAGGTTAACAAATAGGTGTTTTCATTTACAAATCGCCATTTCTATGGCAAAACTTTATATATTAATTTGTTTTAATTATTCATAGAGAAAAAAGAATACATCAATTTTTTATAACTAACAATAGAAATAAGTTTTTGAATATCCCATTATCTAAGAAAAAATGGATATTTTTTTTAAAAAAACGCTGAAAATATTTGTCAATATTGTAAATAAGAATTTTTTTCAAAAAAAGTTTTAAAATGTTGAGTTACGCCATTTCACCTAAAAGACGTTTATGTATTTTTATTTTTCATATACATTTTTTAATAGGTAAAACTTAAATAAATTAATCAAGTTTTGCACCCATACGTCTCAATGCTAAAATTGTGTTTGCTGCTCTGACCCACTGCTTTTTAATAACGTAACGCTTCAATTTTGTTTTGCTCAATGTTTTCGTCTGGCCTGCTGTTTTCAACCATTTGTGGCTGAGAGCATCATTTGCACTAAGTCGCGCTCTGTAATAAAAATTACAAATAACTATTTTAATTAATATTATACTCAAGTCGGATTTTTAGGTTCCTCAAAAATACACAAAAAAGCTCTCCATAAGTAAATTAATCATTTCTAAAAATTTGTTATTAACATCAGAAGTTATAAAAATAATGATTGGTTTTAAATCCTTCTATTTCCCGAATTCAACATGCTACAAAGGTTTGTGGCCCTCTTTTACATGTAAGAGAGTCAAAGAGTAACTAAGCCAATAATAGACGGGACGAGTATTGTGGCCAGCTTCTACCAGCAATAAGACACTATCAATGAGAAAATCTGGCTGGCACCCTGGCTATTGGAACCCTAGACCTACTGCGCCAAAATGTACGTTTCTATTAATCATGGGAAATATCGAATAGTAACTATCCAACTATTCGATATTCATTCAAAAACTATTCGAATAATAAAAATATTCAATAGTTACACAATATATTCGAATATTTTTCAAACTATTCAATAGTCTATGCTAAAAATAAACTATTCGGTTGTATAAAAACAATTCGAATAGTTATTCGATAGTTTAAAATATTCGAAAATGTCCATTACTAAACTAAATAGAAACTCTATTTACTAGTCCTTGTTATTAACATCATGAGTAAAATGTAAAAAAAAAATTTCAATTTTTTTACTCAAATATGATCTTAATACACTAATAAAGTAAAATAAAAAAATTTTTTATATCCAAATTTATTTTATTTAACTGAACGCTAATGTAATTTTAGTCATTGTTGTTTTAGGAGGTACACTACGGCCTGGGCTGAAGAGGTCGTAATCCAGACTAATGAGGCTCTTAGTTTGAAATTCTTTTTGTAATCTTTATTACATTTACACTTCAATTGAGTGGGGTAGTAAAAATCACTCTCAAATAATATCCTCCATCTTAGTAATGAGAAAAATATTTGGAGGCTAAGATAGTTTCCTTATTTTATATGATATATATATATATATAATTTTCAACACTTTTGGAAGGATTAATTTTATTTTTGGCGAGGCTTAGCTCTCCTAAAGCTCACCCCTAACTTCATTTATACTGTCTACTCATAAAAAAATTTTAAGTACATCGAAAATATATACATCAAGGTGTCCTTGTTTTTTATATTAACAAAATTAACAAAATAATCGTTAATTTAATAAAAAGTATATAATTCATTTAATAAAATATTTGATTGGAGGTATTTTGATAATACATTAATTGATTTTAGCGGGAAATTCCCCTGAAACTAGTTTAGCTACATTGTGGTCCATTATCAACTTTTAGTGAAAATTTTACCCGAACTAAAATCCTGCATACGCTACTGCGTCTAACTTAGAGTTGATCTTGTCAACTAGGTGGCCTACTTAGCTCAGTAGTCAAGGCATCGTGCCCATTGCAAAGATACTGTTAAGTTTCGATTCCGTTGCGCTAACCTATCCTAATTTTTCCTGTTTTCTCTGGCACGTGCAATAGCTTTTAGAGAGGAGGTTAATCAATAAACTACAGTTGATAGAAGAATGAAATGTAACAATTGTTGTCCATCTTCTTTCTAGTTTTGTTTAAAAACCAATAAGACTCACTATTGCAACAAAATCTATACTTATAAAATTAGCGTTGTCTTTTGGTACAATAGTGTCGCATGAACCCGGCAACTCGGCAGATTTATAACTTTTTATAATTTTTCTGTAAAAATTACAATATTAAACTATTGAATATCAAATAATAAAATTTAACTTCTATATGTATTTATTCATGTAATAAATATATTTCACTAATAAAATTATAGGGAAAGTTATTCATCTTGATATTATACGAGATTATTTGACGTATTGATTGTTAATATAATTCAGTAGAATTTTAATTACTAATGAGACAGACACAAAAAAAATAAATCTTGATAAAAATAAATACCTTTGTAGCTTAAAAGTGAAGCTAAAATTTGTCCATAGTCGACAAAAAGGTAGCCAAAATGTCATTATAAAGAGTTCAAAAAAGACAATTTTTACAGCTACTCAATATTTTAAACCTAATTTAATATCTAAAAGTTACACTTAACATTTTTTAAGGAGGCCCATTAACCTCACTTGGAGGTTAATGTCTTTTATAAATGTCAAGTCGATAAACAAATATAATGTAATCAATGTAGTAATAGTTCCTATAAAAGAATAAATAGACATAAATAAATTAAAAACTTTTAACTATAATAACGCTGTATAATGTCCAAAACTTAAACACATAACATATGTTTCAATTCATAAACATAAACATATCTTTTGATACATTTAATTACAGAAAAAAATCTGAAGACAAAAACTAATAAAAAAAATACATATTAAATTTATTATTCTATTGACGTGTAATCAAATAGCTTTAATAAGGCCATTTATATAAAAATTTGAGCAACAAAAAGATGAATAACTGACAACATAAAAGTTATGATTAAAATAATAGTGATTAATTTGCGGTTGTTCGATACAGAGTACTTTGATTTCTGCTCAAACAGTAACATATTTTTGATAAATAAAAGTCTTAATTTACGTAAATATATCGAATTCAGAATTCTTTTTTCCATTGCCATAAAAAAATCTTAAAAACATATCCTTGGTCGATTCTCGCTCAGGCGACGTTCGATTGCTGTGGGGCGCTGAACGGCATGCTGCAGTCACGTAATAAAGCAGACTCCCGACAGGTGGCGGCGCCCCAAATGGAACATCTCGGCTCATGTTTGATAACTTAAACTTGGGTTTGCGGTCCATATTAAAAGCAAGCTGCTGTCGTCGAGTCAACAGCATTTTGTGTAAGTTGTCGGAGGTATTCAGTAAATCGTCATCCGAGTCTCTTGAGAACATCACAAAGTCGCGGAAAAGCTCAGATGAGTTGTTGTTGGTTGTAGTTGTACTTGAAAACATGTAAGACACGTCCGATGATCGACGATTTATCGTAGTTGAACTATGTGTCCATGATGTGAATTTTTTGTTTGCAATATTTTTCGTTGATACATCCATAAATGATGACATAAAATCGTCCTCTGTGCGTTTATGACTTGATAATTTATTTTCAACAATAACATCGGTAATTACAGATTTTGTGGAGGATTGTTTATCAACCGGCGATTTTTCTTTTTGCGAACGGTCGGAGGGTTTTTTACTATCACGTCGTTTTAATAGGAGATTGAACTCTACGGTTTGATCAGGTGAGTTTTCTTTAGGAAGAATAGTATTCAAATTAGCCTCGGAATTTTTCACATCACATGTATGACTAGAAACCGACTCTTTGATTTTTTCAGATAGTTCGATATTTTTGATAGCAGCTAGAGAAGTACTAGTTGTTTGTTGATTGTCTGACAAATTATTTCTTGGTAATAAAATACAATCAACTACAGAACTAGATGAGCTGCTCAAATCTTCTACGCAACTATCAACGGGATGAACTTTATCTATGATATTAGTACACGGTACAATCACTTTTTCACAATAGATGCTACCATCCACAATAGGCGAACTCGATTTCGTCGTTATTACATGCTGCTTTTGAACAGTGGTATCTACTGTGGATATTTCTGAAGATGATAGTATCTCAGAAGATTGGGCTAGTTTGATCTCAGCTAAATCTTTAGTTTCTAATACATCAGCTGGCGAATTATTACTAGATTTGCGTTCACAAAATTCTTTTAGATTTTCTTTTGTTAAATCTAATGATGAATCTTGATGAGCAAGCAAACTTGAAGGTTGTATCTCTTGATCAACTTTGGGTTCTAGTTGTGTAAGTTTTTTTTTAGACACGCTCTTTCGCACGCTCTTTCGCACAGTTTTTTTCACTTTTTTCTTGTGAAGCCAATTATGTGACAAACATTCAGCCGCGGTCATACGATCCCTACAATCAATTACACATAACAAAACACAATAATACAGTGTTAGATATTATTAAACTACCCGAAAAATTAAGTATATTAGAACAATAAATTTATAAAAATCACTGATAATAATTCATTTATGATACATTTTAATTACATTTTTTAATTTAAACACAAAAGTAATATAATTTTATTTCACTTGAAACGAATGGTAACAGAAATTGGTCTTTTGTAAAAAAAGATTATCGTTTAAATTTACCAATATTAATAGAAAAGATACGCCAAATTAGGAACTATATTTCAGTGATCGTAAATTCTTCATTAGCCAATCGATGATTATAATGGAAATTTCTTTTGGGTAATACACATTGTGTAAAAGCAGACTAGTTTATTCAAAAATAAATAAAATGACAGTCACTTAAATATTACAAATATAGTAAGAATTTACTGATTTTGTAGCATCGATGCCAGAGTAAGAAAGTATTGATTTTGTGATGATATGCATTTTATTTTTTTAATCTATCAATTCTCAGTTCTCATTAGACCGATTTTAATGATCAATACGTCAAAAGAACCCAATTTTATTTAGTTAAACTTATTGCCATCAAAAATTGAATAAAAAACCCCTAATTTAAACCCCAACTATCAAAAAGACAAATTCAGTCATTTTTTTACATTATAAAATTGCTATAACATTTTTTATAAAGACATTGATCCTAATAAAATAAGGTAAACTAGAGATAATATCATTTTTTTTTTTTTGTATGATTTTTGTGAAAATTCAATAAAATAATTAAGTACAAAAAGGGTTTGAAAAATAATGTTTTTCAACAATTTTTGTTCTGGAACGACTGCGTTGTTTAAACCAATATTAAATTAAAACTTTTGCAATTGAACTACAGTATTAAAAAATAAATTTGTTTAATGATATGTCTTCTACTAGAAAATAGCCGTTAAAATTTAAAAAAAAAACTTAATTTTCGATTAAGTAAATAATTTAAAAACATTTAATATTTCAGTAAAATTTCAAAAAAAAAAATGAAGAAAAAAAGAAATGTTAAAATGACAAATGCATAAATTATTGTGAAATTAAACAAATTCGTATCGAACTATTTTTTATTACAGTGATGTTTATATTTGTTAAATAGCATCTATACTTATCCTAACTATACCACAACTCCGCTGTGTTAAGTTTTTTAAAATTATAACTCCTTCCGAAATTCCTTTTTAAACCTATTGTTTATTAAGATGTAATAATATTTTTCAACATTGTTAAGACTATCTAATTACATTATCTGTGATTTCATTTGTATTGTACAACCAATATACTTGAATTCAAAAAGAAATGTGTCCATAAAAAAGAAGCTATTCCAACATTTTTTGAAAAAACTTGAGAAAATATAGGTGGAAGCTAAGAGGAATAAACCAAAATTAAGAAAATTACATTTATTGTTTCATAAAAAAAAAAACGGTAGCACAGTGGGGTCACGGCACAGTATGGACGTGACATAGTTGGGACAAGTATAGATGATATCTGACAGTAATTAAAACCAATATCATAAAAAACGCTTCGATGCAAATCTGTAGATAGTGTTTAATTTTAAGAAATTGGTGGATTATTACAAAAGCAACATCAATTCTTATTTCCATAATTATATCCTGATTAGTAGTTCTTTGATTTTAAAATATAATATATGAATAAATACTAATTATAGTTATTAAATTTAGTATGAAATTGTTATTCAATAATTTAATATTGTAATTTTTACGGAGATATTATAAAAATAATAAAGTAGTAGTATAATTCTTTACTTTTAATACATAAAAAAATTCAAAGAGCTTGATACAATATTTTCCAATGAAAAATGTTTGTTACTTATAATAAAGTTATAACTTTTGTGATATTTGATCTTTATTGAAGTTATTGAATCTAAATGAGATAAAAATCAAAGGAGTTAAAATTTATTCTAACTTATAAAGCATCAAGAAAAAAATGCATAAAATTCCTTGTCATACGCGGGTTGGAAATTTGTACCCCAAGCGCGTAAGACACAAGTTTTACCGACTCGGTAACCGTACGTCTTTTCCGACGATTGAAAAAATGGCAATTTAAGCTAGTTCAAATTTCAAAATTATTTTTCTCGACTTAAAAAAAGCAAAAAAATTTAAATAAGTTTAACTTTCTATACTATATCAATTTGATTTATATAATATTTATGAAAATCAGTGTACTCCCCTTGTCAGGTATTTTAAATTAAAATAAAATACAAAAACCAGAATTTTAACACAAAAATAGCCTATTTTTGAATACGGTAGTCATTTTCACCATGAAGACAAATCTAGAGGTCAATTTTTTTTTTTTTAATTTAAGTATATTACATAAGCTTTAATTTAATATATATAAGTGTCAGTATTTCTGGAACACTTTCAAAAATTAAATTGATAATGTACTAGTTTCAATACGCATGTTTAAAGTTTTGACCCCCCTAGTATAAAGGGGTATGATCTGATTTACAAAAAAAGTGTGTCAGATAAAAAGGGTATATAAAAATTATTTATTGAAAAATAATAATATTGATCCATACATTTTTCCAATGGTTATAGCAATATAAATTTTAAAATATAAAATCGAGAATTTTTTCACGAAAATCGTACGTTTTTCTTTAAATTTGATGTCCGTTTTCACCATGAAGACAAATCTAGAGGTCAAATTTTTTTTTCAAATTAAAGTATATTACATAAGTTTTAATTTAAGGTATATATAAAAGTGTCAGTCTTTACGGAACATTTTCAAAAGTTTATTTGAAAAAGTTAATTTTTTGTAAAAAAGTTACCATTTTGAAACCCTTCCTGTGGGCTGGTAAAGGGTCAAATATTCACAAAAGTATACAAAATGATAGGTAAATACTTCAGATATCTATAAAAAAAAAATTATATTGATTCGGTCATTTTAAAAAAAGTTATAGTAGTTTTAAGCAACGAAATTGAAAAAATGTCGAAAATTAGTGATTTTTAAATATGTAATTTTTTGGGGGATATTCCCCGTTTACGGCGAACGAGGGAATGTTTTTCAATTTTTGAGGGTAATGTCTTCAACTAGATACGATTTGTGATCTTTTGACGTATTGTTGAAAGAAATCGGTCCAATGAGAGCTGAGAAAAAGTGGCAACAGACACAAAAAAAAAATAATAAAAAAAAAAAACACATCATAATAAAATTAATACCTTATCAGCTTCGCATCGAAGCTAACATATTTTTTTTACAAATTTTTATATATAGGTAAGGATTAATATTAAAATATATCATTAGCTCCCCAATATTTTTATTCTATATCTGCCTATTGAAGTATGCATAATTATACATAGATTTATTATATATATAATCATAAATATTATTTAAAGATCTCAAATCGTTATTCATTATCATTTAAAATCAGCTCATTTTATAAAATTAAAGAAGTACACAGATTATAATGAGATTTTATAATGCAGTGCTATATTTACAAAATGCAGTCTGGACCACTCCCAATAATATAAAATAGGGAAGCATCTTCAGGAATATTTCGTTTAATACTACCTGAAAGATTCAATTTGAACATTTTTATGACAAAGTATGGTTGTTCTACATAGTTTTATTTTAAAAATCTTTGTTACAATCTAGCATCAATTGTAACTATATCAATTTAATAGAGATAGACAAGCCAGGGATAGTAAAAACCTTAATTGAATTATTTAATAATAATTTTTTTGAATAATAATTTTTCAACATACCTTTTTAAAATATTTTTGACTTTTACAAACAAAAAAGTATGAAACAATAAACAGTTTTCATGATAATATCCAAATATTTTATAAAAAGGGTTAAATATTTTGAATTTCAACTAATTATTATATGAGAGCAGATTAAATTCCTTATGTGACCATATCACACACACAATCGAAAAGTGCAACAGCGTAGGGCATTAAAATTAAAAGAACGCATAAGAGGCGTCAAAATTAGGAGGATAACGCAAAAATAATTTCAGCACATGGTGCTAAAGAGCAAAGCTGACTACGGCTGATGATGAAGATTTAAGATTAGAATTTAAATTTTATTTCATAAATTTAGAATGAAAATATGATAAAATACATTTAAACGTATACATTCTATATACGTTGTACATATATACTAGTAGATAAACTTTTAAAAATATATACTACTGCATTCAACACAGACATCACAATTATTCACAAACTATATCGACAACAGTTAACTAAATATATATATTTTAAATATCTTTGTACACGTGATCATGACAAAAAGTTCAAATATTTATTGGACAAAATTAATGCATTTTTCAAAATTAATTTTTGATATTTTTTAAAAATTATTATATAAAAATGATTGTTAAATGATAATAGTTATCAGTGAGATTTAAATAGTTTTAATTACATCAAGCTATTTTATTTCAATTAACACTATTTACACGTCTGTAGTGTTCTTGTTTAAAAAAATTGACTAAACGTATAAACAATATTTAAGCATCACTGTTTTTTGGAAAAATTATTTAAAAATTTTAAATTATTTGCAAAAAAAATTTCCTGACATTATTTTTTTAAGACACTCTTAAAATACTTATTATTTTTCTATTTTTATGAATTAAAAATTATTTTAACTTAAAAGTATTTATAAACTGTTTAATTAAGTAAACTGATTTCCAAAAAACAGGGTTTGATATAACTTGATGGAAAAAACTTAAATATCATAAACAAACTGATTAAATAAACCTACTTGTGATCTTTTAAAAGAAGTTTTTTTATGAAATCCTTGGCATCATTAGATATAGAATCAAATGCTTCATCATCAAAATCATATTGGGCAATTGTGACGTTTGCCATAGTTTCCACGTCAGTTTCTCCCATAAATGGTGATAAACCTGATAGCCTATTATTAAATAAAAAATAGAAGAATTATACCTTGGATTTAGGAGGGCTGTAAATTATTAATATACCTTATATAGATATCTACACAAAGTAATGCAAGATGGTTGTATTTCTCAACTTTAAACTTAAATAGTTAATGTAAAATTTATGATTTCTCTCAATAAGCTTTTAAATAGTTTTTTTAAAATTGGTCTACTTGTTTTTTAAAAAAAGAAAACTACTCATATGTAGCAAGTTGGGCTTAGATTTTTAAATAATAAATACTTATGTTTAGTAAATTATTTATAAAATATTATAAAAAAATACTGCAAAATATATTTTAAGTACCAAAATTTATAAAATACAGAAAGAAATTACTTACAATACATAGCATATTACGCCAACGGACCACATATCTGTGCCAAACCCAATAGCATCAAAGTTAACTACTTCAGGTGCTACAAATTCCGGCGTACCAAAAAGAACTTGAAGTTTATGTTGTGGATTAAATTTTCTCGCTAAGCCAAAATCAATAATTTTTATACGATTGCCAGTTTTTGTTAGGCATAATATATTTTCAGGCTGTAATAAAAATAATTATTAAAATTTAATTCCATAAGGGCGTTATTTACAGAGAATATTTCTATTAATAAAGCTGTTCAGTGAACATTTTTTATAGTCTAGTTTTTTTATTTAATTACTGGACGATCACCTAGTTGATAAAATAACTTTTTTTAAAAAGTATCAACTTTTTAAATGAAAAAAAAAAAGTCACCCAGTCAAAATTCTTTAAAATATTATCAGGTCATTTGAGGAAGAAAATTAAATACCCCGCCAGTAAGTTTAAAGTAATTTTTTTTTAATATGATGATACAAAGACTAGATCGAAAAGGTACTTTACGACTATAGTGAAATTTTTTATCTTAATTTGACCTATTATCATATCATGGTTATTCCATGTCAAATAATCTAAATGTGAGCTAATTTTTTAGACTTTTTTGAAAATTTGATAATATTTAAGACAAGGTTAATAATACCAAAGAAACACTTTTTTTAATAGATTTTCTTGACCTAGACATTTCGACAATGTAAAATTATATGTAAAAAAACTACCACTTTACAGTTCTATAAACTTGGATGCTGTGCCAAAAATTATGAACTTTATACTCGTATAACTTCGGTGACCATAAATAAATTTTATAGGAGCTTCTATAAGTATTTCGGAGTATGATAAACATTTGGTATTAAAAGTTACAAATTTAAAATTTGACGAATTCCATTGTTCCAAAACTTTCTTACCAACTTTATTTTTATAGATGTTTAGTGTACATTTTCCCTTTATGAGACTATGGTGTTTTAAATTAGAGGATGAAAATAATATTGTTGTCAAATATATAACTTAATATACCAATAAATATTGTTGATTGATTCAAACCAGATAAATTTAACTATAGTCTTTTATTGAATATTTAGTCTTAGATGAAGTCACATAATGCACAATCATATTATCAAAATATCTTATCGTGATTTATTATTATTTGTATTGTTATTTTATAGTTCTTATATAGCATCTTGAATTTAATTAGATCTAAGTATTTTGATTTTAAATTTCCTTGTGTCATAGTAGTTTAAATATTTGTTGACGTGGTTTGTAATTGAAGATATGTGCGTAATTCTATTATTCTTTTATTTTCCAGATTTATTTATTTATATGTAAAATATGGATTATTGTACTGGAATAATTAAAAAAGAAGTATGTCAAAAAAATTCCTATGGATAGGCAGATAATATGATGTTTAACATTAAATATTTATCTGCTGAAAACCAGCATTTAATCGACTTTTTTATTAATTCGTCCAAATCATTAAGTAACACAAAATGGCACTTAAACAATTATTTTTCATTATTTAGTAGATCCTGTTATAATATTTTTAATTAAGACAAAACATCTATTTAGAAAGTCTTTGGAAAAATAAATAAAAATATTGTTCAAAAATATCCTAATTTTAAAATGTTCTAGTAAGGCGTTAAAGAAGATGTTTTTTTAAAATATTACACAATTCGACTGCTAATTTAAATACGAATAGTGGTAGTATTGCACTTTTGAAAGCTACAAGATAATATTGAAATTTTGAATACTAATAACTCGACGTTCTGATATTGTACAAAAAAAGTAGATTATTTAAGCTAAACTGTAAAAAGTAAACTTAATACATATAAAATTCACATATTCTTCAAAAAAAAAAAAAAAAAATGATCTCAAACACTAAAACTAACGATTATTATGAATTAATTAATAATTTAAAGATTAAATTTAAAAAAATTACTTAAATTGATAAAAAAATAAGAAATTTAAGATTATTACCTAAGTCATGGGCAATTAATAAGATTTGTGAAGAGTTTGGTACTATCAAAATAATTCAATAAACTTATACTTATAAAAAACTCTTGTAAAAATTAAAAAAAAAATTTAATCATGGAAACCAAAGTTTTACAAGTATAAAGTTTAAAATGTAGTTTATGGCAAAACACCAAAGTTTATAGCTCTTCTAAGTAAACAAAGATAATTTTTTTTAATCATAAAAAAAAAAACCCAGCACAGAGGGGTCGCAGCACAGTGGTGACGTGGCATAGATGGATCAAGTATAATGATATCTGACAGTGATTAAAATCACTATCAAAAAAAAACGCTTCGATGCAAATCTCTAGATATTGTTTAATTTTAAAAAATTGGTGAATTATTCCAAAAGCCACATGATCTGCTAGTTCCTTATTAATATCCTGATTAAGATAAAGTATATCGAATGAAAAAGAGATTATTAAAAAATAATATTTCTCATAAAAAAATTGTATTGATCTATACACTTTTCAATATTTCATAGCATTATATAGTTAAAAATGTAAAAAATAAAATCGAGAATTTTCACACAATAATAGCATTCGGTAGCCATTTTCACCGTGAATATAAACTAAAGTCCTAATTTTTTTTTTTGCATAATAAAGTAAATTACATTAGCTTTAATTTAAGATATATATAAAAGTGTCAGACTTTCCGGAACACTTTCAAAATTTAAGTTGAAAAAGTAAATTTTTTTGTAAAAAAGTTGTCAATTTAAATCCCCCC
>NW_026099572.1:68399044-68419542 GCF_025091365.1 Daktulosphaira vitifoliae | reverse complement strand
AAAAAAAAATTATATTGATATGTTTATTTTTGAAAAAGTTACGGCAGTTTTTAGTAAAAAAAATTGAAAAAATTTCGAAAATTAGCGATTTTTAAATTTGTAATTTTTTTGGAGGTTTCCCCCATTTACGGGGAAAGAGGGAAATTTTTTCAATTTTTAAGGGTAATATCTTTGACTAGATACTATTTGTGATCTTTTGACGTATCGTTGAAAGAAATCCGTTCGGTGAGAGCTGAGAAAAAGTGGTAACAGACACAAAAAAAAACACAACTTAGTAAAACCAATACCTTCTCAGCTTCGCATCGAAGCTAAANAAAAAAAAAAAAAAAAAAAAAAAAACACATCTTAGTAAAACCAATACCTTCTCAGCTTGGCATCGAAGCTAAAAATGACCTGAATAACTAAGAATTTTTTTTATAAGAATTTTTATAGAACAGATGTTATAAGCTATCATAAGATCACCAAATAAAAAACATAGGAAAGTATAGAGACACGAATAAAATAGTAGAAGATCATCTGTGGTAACTGATGGTTATCACAGAAGGTGAGGTAGCCTTGATGGTAAGACATGGAATGTAAGGCCGTGAAAAATATAAACCATATTTTATATAAAAAAATAAATGTATAATACCTTTAGATCAAGATGTAGAATATTTTTGGAGTGAATGAACTGTACGCCTTCACATATTTGTCTCATAAATACAGTTACTGATTTTTCAGTTAAAATAAAATCATCATCAATTACCCTTTCAAATAGCTCTCCGCCTTCAATTCTGCATAATATATTTTTAATAATTTGTTATTGTTAAACATTTATTTGATAATAACTAAATTTTAACCATATATGAGGGAGACCAAGGCTATTTGACTCACTTTTTACGCTTTTCGCTCTTATATAAGTAATATTTCAGATAAAGAGATAAAGTTTCCCAGATAGTTTCAAAAATACATAAGCTTTAATATGACAAAATTATTTTTTTGAATTATTACCCTATTTAGAAACTAAGATGAAAACGTTAAAAATAAATTTTGTGTCAACTTGTTGCAGCAATGAGGTAAATCAACACAATACTTAATATATCTATACTTAAGACTGACAAATTTCTTTAATATTAAAATTTTAATGAAATAAACAGAAACTGTTAATATATTGATTAATTTGATCATTTTTTCACTCTCATTAAAAAACTAAATAATTAAAAAATTGATAATATCATAAATTAATTAAAATGGCCGACCCCAAGTAGTTGGGATTAAGGCGAGGAAGACGAAGATACAAGATAAATTAATATTAATATTTATGAATTTAATCTCTCAAAAACATTATTTAAGATTATTTTTATTAAATATTAGATTTTGACATAGGTTTTAAGACTAAACTAAGCCTGTGTTTATGTATCATGCCAACATGTACCAATTAGCCCATGATTTTTTTATTTTATTCAACTTAAATATTTAGTTTTAAATTAATATTTTTAATTTTTAATAATTTAAGCCACAAGCGATCAATTTTTATTACTCAACTTATTTAAAATGATCTTTTTTTGAGGATAAATTATTATGAAAATAATAAAAAAGACATATCTTAAACTTAATTTCAAATATTAAAATTTTATTAGGAGTTATATTTCGTATACTTATAGGTTTTTCCAAACTGCTTAAAATTTACTTTTTACCTCAAAATTACCATTTCTATGATAAATAACTAAAATTAAAAAAATATTTTAATGTTTCTTTAAAAATATTATTAATAAAATGGTGCAATTAGATTTTGTCCAATTTAAACTCTTTGATAAATAATTGACTTATGTCAACTTGCCACGGCTTCCCCTACACATTTTACTCATCAAAGATGTACTTTAATTAAATAAAATCAAATAATTGAATAATTACAGTTCAAGTATAAAACACATAGCATTATTAGCTTCAAATGCGTCGTATAGTTGAATGAGTCGAGGATGTTGAAGTTCACACATGATCTCTACTTCTCGTTCTACGTTACATCTGTCTTGTTTGTGTACAATTCCGACAAACTTAGCAGCTAACATGAGGCCCGTAGACTTTTCTCGGCATTTGAACACTGTGCCGAATTTTCCCCTTTAAAATAAATTCTAAATCATTAATTTATATTATGTATAAATTATCAATGAATAACTGAAAATAAAAACATTACAATTTTTTTGACTTTCGATATAATATGTATCTTATTTTTAACAAAACAAGCATTAAAATTATGTAAAAATCTATCGGAAGTAAAAAACTTCTGAGTGACTGAAGAATAAGAACATAATTTTTTGAACAAAACTGGTCCCCTAAATAACTAGAAGAGTAAAATACCTCTATTCAGTAACAGATTACAAGAATAAAATTGACATTTTATCCAGATCTGGATTAATGGATGAGTTGTTCACAGGGACTCTTACAACTACAAGTTGTAGGAACTTTTCTTTAAAAACAAATAAAATGACCTCATTAGTCAACGAACAGTTAATAATTTTTTAATAATTATTCTCAAAAAAATTTTTTATAATTATAATTTAAAAATTTTTATAATTAACGAACCCAAAAATTTTAATTTATCATTTCATGTTAAAATTGTAATTTTCCAGTGAATGATCAGTTATTGATATAATATCAAAAAAAATTGATATTGAAGTATGACTTAATTTAATTTTTTCATGTAATAAAAACTACTGTCAACAACTTGTTACAATCAGAGAAGACAATTTTTAGTTAAATATTCAATGGAGTTCATTCACTGGTAACATTATCCTAAGTTGTAATCTAAAATATACGTAAAGCTGGAGACCCCTACCGATACTATAAAAAGGTGATATGCAAAAAAAAATTAAATTTCTTATTTGCTTGAAGTGCTTTAGGATATATCCATGTTTAAAGTTGATTTCTGACGTTTCGGACTCATTGCAGAGTCTATACTACACTATACTTGAGTATAGTTGCAGCCACCGACTAGCAACCATCACTCTGAAGATGGACTCTGCAATGAGTTCGAAACGTCAGAACTCAACTGTAAACATGGATATATCCTCAAGCAACAAGACAATCCATGACAGTTTTAACACATTCATAAATTTCTTATTGCTAAGAAAAAGTTATTTAAAGTAATAGAAAAATTATAAATCCCCATTAACATACCTTTTTGTATAATTTTCATTATATATATTTTACATTTTAGGTATGATAAATAGATTTAAAAATTTTTAAGCATAATTGATATGAAGAAATTATTAACACAACAAATCTGGGAAATCAAACTTTCAAATTTGATTATTATTTATTTGTAAGTAAATTCAACGGGTACGATAAAATAAATTAAAAATTTGAATCAGACTTAATAAAAAGAAAGCAATTTATATACATCTAATAGTGCATAATAATATCTTGATATAGTAATACAAATATAAATAATTAAAAATTCGTACCATTTTTAATTACTAATCAATATATATATACGAGTAATAATCATTTTCAAAACTGTAACGAGTATTTGAGGATTGAGAATAATCACTTTCAATGCAAGAACATATGATGATAATTTAAATAGTTGGCACTACTGTATGGATAACTTCTGGATATATTTGCTGAATAATGCTCATATCATTGTTATGAACAATGTGCAATGATAACACATCACTTAATAATTCTGAACTTTGTTTAACTAATCTTAACAACTAAACTAGTATTAAATCTAATTTTTTTAAGCTAAAAACCTTAAACTATGTAAGTATTTTTTTAATTATATAGCTGTTTAAATAGTGAAGATTTTTATCGATAACAAGTTTTATGATGAGCGTTTCATCTCTTTATATTTTAGAGCTTTTTAATAATACATTTTTAATTTTAACATAATTAATTTTTTAAATAATATTTTATTACAAAAAATATAAACATTACTTAATATTAAAAAACATGGCCCTACTTTAATAAGTATACTTTTTTTGTCATTCGTTGAACATCTAAAATGAATAATTTACAATTTAAATTTTATTACTTGAATATTAAAAACAAAATATTACCTTTTCTTATAGTTATAAGCTATATATTTTTACAAAACAAGAAAAAAAAATTTATCCTAACCAAAGAAAAATTTAGATTTATTATTAAAAAATTATATTTTTATAAAAAAGTTGTACATTTTTCAAATAGACATTTTTAAGATTCAAATTTTATTTTGTTAGTTTATATTTTACCTTTAAATATTTAAAAATATAATAAATTATCCATTAATTTTTTTAAGTATATTAAAATTCTAAGTAATCTGCAGTTAATACAGTTTTTTTTTTTAAATATAATCTTGGGTAATGAGATTATCTTATAATTTTCCTTTTGATCCCTAAAACTTGATCTCTGTACTTATATCTAAAAATTGGGCAAGAACCATTGCTCCTCACAAATGAAAAAAAAAAATTATTTGTGATTACATTATTTTCTTTAGTCTCTCAAATATTTTGTTGAATGTCAGACTATTCTTAAGTTTAAAAAAATTTTCATTTGCTAGTTTATTATATTTTTATTTAATTATTAATACTATTCAAATAAACCAACTTTTATAAAAATGAATAAATATAATCAAATTATTAATACATATAAAATTATTTAGATTGCTTATATTGTTTTTAGACAATTGGCATTAAAAGCATAAATCTTAAAAATAGATTCAAATAAACTAACACTCAGGTTGTCATTACCTAACAGGCTAATCTGTTTCAGACTAGGTGTCTATTTGAGACAGTAAACAATATAATGATTTTAAACCTAATTATCTTCCTTTTTATTTTTTAAATTATTAGATTCATAGTTTCCATATATAAAACAATTGTTAAACTATCTTGCATAATTTTAAATTCTTATTAACTTTTCATACTTTTATAAGAAAATATATTGTTTTATTGTATTTTACTATAATCAAAGATAAGTTTAATGTTCTTACCGTCCTATTTCAGATTGTAGGTCATAATGTTCTTTCATGTCTACTCCTTTTCGTATTTTGATATCTTTGTATGGAAAACTTGGTTCCAACTCTACAAAAAAAAAAATCCCAGACTACTAACAAATAATTAAAATTGTATTTATAAATATTTAAATTAATAGTTTAACCAATATTTTTTAGATTTATAATGGCTCAAAAAGAAATTGAAATATCAGAGTTAGAAGAATTACAAGCTAAAAAACTTTGGCATCAGCTAACTTTAAAGCTTTTAGTGTATGTTAAAGACCCCAATGTTCAGAAAAAAGCTAATTTGTTGTATTTTTATTCCAAATTTATTCATCCAATTGAATCCAAAATGAATTATTTTGCTCTTGTTGAAATAATTTCATACATAATTCCACTTTACAAAGATCCAAAAGTGGCAGTTGCATTTTTAGAAACCATTGAGACAAAAGTTAAGGATAATATTGAAGCTTTAGTTTTTGCAAAAGTATTAAGAGGTGAAATTTTATTAGAAAAATTGAAAAATCAACCAGAAACTTTAATTCTCATTACAGAAATTGACAAGTTGTTAAGTGATCTAGATGAAATATCTCCTGTTCATAGTCGATACTATTTGTTAGCTAGCCAATTATATCGTCTTCAAGGGAAGCATACTGAATACTATCGCACCTGTTTAAAGTATCTAGGTGCAATAGACTTGTCAACAATAAACCAACAAGACCAATTGAAGAATGCATTTTTATTAGGTCTTGCTGCTTTACTAAGTGATGATATTTATAATCTTGGAGAATTGTTAATGCATCCTATTTTGGATTCTTTAACAAATACCTCTAACTACTGGCTAGTTGAATTATTACATGCTTTTAATAACGGGGATATTACAAAATTTGCCAAAATGAAGCCACAGTGGGCATCTATTCCTGATATAGCTGTCCAAGAACATAAACTAAGACAGAAAATTTCATTGTTGTGTCTTATGGAAATGACATTTAAGCGGCAAGCTAAAAATAGATGCTTGTCATTCCAGGAAATAGCACAAGAAACTCAGCTATCGTTAGACCAAATTGAAATGTTAGTAATGAAAGCATTATCATTGGGATTAGTAAGAGGTAAAATTGATCAAGTTAACGAAGTAGTGAATTTGGAATGGGTACAACCCAGGGTGATGAACAAAACTCCAATATCTGGCATGATTAACAGATTAGATTCCTGGTGTAGTGAAGTCAAAAATATGCAGTATAGAATGCAAGATGAAGCTCAGGAATTTTTGAAAGTTTAAATAGAATTCATTTTTTTATTAAAATCTTTATAAAATATTTATTTAGAAATGTAAAATATTGTATTAACATAAACAATTTTATCAATCACAAAATATATAATTTCATATATCATCAGAATTATTTTATATTTCTTAAAAATATGTAAAGTTTCATTAAACAGTATGTGTCTTTAAACATGCCGTTTTCTTTTAATTTGTATATGATATTTTACTTGTGTAACTCTTTGGCATTTATTCAATGAATCATTTCTATAACATACTCAAAATTAAAAAGAGCCAATTAATAAAGTTTAATGTAGAGTTTTTGTTCGGGTTTGTGAAATATTTTTGCACTTTTTTATTGTTGTTTTTTAGCGTGTGGTTAGAACTATGCCAATACTTTCATAAACATCGCATATAGTAGTTAGAGACTAAATAAAATAGGTGAGAAAATCTTTTCTATAATTACGTAATAGTAATCCTTTTTAGGAACCTATTCTGGTAGCTAATACATTTATTTTGTAAATAAGTCAGTACTTCTATAATCTTTTATTTTAAGGACATATCCTTGTTTTAATGGATGCAAGAAAAAAATGAACGAATTAGGTTGCCAAAAGATATTAGTATATAATAATTACAAAAAAAATCAAACAAAGCGGGAATGTAGCGGCCCGTCGAGGTCAGTCTAAATATAGCATTTCATATCCACTACCATCTCACCCACAGTCAGCTGGTAATGCAAATATTTTTAAGACTGAGATGAAACGGTTCTGTTTTCCCACATTAGAATTCATTGTAAGTGACACTATATAATTAACGTTTGTTTTTAGCTATCAGCGTTCTTACTAAAATGTATTTATTTATTACAAGTCTAATGATAATTTTGAAGTACAATTTATTATGACAAGATTTTTAAATTAAAAATTAAAAAAAATTTATCTATTATTACCTCCGACCGGATCAGATTCGTCGACTTTGATCATGGCGTTTCTTTAGTCGTGAATTTTCTGAGTTGTACTAAAAAAAGTTTCTCTATAAATTGTAAAATTAAAATAAAATTTAACTATACTTCAATGGACGAGTTCATTATGATGATAAATTTCTTTTAATAAATATTTTTATTGCTATATATCCAATAATTACTGTAAATAATTAAATTCTTTACATAAAACTTTCCCTTTTTTTAATTATTTAGCGGTAACAAAATGAATGATAAATATTTCAATCATACACATAATATCATGTGTTGAATAATGAAGGATGATTAAAATTCTTTTTTGGATAATTGTTTTGATATTATTTCTTATAATTAAGCTAATTCGCCCAATACAGTGTATTTTACAATACATCTCAATATATTGTTACTATTATGTTAATAAAAATTACAACGGTTTATATCGGAAATTGATATACAAATTTAGCCTGGTTACATACGCTGTTATTTAAAATATTTTAATTGTTTATTTATAGAATTGACTTTGATTTGGAGATATTTAAATGACGTATCATGAATTATGAATTTTGTATTCTATTGAAATGAGATACCAATAAGTGAAGTGATATTCCTACTTACCTTAAATATTTTATCAATATATTTTAAGTCGGCGTAATAATAAAAATCTACAAATAATAAATCAAATACAAACTCACAGCTTACTTAAAATAGAAAACGCACAAACGCATGCGTACACATTAGAACGCGAAAATTATAAGTTGTAACGTATAACTGAAACCGCTTTACTGCTTAACTCGAACAACTATAATTTAACAATAATAACGTTGAGGTCCGGCACAACGTTTTTACTTTAACATTGTTATTGTATAATTCTATCGCTATTTAGAGTCTGCGGCAGTGTTCCTAACAGCACAGCACACCGACAGCGGTAATGATCGAACACACCGAGTGGACTAATAAACAAATGAGCTGCAGCATGTGATGACATTTGTGTACGCATGTTATGTACCTACACATATTAAATGATCAAACAAATCACGTGTTATAACCAATGCTGTTGATACTTATCCTAGAGGATCAGTATTTGATTTTTTTATTCAATAAACCAATTTTTAAATGGAGCCAATATATATATATATATACATATATAATGGGTGATATATAGAGAAACATATTCTAATTACTGTAATTGATTTCATGAAAAAGATACTTAAAAAATAAGTCTTTTTTTCCTCGCTTTAATCCCAAATACTTGGGGTCGGCCACCTTTATCCTAAACTTCCACTTGACACGATCGCCCACATTATCGACGCTAATTCAGTCGTCCTCATATTACATTCAATAACATTCTATTTACTTAAAGAATAAGTAATCAAGAAAACAAATTTTGGAGGTGGTGGTGTGTTACAGTAATTTTTTTTTATTATGCAATACTTAAAAATTTAACATTGGCGCCCCTGAATACATACAGTTAAATATATTTATAATAAATTTGATATGTTCCTAATATCTTTAACACAGCGAATGCTAATGAATTTAAAAGTCTAAGCAATGATTCATATTGAACAGTCTNTTTAACGAATTTAAAAGTCTAAGCAATGATTCATATTGAACAGTCTGTCTGTTCAAATGTTGGTAGGAAAACCGATAAAGTTTTTAGTCCCACAGGACTAAGGATATTTTAAAATTATGTTCTGTCCGTTCGTTAATAGACTATAAACGGACAGACAACCCAACCTAAAAATTGTAGGTTCCAGTTCGTCCATAGAATAATTTACTTTTCTGTAGATTATGAGATTCTCGGTAGACAATTTCATCACAATTTGTCGTGTCATACTTAATCATTTTTACATATAAAGATTTTTAGCTTCGATGAGAAGCTTAGAAGGTATTGGTTTTACTATGATGTGTTTTATTTTTTATTTTTTTGTGTCTGTTACCACTTTTTTTCAGCTCTCATCGAACGGATTTCTTTCAACGATACGTCAAAAGATCACAAATCGTACCTAGTCGAAGACATTACTCTCAAAAATTAAAAAAAATTCCCTCGTTCCTCGTAAACGGGAGAAATCTCCAAAAAAACTACAAATTTAAAAATCTCTAATTTTCGAAATTATTTCAATTATTTTTACTTAAACTGCCATAACTTTTTCAAAAATTACCAAATTAATATAATTTTTTTATAGATGCTTGATGTCTTTACCTATCATTTGATATATTTTTTTTATAAATCTGACTTTTTACCTGCCCACAGGGGGGATTTAAAATGACAACTTTTTCACAAAAAATTAACTTTTTCAACTTAACTTTTGAAAGTGTTCCGGAAGGTGTGACACTTTTATATATATCTTAAATTAAAGCTAATGTAATATACTTTAATTTGAAAAAAAAAATTTGATCTCTGGACTTATCTTCATGGTGAAAATGGCTACCAAATGCTACTTTTGTGTGAAAATTTTCGATTTTATATTTTACATTTTTTACTTTAAAATGCTATAACTTTTTAAAAAATATATGGATCAATACAATTTTTCTATGAAAAGTAGTATTTATATACATCTTTCATTTGACATACTTTTTTTTTAAATCAGACCATTTCCCTATATACGGAGGGGGCTTCAAATCTAAATAATGCATATAGAAAGTAAAATTTTTTCAACTTAACTTTTGAAAGTGTTCCGGAAGGTCTGACACTTTTATATATATTTTAAATTAAAGGTAATGTAATATACTTTATTATGGAAAAAAAAATTTGACCTCTGTACTTGTCTTCGTGGTGAAAATGGCTACCAAATGCTATTTTTGTATGAAAATTCTCGATTTTATTTTTTACATTTTTAACTTTATAATGCTATAACATACTGAAAAGTGTATGGATCAACACAATTTTTTTATTAGAAATAATATTTTTTAATAATCCCTTTTTCATTCAGTATATAAATAAGGAAATAGCAGATCATGTAGCTTTTGGAATAATCCACCAATTTTTAAAATTAAACACTATCTAAAGATTTAATTAAAGATAATTAATTTATAATAATTATAAAAGTTAACTTTTTAAAATGCATCCCCTACTGTATAAAGTTATAATTTATGTATGAACCACTTGTTTCGCTTATTAAACTATAGTCTTTTATTAGAAGTTTTTTTGAGGAGCGTAAGTCCCCAATTTTATCAAACTCTCATTCATTCCATATAAATTAAACCTATATTATATTAATGCTTTCATAACAAGCTTTATGATTAAGGAAAAAACGCCCCCTAAACTTGTTTTTTATGAAAAAAATAGGCTGCCGAATTAAACATTTACTAATTTTAACGTCATAAAATAATTTGTATGTAATTTAATTTAGAGACGTCGTACTTTAGACATATTAAGGGTTCGAACTCTATACCAGTAAAAAACACTCTTTCTCTAAATAAATTTACTAATGTTTCTTCACGTGTATCCGATGGGTTTTGTGATGGTGATATTAGTAGATGTCAATCTGTACTAGAAGAGTTCTTAGACTTTTTCTGGTAGGACAAGAGGGTTGATATACATAAGAATTTTTTTTATCCTTGCTATCTTTAAATTCTATTTTTACTATATATTTATTTTCATCATAGGGGATTTATTCTCCACAGCCGCCTTGTGAGAATGTCTATAATCTATATTAGTGTACTGAGCCGGGTCATGATTATAGTGGGTTTATTAAAATATAATATATGCTGAAAAGCTCATTAAAATCATATATTGTATGTTGTTAAATCCAAACTCTCCTTTTATTTGGATTATTAACTACTACTAGGGGTTACTGAAGTACGCGCCGCCAGGCATGAGCTCCGCTGAGAACGCAACCGGTCCCTCGAACCCGATCGGCTGGACAGGTGGGTGGACCGGACTCACGGTGAGATGACTTATCGTCTCACCCAAGTGATGTCCGGCCACGGCTGCTTTAACAAGTACTTACACCGTATTCATAAAGCAGCCGCGCCGACGTGCGACCACTGTTTGGATCGCCTGGGAGAGGCTGATAGCGCACTGCACACCCTCTTCCGGTGCAAGGCGTGGGCCCAGGAGCGGGACTCTTTGGAGTCTCGACTGAGGTCCACGTTTCGAGTCGGGTCCATGGTGGACCTGATGTTGAGGAGTCGGGAGGCGTGAAAGCTCGTCCAGGCGTTCGCCGAATCCGTCTTATTAAAGAAGGAGGAAGCGGAACGCCTGAGACAGAGGCAGCCACGCCGCCCGGCACAGGAGTACCTGAGGCGCTGGTTTAGGTCGGCGTCTTAGGTATTCGTGTTTTATGTTTTTGTTTCGTGAGTTATTTGTGCCCCCTTCGCAAAGTCCTGCCCCCACCTTCACGTGGTGCAACCTGGGCAACGGATCCCACTCTGGGATCCGGCTAACGGGGGAGGCCACACCACGTTGTGAATCAGCTCTTGTTTAATTTCGGGCTGATTCACAACGTGGTGGTGTGAGTTTTAAAGACGGCGTGGGCCGCCCTGAAGTAATACCTAACGGTAGTTCCAGGGCGGTCTACAACCAAGCCAATCGGAGAAAATTAAAAAAAAAAAAAAAAAGTGAACGAGGGATCCCGTTTCGCTGCGCTACAGTGTCGGTTGGATCGGGCTCTACGGGGCTACGAAACGTTGGCACGAACGCAGTCTCCCTAGCTCGCGGAATCGGACTGACGAATAAGCGGTCGCGGGCAATGAGCTCCTCGTTCGCTCGTTAACCCTGCAGATATGCAGGGTAGCCGTGATATAAGCCACTCCTAGAGTGGACGAATAAGCGGTAGCGATCGAGGGTAATTTCATAACGGGCGGGTGGATCCGATAGCATGGTAAGGCGACCACCTAGGTGAAGGTAACACCGAAAACAAATCCCCTGGCGGTAGGTAAAACGCAGGGAAGGACACCCGTAAAAACCAATCATGGAAGGAAACCATTATAAATATACCGTTACGGTTCCAGAAAGTTCGGATCCTTCAGGACCGGCTGGGAAGAGTGTTGTTGCAGGCTCGACCCGGTCGTCATCTAGCGACTGCATCGAAACCGTGGGACTGGTGAGGCAGGGTACAGGGGGCGTTCGCACCCAAGTTACTGCTGGAGGATGTGGCAAGCAGGCATCCTCCGGTGGCCTTAGGGCCACCGAGGTTACTGCCCGATGCGTAGGCATCAGCCGGGAATCGGTAGAGGAGTGGTCGGACATAAGGGCTCGTTTTACAAACGAGATTCCTTTGTCCCGCTCCGATCACGAGAAATAGACGCAAATCCAGCCGCGATTGGAGCGCGAAAGTTTGGAGTTCTTACCGTACGGAGGCTTCCGGTCCCCCTGGGACTTCCGTATGTCGGTAGACTCTATATTGCGCATGATGCGTGAGGACCTCGCTGCAAGTGGCGGTTTTAGCCCGGAACGGACTCAACCATATAATCCCTTTGAGAGAGTGATGGAGGAGTCAGAGCGGGCGAACCTAATGTCTCGCTGCGTCTCTGCGCTGAGGGGAGACAGCGACAACGCGACCGATCGTGTCGTTAAGGCCGCTAGACTTGCCCTCAGCGAGATCCTATCTCGGCATAAGAGTGATCTCACTCTCTTCGACGCAGGTATGGGTCTAAGAGACGCCGTCGAGGCGTATGATTATACCAACTGGCTAGCCCAAAATGGTGGTAGTGGGTCGGGAAACTCGCGCGTGGAGGGACGTAGTCCGCCCGAATTGATTAGTGCGGGAACAATAGGTGAGGACGAAACTATGCGGGGAAAGCGCAAAGAAGCGTCCCCGACATCAGATGGCATCGTGACGGTCACCTTGGATGATACTCCTCCAGAGGTACCAATCCCGCTCGTGAATACACCCGGAAGGGTTCCAGACGCGAAGCGGAGGAATTGCGGGGAGCTCGCGGCTGCCGACCTCTTCAACGAGGACGGTACGCCGCGGTTCAAGCTGGACCGGGCAAGCTCGAGGTCGGTCCTCACGGCCGGTCTTGAACTGGCGTGCTTGCAGGCGAGACGGCTTGAGAACATGGTTCTCGTCGTGACGCCGCACGACCATATTAAATCGACCATAAGGGATCTGATAAGGAGTGTTCGCTCCTTGAACGATCTCGAGCAGACCCGCACTCCGGAGGAGGAGGTGCCAACCGTCGATTCGTCGACGCAGACGGACCCTCCGGAGGTTACGGTCAGTGTCGTTGTGGACCCGGACACCGAGGCCGCCGTGCCGACGAGTCCCAACGCGATTGCGGCACCCATCATCCAGCCATCCACCGCGAGAAATGGTAAACGAGTCCGTAAGAGACGGAGGAGACAGCGGAGAGGGGAGAATGCCCATAAACCGGTGACGGTAGTGGCTCCGTGCGCATCGGAACCGCCGCATCAAACTGCGATAGCGGTAACGCCAGTCACCTGGTCGGAGGTCACTAGGCGCAATACTGCAAAGCCAGTGGTCGACCCTCGCCCTAATCCCGGGCTCCCCGCCTCGACTCGGAGACCGTTGATAAAGGCGAAGGCCCCGCGGACTAAGGCTGTCATTATTGGTTCCCTCAAAGAGGACCAAAAATACTCGGCCGTGGTTAAAACCGTCATGAATGTGGTTGACTTACAGGCACTGGGCGTTGTGGTCTCCGGTACCCGCAGAAACAAGTCGAGAGCAGTGCTCCTGAAGGTTCGGGGTACCGGGGCCCAGGCCGACCTGCTGGCCACCAAGGTCAGAGAGGCCCTGGAGGGCATGGATGTCCGTGGCGTTCATGCTGTTAGACGTGGAAGAGTGGATAGGAGTGGACGAGAGGACGTCGTAGGGGCGTTGACCGTTATCCTCCCAAAAGATGGAGTGACGGAACCCGTCGGTTCGGTGTCAGTCCAACTTCACGGGAGCGGCAAGGGCCGCTTCGCGTGGTGCGAGGTGACCATTAGGGCCTTGCAACCGCTGGTCGGACTGACACGACTCAGGGTGGGTTGGAGCCCTACATAAAGTATCTCCTGTCCTCCTCACTATTTGTGTGTTCAGTGTTTATCGTGAATTTTTATGCCAACCCATAGCAAAGTCCTACCTCCACCTCCACGTGGTGCGGCCTGGGCAACGGATCCCTCTTTGGGGTCCGGCTAACGGGGGAGGCCACGTCATGTTGTGACTCAGCTCTTGATTAATTTCGGGCTGAGTCACTACACGGTGGTGTGAGTTTTAATGCGACGTTTGGCGCCCTGAAGCAATACCTTACGGTAGTTCTAGGGCGTCCAACACTATGTCGAACGTTGAAAAAAAAAAAAGGGAACGAGGGATACGATTTGTGATATTTTGACATATTGTTCATCAAAATCGGTCCAGCGAAATCTGAGATTGAGCGTTCATAGACACAAAAATAAAAAACACATAGTATAATTAATAGCTTCTCAGCTTCGCATCGAATTTAAAAATTATATTTATTATTACATAAAATTTTTTTTAGGGTGGGAAAAAATGTGACACGACCAAAAATATTAATCTAGTTGGGTCTAGTAATGATACAAAAGTTATTATAAACCAGTCATTTTCAAATGTCAAATAAGTATGTTGTCCTTTAAAAAATAAATTTGACACCCCTATAAGATATAAAAGATAAATAAAAAAGAGTAATTAATAACTGATAAATCAAGAAATATATGAAACTCAAAAGTGCCAAAAATAATTTTAGCTTCGATACTAAGCTGAGATAATATTAATTTTACAATCACGTGTTTATTAATTTTTTTTTCACGAAATTTTCTCAGCTCTCACCGGACCTATTTTATCGTCTTTGACTTTCCTCTACGATACGTGAAATGATCACAAGTCGTATCTAGTTGAAGACAGTACCCTAAAAAGATGAAAAATTCCCCCTCGTATCCTGTAAATGATGGAAACCCTCCAAAAGTTACGATTTTTAAAATCGATAAATTTTATCAATTTTTAAACTTTTTTTTCTTAAAACTTCATAACCTTTTTTTAAAATCTACGACCCAAAAAAATTTTTTTTTTACATAAATATTTTAGGTACTTCCCTTTCTTTGGGTAATTTTTTTTTTTTAAATCTGACCATTAACTTGCCTATAGTAAGGGTTTTAAAATAGTAACTTTTGCACAAAATTTCAATTTTGAAAATGTTCCGGAAATATTGCGTTTTTAAAAATATATTAAATTAAAGCTTGTGTTACGTACTTTAAATTAAAAAAGATTGTCATGACTTCTTATCTTTTAAGTGTAAATAACCGCTATAGTTAAAAAAACATGCAATTTTTGTGTTATAATTGTTGATTTTATATTTTCAACTTTAAATTACTGTCACTTTTTTAAAATTTATGACAATTTAATAACAATCATGTAGTTATTTTGGTACTTAAAATTGCCATAATTTTTTCAAAAATAAACGAACCAAAATAAATTTTTGTAAACACCTTTCGTATTTCCCTTTCACTTGATATGTATTTTTTGAAAATCTCACCCTTTACTTGCCCTCAGGGAGGGACCAATATAGTTAATTTTTGACGAAAATTTAACTTTTGAAATTGTTTTGGGATTACTCCGTGTATTAAAAATATGTAAAAATAAATTTTATGTTACATAATATAAGTTTAAAAATTAATTTGTCCTGATGACCTATCTTATATATGCAAATAGCACAATAGTTAAAAACATGCTATTTTTATCTCCAAATTTGTACGTTTTCCAAAGTCATGGAAAAAAGTTAAGGTCTCCCCTCCAAAAAAAGTCAATATGATATTGTCTTTTTGTGCATTTTATTTTTCAATTTCAATTTGACACTGTTATTACTTTTTAAAAAATGTAAAACTAGGCAATTTTTTTGTATTTATTACAAAGGTATACCATTGAAATGAAGCCACCGATTTTCATATAAGTTACATGAATCTAAATTACATTGAATATAACCTTAAAACTAATTTAAAAATATTTCGCCTTCCTTAAGTTAAGAAAAACGACTTTGAGTTTTTAAATTAGCTGAAATCGTCCTTTTTATCCGACATACTTTTAAATTAAAATACTGTTCAAAGAGTAGTAAGTGGGGTTACTTATTTTCATAAATTTTATATGAATATAATCTACATTGAATATAAAGTTAGACTTAATTTGATTTTTTTGCCAAAACCTTCTAAGTTGGGAAAAATAATTTTGAAAATTTGCACTACATTAAATTGCCTAATTTATAATCTAGTAGTGCATTGTACAATTACAAGAATTAGGGTAATTTTTTACTCGCAAATATTTATTTTGAATTTAAACATATTAAATCTAACTTAATTTTTTTTTTTAATTTTGTACGTTTACTAAAGTCACGAAAAAATGTTTTGGGTCCACAACCCCTTTCCCCCAAAAATATGTTTCTTGAGAAGGAATGTATTAATAATAATATCATAAATCTGATTGGTAAAGGCGACTTATAGGGCAAAAAAAAAGACATTCTAACAAATGTTTTTTGCATTTTTATTTACAACTCCTAAATTTACACATGGCTACGCCCCTGAATATATCTTTGATTCCTGGAAAGAAGAGTTAGAGTGATTTTTTTAAATTTTTATGCCAAGTAAACAATAATAATGTATGACAAATTTATAAAAAATCTTTTGAGAGTTGTAACTCCTAGAATGTTTACATTTTTAACGATGCTGAGATCAGTTTTGTTTGAAACCCTTTTTTTGGCGTTTAGCGATGCAGAGGAATGTTATTTGATACAAATAATTTTTGCCTCTATGTATTTACCTTTAATTCGACTCTGCCAATCAGTTTTACGGTTTATTTATTTGGTTTCTAAGAAACCAAAGGTATATAAGTGGTCTACGATGTTTTTGCCAAATTTTTTACAATTTTTGATTTACAAAATATTTTGTGTTACCTTTTTTTTAAAAATAATTTATACATTTTTAGACTACGCTAAAATCATATAGTCATTAAGAATAAACACTACTACATTCTATACATTTTGTGGAACTAAAAATAGTGATTCTCAAAATTATCCTACAGATAAGATTAAATTTATCTATGATTATACAATATTTAAGTAATAGTATAGATAAGATTTATCTACAATCTTAATCCCGCCAAACACAATAAAAAAATCTTGAATATAATATATCTTCCTAAGCGGTTTAATATCAATAAAACTTGTCAGCCAATCAAAAAAATAATATAAAATATTTTTTATCAATTCTGTTTTAATAATAATATGTTGGTTGGGTTTATAAAATTCTTATGTATTACTTGACACTTTTATTAATTCATTTATTTTTTAAACTTTTTTAATTATTACTAACATTTTTAATGATTGACGTGGATAAAATTTCAATAATTTAGTTATATATAATGATCAATTATATCATTATGAAAGCTGAAATAACAAAAAATACTATAATTTTTTAATATTTTAACTACGTATTGTTTAAATCTACTTGGTAAGTGTTTAAAAATAATTTCTTCGGTTTATAACATCATCTTTAGTTAATTTTGATCTACGTAAATGTTTAGAAAACATTATATCAATCTTTTTAATTTTAAGTTGTGAAGAGTTTTAGTTGACAAACAATTTTTGGAAATTTTATTGTTTAGACATTTTTTTATTATTTGTTTACAGTCATCAATTCTTCATATGGATCTTTTTTTTATAGAAATTTTACATTTCATTACTCGTTGATATATATATATATATGAAAACTTATGTAAAAATTTTAGATAAATATAATATATATATTTAAGTATTTCCAAAAAAAGTTTAATTATTAAACAATTTTAGGTTTTAGTTTTTTTTTCTTGAAATATATCACACACAAATAATACTTTTTTTAAATAAATAATAGTCATATCAAATTAGTAAATTTTCCAATTAATAATTAAAAAATTATTATACAAATTTCTTTTATTACACATGAGATGACTGAAACATTTCATAACACCAAGAATACCTAATTAGATTGATATAATCTTAGTTAAAACTTTACCCCCTTTAACTTCATTATTAAATTTAATGATAAATTTAAGTTAATCTAAACATTTAGGATTATGAATGTATTAATATTATTTCTAGTAAAATTCAATTGAATATTTTGTTTATCCATGTTATAATTTCGGGTACCATGGATACAAGAATAATGTAAATAGTCATTTTTTTTTCTTAAAAATTATGAATTTCTTTTTTGTATATATATATATAGTTAATTATATATATATTTTTAAAATTAATACACTTATATATATGTATGTTTTTATTTAATGTACATTTATGTTAACTTATAAATTCATATTTTATAAACAGTCTTTTCTTTACTTTATTTTCCAATTTAAAATAAAAATACAAATGTATTTGACAATAATTAATGATTATGACCAAATGCTTTTGGGCCTTAGCAACACAAAATGTTTGTTAAATTACTGTTATTGTTAAACTGAATTAATTATTTATTAATATTATTTTCTCATGTATCTTATAGAGACCAATCTAAGTTAAGACTTAGCATTTTATTTTTTTAATATAAGATGAGTTTTAATCGTCGGCCTAACCAAGCACAATTATATGAAGCTTTACATAAAAAAAGAGCAGCTGAATATGAAGCTAAAGAACAATGGGCAGGTATTACTCAATATTTTAAGACTTGGCAAAATAAATCTAACAAATTCAGTACATGGACATCACCAGCATATTACCAAAAGAGGTATTAGATTTATTTAATTATATCAGTTTTATTGATTAAAAATTGTATTAATTATAAATAGTTTAGAGTTACAATTAGAGATTAAAAAACAAGAGCAAAAAAAAATTGATGATGAAATAAAGGAACAGAAAAAATGGGAAAAAAAAATTCAGGATAGACAGCAACAAGATGAAGAATTTAAGGTACATTTCTTTACAATTTATAGTATTCCCCTATTATTTAATTTAAGTTTTACTTAGTATAACTTTATTAAGTACCAGTTATAAAATGTATAAAAAATAATAATTTTAATAAATTATTTAGTAATTAATGTATTTCTTAATTCCTAAATAAAAAAAAGTTTTGTTTTTGTATATGCAATAATGATTATCATTAATTTTACTTTATGCTTTTTGCAGATAGCTTCAAAATCTTTCTTTATATACTTGATTAAAAAAACATAAAATATATTATTTTTTTCTGATAAAATAAATAAATAATAAGGTGATAAAATAAATCGACATTCAAATTTTAGCTTCGATGTGAAGCAGAGAAGGTATTAATTTTACCATGATATCTTTTTTTTTTTTTTGTCCGTTACCACTTTTTCTCAGCACTCACTAGACTGCTTTTGATGAACAATATATCAAAAGATCACAAATTGTGTCTAGTTGAAGACATTACATATAAAAATTGAAAATATTTCCCTATTAAAATAGGCTATTTTTGTGTTCAAATTCTGGGTTTTGTATTTTATTGTATTTTAAAATATCTTACAAGGGGAATACACTGACTTTCATGAATATTATAAAATTTAATTGACATAGAATAAATTTCATAAGACATAAGAAGTTAAATTTATTTAAATTTTTTTGCTTTTTTAAAGTAAACAAAGTAACTTTAAATTTGAATTATCTTAAATTGCCAATTTTATCAAATGACAAAAGCGACAAACAGTTGCCGAATTAGTAACACTTGTGTCTTTTACGCTTAAAGTACTAGGTTCAAATCCACCTGTGGAAATTAATATTTTGCATTTTTTTAAATTAGACAAAAATTTTCAAATCATTTGATTTTTATCTCATTTAGATTCAATAACTTCAACAAATAACAAGGATCACTGTAGTCTCCCTTCATGAGAGTAATTTCGTATTCATGTTAATAATATTTTACTTGGTATTTTTTTTTTTTGTGGCTGCGATTTATTTTTCCAACCCACACTTAACTTCCTTTTTTCAACAATATGTCAAATGATTATAATTCGTATTTAGTTGAGGATATTACCCTCAAAAATTAAAAAAAAATCCCTCAGTCAAATAAAAAGTAGCTTAACTAGCATTATCCATACAAACAATTAAAATCATTCATTTCTAATATTTTTAAAGTATTTATTGTCAAATTAGATTTGATATAATAAAAGTATTCAACTACAAAAGTAAAAAAAAATTTTTGAGTAAATTTAAGTAACACAGTGGGGTCGCGGCATAGTGGAGACATTGCATAGTAGGGTCCAGTATAGATTTAATCTGACAGTGATTAAAATCACTATCATAAGAAACGCTTCGATGCAAATCTGTAGATAGTGTTTAATTTTAAAAAATTGATGGATAATTGCAAAAGCAACATCAACTTCTATTAAAATAAAATACAAAACCCATAATTATCATACAAAAATAGTATATTTTTCAATATGGTA
>NW_026099572.1:68364427-68398417 GCF_025091365.1 Daktulosphaira vitifoliae | reverse complement strand
TAAGGTTTTAGTATAAAAAAAAATTATGTTGATTTGTTGATTTTTCAAAAAGTTATGGAAGTTTTAAGAAAAAAAAGTGAAAAAATTTCGAAAATTAGCGATTTTTAAATTTGTAATTTTTTTGGATATTTCCCCCATTTGCGGGGAACGAGGGAATTTTTTTCAATTTTTAAGGGTAATGTCTTCAACTAGATACGATTTGTGATCTTTTGACGTATTTTTGAAAGAAATCGGTCCAGTGAGAGCTGAGAAAAAGTGGCAACAGACATAAAAAAATAAAAAAATAAATTTTCACCACGAAGACAAGTACAGAGGTCAAATTTTTTTTCTATAATAAAGTATATTACATTACCTTTAATTTAAAATATATATAAAAGTGTCAGACTTTCTGGAACATTTTCAAAATTTAAGTTAAAAAAATTAATTTTTTGTGAGAAAGTTGTCATTTTAAATCCCCCCTTGTGGGCAGGTTAAGGGTTAAATTTNTTAAATCCTCCCCTGTGGGCAAGTAATGGGTCATATATAAAAAAAAATATACCAAATGAAAAGTAATAATGTAATGCATCTATATAAAAAAAAATTATATTGATTTGGTTATTTTTAAAGATATAGCAGTTTTAAGTAAAAAAAAATTGAAAAAATGTTGAAAATTAGCGATTTTTAAATTTGTAATTTTTTTGGAGGTTTCCCCCATTTACGGGGAACGAGGGAATTTTTTTCAATTTTTAAGGGTAATGTCTTCGACTAGATACGATTTGNGAGGGAATTTTTTTCAATTTTTGAGGGTAATGTCTTCGACTAGATATGATTTGTGATCTTTTGACATATCGTTGAAAGAAATCGGTTCGGTGAGAGCTGAGAAAAAGTGGTAACAGACACAAAAAAAAAAAAACATCTTAGTAAAATAATACCTTCTCAGCTTCGCATCGAAGCTAATAATAATTTGAAAACAATTAATCATAAAAATTATATATTATATTTTTGAATCTAAGAATTACTAATCTGTATATAACTAAGGAAATAGAAGTTAATGTTGCTTTTGTAATTATCCACCAATTTCTTAAAATTAAACATCATCTACAGATTTGCATCAAAGTGTTTCTTATAATAGTGATTTTAATCACTGTCAGATTAAATCTATATTGGACCCAATTATGCCATGTTCCCTCTGTGACTTGAACCCACTGTGCTGGGTTTTTTTTTTAGTAACAAAAAAAATTATTAGTTACAATGCTGATTTCAGGCATCTCAATAGGAAAATTTTTTATTTAATTTAATTTAGTTCTATTAGTCTATAAACTTGAAACAAATTTTGTAGAAAGAACAAATGAAAAAAAAACCTATTTGCCTATCAAAACCACATTCTTCAATACAAAAAATTCCAAATGAAGATATGGCTAAAGAGTTGCATCTTAAACAAGATGCAATAAAAAGTAGAGAAATGGAATTAAAACAATACGCCCAGATAAATAAATGTAATACTGTATCTAAAGAGGTAAAATATTTGCTTATTTTTCAATTATTATAAATAAGGATTTGCAAAAAAATCCAGAGGGCTTATTTATGCTAAAACCATACAATATTTTAACTCTAATGCAGAGCTAATTGGTATTATTATGATATGTTTATTTTTTTTTTTATGTCTGTCAATATAAAGATATTTAGGCTAATAAAAAAAAATTATATATATATAAAGAATTATTGTTTATACCATAAAATTAACTATTTTTAAAGCCATTTTTTTTCTAAAATTGTAATAAAATTTCCCAGGAAATTAGTTGATACAAAATCTAATAGATTTTTGGGTTTTTTTGGATAAAATCCTAAAAACACTGTCATCTTGGGTTTGTGCTAATACTGATATAAATAGATAATATTATTTAAATAAAGAAAATATTTTTAAATATTAATAGTATACAATATAATTATTCAGCTTTCCTTTAAAAAATGATATAACTCTCATCTAGATAAAATAAAATGAAATTCTAGGATATTATTAAAGTTTTATCAATATATCAGTTGTAATTTAATTTTTTTTAATTTACTATTAACTTATTAAAATTTGATTGATNCAATATATCAGTTGTAATTTAATTTTTTTTAATTTACTATTAACTTATTAAAATTTGATTGATTTATACTTGTTTTAATAGTGGTAGTATAACACTTACACTTGTTTGATTTATCTTAACTCAATATTCTTGTTTTTTTTAACAATATTTTATACAATCAAGATCAATAAATTAAGTCTATTTTTATTTGGGTAATTAGTAAATTATACTGATATTTTGTAGAATGAAAATAGAATACTTCAGTGTTCATCAAAATCTGCATGGGATGATCAAATACAAAAAAAATTGCTCGCAAGGCAAAAAGAACAAGAAAAATTACTTACCAAACAACAACAATTTCATGAAGAATTAATTAAAGAACGACTAGAAGAAGAAAAAAATCATCAAAATAGACAAAATTTAATGTCACAAATTAAGAATGATCTTGTAGATAAAGTTGCTGAACTCCAGTTAGTTTTTATAAAGCTTATATTATTTACTGAAATATTGAAGACATTTTTATAATGAGTCTAATTTTTATATTTTGACATTTTATTATGGTATCTCAAGTTAATATTTATACAGTCAAATCATAAATTCTATCATAAGTTATATTCTTAATAACTCGCAAATAAAACATAATTAAAATTTCAATTTTACATTGTTAAAAGGAACATAAAATTTACTTTTAAATTACGCATGACTTATTCAAATAATCCTTTTTCTGCCATCATAAAATGAAGTAATCTTTTTGTATTAACTTTAAAGGAATTTTTACCACTGTTGTCTCTTGAGGCTACCTAATTAATTATGCTTAGATGTTTTGAGGCAAGAGAATCTTTCAACTAATCTTCTGAAAGTCAAAAGAGTTTAGGTTTGAGATTCCTTACGATCTATCGGGGCAGTATTGAAGAAAGGATCATTTTTCACTTTTCTATTTTGAACTTGTTGGTAGGAACTACATCCTACTGAATAAAAAGTATAATTGGCTTTAAAATAAAATTAGATATTGGACTTTTTTAGAGAAAGTTTCCTGTATCTTTAAGCGTTCTAGAAATAATATATTGGACTATTTAAAGAGCAATTACTATGAAATAATTAATTTATATTGATTTAAAAGTTTTGTGTTCAAAGACTTGTGACTAGTTACAAAGATTATACTGGTAAAAAGTGAACTCCTTAAATAACTTATAGTATTTTAAAAGCTTATTTTATGTTTTTAACAACAATGTAAAATTTAATTTTCTAAAAAATTTTATTCGTATGTAATTAAAGAATATAGAAGATGTGCCAGAAATGTTGGCTACGTTATGTATTATAAGTACTATATTAAACTACTATACTGATAGTACTATATTAAAAGATCAATCAACATTTATATTAAATTTTTCCCAAAAGTACCCATGCCACAAGAAAGTAGAAAGATAAGAATTCTTCTTACTTTTTAGTGCTTGGATTTTTTAATTTCATTCTTATATATTTTTATAATAAGTCTTGACTTTTTTTTTTCAAAAGATTTTTGTTTTCAAACGACATTTCAACAATAACTTTTTTTATATTTTAATAAAAACAATTTTGTAGATAGTATATTTTAATTATATTATATAATTAATTATAATATTTTGATAATAAAACCTTGGGGGTATAGAAAAAATAATGTCTTAGCAATGTAAACTTGTCTCTAAAAAATTATAATTTTTTATACAAGGTTTTCCATGATGTTTTGATAATTCTAATAACTTGATTTAGCAAATATTTTGCTTTACTTTTTTTAAATTAATTTTTATAGTTTTGAAGTATGTTAAAAGAATATTTTTTATTATTTGTCTTAAATAAAAAAAATAAAACAACAAATTTTTTTTAAGTAGACATTTTTTAGCTCATACAAACAATTTTGTTGGTCCTTTAATAACTTTATGTATTTATTAAGTTACTATCATTTTAAACATAGAATGGATATGTAGCACTGGTGGGTATAGCTTTTATTGATGTTTCTGTATTCCACCTTTGCTTTTCTTAAAAAGCATAATTTATATTACTTGTGTTATTTATTTATCATTAACCACTTTAATTAATTCAAAAATAAAAATAATAATATGATTTTTTTTGTTTCTTTAGGTAAATTTTTACTTAAATTAATTTAAATTAAATTTTTTTTATAAGAAAGGGGCTTAGAATGGCTATTTAACGTTTTGAAAAAAAAAAACAATTTTTTCTTATTAAATACAAATAATACAAAATATGCATTTAACATAGTCTAGAACTGTAGAATCCATTTAAAAAAAAGTTATGTACAGTAGGGATCCAGCAAAGTGGAGTTAAAGTATTTTTTAATTATTGTTGATTAATATATAATGGTGATTAAAATTACTGTCATAAAACGCTTTTACTTTGTATTTGATAGGTATGAAAAAAAAGTATTCATCTACTTTCATACCTCTTATAAATATTTTAGGTCAGAAAAGGTCAGTTATTTATGGCCAACAATATCAAATACTTAGTATGGGCTTAAACTGTTTTACTATTTACTATATATATATCAAATATATTTTTTTTTCATTTTAGAAACTGGTTACTTGGTTATAAAATACATAATTTATAGTACAAAACCATTTCAAAAATTTAATTTTTAACTTTAAAAAAATAGAATATTACTTATAGAGGACAATTCATTGAAATGTCTTTATTTTTTAATTATATTGTACACAAAAAACCTTAAAACTCTAAATGTTGCTAAGTAAAAAAATGTCAAAATATGCTACTTTTACCAAAAGTCATGATTTTTTACTTTAATGCCCAATAACATTTAGATATCAATAATTCAGATAGTTTTTCTTTATTCATCCTAAAGTAGATTGTATTAGTTTTAATTTTTTTCAATGTAGGTTTTTTTGGAACATTAAAGTTGAAAAGACAAAAAAATGTTGATATGATTTTTAAGCCCCACAGTATCTTAGTTAATGACTGAGTTTTCAAAAAAAGTTTGTTGTTAGCAAGGAAAATTTTCAATAAAAATTAAAATCTCATTAATTGGGCAGTTCTTAAACCTAAAATATCTATATTAACTGTTAAAAGAACTGTAATTTTTTGGGACACAACATTGAACAAAATTGGTCCAATGAAAGTGGGAGTAATCGTATATACAGATACAAAAAGAAAGAAAACAGCAGAGTAAAACCAATGGCTTCTGAACTACACTTTAAAGCTAAAAAGTAACATAAAATATTTACTGGATCCAAAGTTATTAGATTTCTTAAAATATCACAGACCACTCTGTATATATTACAATTTTGATTGTGCTTGTTGTTTTAACCCTAGAGTGAGTTCTGTTTGTTATGAAGAGTTAAAAAAAAAAGAAGATGCATATATAAATTTTCAAAAAAAGTTTGAAAATATAAAACAAGAGAGAATTATTCAAGAAGAACATATTTTAGAAAACAGAATGAGGTAAGCGATACTATGATATTAATATATTCAATTATTATTTTAAAATAGACAAACTATTGTGTTGAAGGTTATGAGTAATTCTATATTATTAGCAAGAGTAAATTGTGGATTATATTTTGATTCTGGATAATCAAGAATTCTATTATAAAATAACTTGATAATGAAAATAAATTGATAGAATTATATTAAATAAAAGTCTTTTATCATAATTATTACATTAACATTTTTTTGGTAGACCTTAAATTTTCAATCTTTGAGGTATTATTTTGCCTGCAGGCTCCCTGTTATAGTTTGTTAGGTCTCTAAAAAGCTTCAGTTTATTCAACAACATTTTACTATTCAAAATAATTGTAAAATAGATTTCCTGTGTTTCCATCACTTAACCAAAACAAAAATAAAGTTCTAAACTTTTATTATTTATGCAAGTCATTTTAAACTCAATATTAGACAGTCAAATAATTTCATCTATTCAAGAATAAAAAAAATAACTTTAATGTTCTTAAACAATAACCCCTTTTTAGCTTCGATGCAAAGCTGAGGAAGTATTGGTTTTACTATTATGTGTTTTTTTTTTTTTGTATCTGTTACCATTTTTTTTAAGCTCTCACCGAACCGATTTCACAAGAGATCACAACATGTATCTAGTCAAAGACATTATCCTCAAAAATTAAAAAAATTTCCCTCGTTCCCCGTAAATAGGGGAAACCTCCAAAAAAATTACAAATTTAAAAATCGCTAATTGTCAACATTTTTTCAATTTTTTTTACTTAAAACTGCTATAACTTTAAAAATAACCAAATAAATATATATATTTTTTTATAGATACCATAAGTATTTACCTATCATTTGATAGGGGTTCAAACCTTTAAAAATGCGTATAGAAAGTAAAACATTTTCAACTTAACTTTTGAAAGTGTTCAGGATACTCTGACACTTTTATATATATCTTAAATTAAAGATAATGTAATATACTTTATTATGGAAAAAAAAATTTCGGACTTTATTTTGTCTTCATGGTGAAAATAGTTACTAAATGCTATTTTTGTGAAAAAATTATCAATATTATATTTTACATTTTTAACTTTATAATGATATAACTTATTGAAATGTGTATGGATCAATACAATTTTTTTATGAGAAATAATATTTATATTCCTCTTTCATTCGACATACTTTATCTTAATCAGTATATAAATAAGGAAATAGCAAATCATGTTGCTTTGGAATAATCCACCAATTTTTTAAAATTAAACACTAAAGATTTGCATCGAAGAGTTTTTTATGATAGTGAATTTAATCAGTGTGAGATATCATTATACTTGACCCAACTATGCTATGTCACCACTGTGCCTCAACCCCCCTGTGCTGGGTTTTTTTTATTTATCAAATAAATTATATATATATATCAAGATTTTATACACTATTGATCAATATCCTTGTAAAAAGTTATTTTAAAATTTTTCAATTAAATAAGTAAAAATTAAGCAAGAATTTTTTGTATTCAGATTGGTATTATTTATTTTTTATTTATCTAGGACAAAATTAACTAAACAGTATCAAACAGAGTTAAAACATAAGTCAAAAAAAATGCTACAGTATATGCAAGAAGATAGTAAATTCTTAATAAATCTTATTGATCTGATTTCTATCTCAAATATTGGTATAGTAGTAGATGAAAAAATAAAAAAAATTCAAGAAATTCTTAAACAATATGAAAATAAAGAATCACATAAGTTACACTTTATGGGTTTTTTGTTTGAGTGAGTTCTAAGTGCTTTGAGTCTTTATGTATTTATATTTTTAAAATAAAGTTTTGTTTTGTTGAATTAGAGAGGAAGCACGAAATATGTGGAATTCGCAACAAGAACACTGGGAAAAAGAGTATGAAATAAGGAAAACTGAAATTGATTGCTTACTTAAAGATATTGCTGTACAAGTACGTAGTAAAAAAAAATGCTTCACGAAAAACTATTTAAATAAAATCAATCCAATTGTTAAATTTCACTATTATTCCAGTTAGATGATAAAATTAAAAAATGTTTGGATGAGCAACGTATTTTAATTGAAGAAAGAGAAAATATTTTAAAAATTATAAATGATGGTAATAATGATTTGAAAAAAATGGAAATAGAATCTAAACAATTCCATAAATTATACCCAAATTTCTACAATCAGATACAGGTTAGTGTATTGTTACTTCAGTGGCAATACTTTATAATTACATTATTAATGACTTATAAATTAAAATTTGTCATTCCTTGTTGTAAAATTTGTTTATATACATTTATTGATAATACATGTATTATATCTTTCCAAACTAATATTGTATATGTGATGGTATCACATTATCATTATTGTAAAAAATATTATATAAGAAAACACAGACAGTGCATCTGTTACTAATGACTAATAAATGATTATTACGAATTTAGCCATCATCATAAAACTATTTAAACCTGACCATTGTGGTCAGTCGACTCTAGTACAAAGCAATATGCTTTCATTCATTAGTTTCAGTACTGGGTTGCACTGTCTGCCTTACTGTATAAGGTCAAGTCTTTGTTCATTCCTTTTGAAACCTTTTAAACTTGCTTGCTTTTGTTAACTACACTTATATAGTACTTATGTATTACTTTTTATCTGCACGTCACACCTAGTTGTTACCCTTATTTCCTTCCTATAACAACAGCTTTTTGATACCTACAGCCAATTCAGAGTATTAACCAACCACAGTGACTGCTGTAAGATCACACATACGTGAATATCTAAGCAAACTCGTCATCTCATCTTCGTATACTTAACACCTAATCTCATTCTCACTTCTATTTGTAGTTTGTTTTGTATTACAATATATAATAGTGTATCTAACTTATATAAAAGTGATTAGAAGTTGTAGATTCCATTGGGACTATAGGTTCCCCTTTTTTCTCTAACACAAAAATAACTTTTAAAAGAGGAAGTTAATCAAAATAAAATAGTAATAATGATAATGATAATAAATTGAAAATAGTCTATTTGCTAATTTATATAAAATTTCAATCATATAACTACAACTATTTTTAATTAATCAGTCTTTTGTCTGAATTTTACTTAATAGTAAAATTAGATTAAAAAAACTAATATAAATATTTTATAAGACAGTACTGATTTTTAGTAATTGTTGCATTTCCTGTCATGTATTTATAAATCTTATTTTGTATATTCTTTCATTATAGCTGTGATGCAAATCTGAAAAGGTATTAATTTTACTATGATTTGTTTTTTTTTAATTTTTTGTGTTTGTGAACGCTCAATCTCAGCACTCGCTGGACCGATTTTGATGAACAATATGTCAAAAGATCTCAAATCGTATCTAGTCGAAGACATTACTCTCAAAAATTGAAAAAAAATCCCTCGTTCCCCATAAATGGGGGAAACCTACAAAAATATTACAAATTTAAAAATCGCTAATTTTCGACATTTTTAAAATTATTTTTACTTAAAACTGCTATAAATTTTTTTAAAATGACCGAATCAATATAATTTTTTTTTTTATAGATACCTGAAGTATTTACCTATCATTTTGTATACTTTTGTGAATATTTAACCCTTTACCAGCCCACAGGAAGGGTTTCAAAATGGAAACTGTTTTACAAAAAATTAACTTTTTCAAATAAACTTTTGAAAATGTTCCGGAAAGACTGACTCTTTTATATATACCTTAAATTAAAGCTAATGTAATATACAGTAGAACTCCAATTATCCGAACTCCGACCATCCGAATCGCCGATTATCCGAATCACTTTCAGAAAAAATCAGAAAAAAATTTGTCCAAAGTCCGCGGCGTCAGTGTAGGCACAACACGTGGTAAGAGTTCCCACTCCAGTTCCGGCGCATTGCAGTCACCTGTCATTGTTTGTTTTGATTAGTCAGTGAATGGGTCCCGGTCCCCATTAATTCGGATAATTGGAGTTCTACTGTACTTTAATTTGAAAAAAAAAAATTTGACCTCTGGACTTTTCTTAATGGTGTAAATGACTACCGTATGCAAAAATATGCTATTTTTGAGAAAAAATTCTTGATATTATATTTTACATTTTTTAACATTATGTTGCTATAACTTTTTAAAAAAATGTATGAATCAATTCTATTCTTTAATGATAAATACTTTATATATACCTCTTTCATTCTACATACTTTTTTTTTAAATCAAACCATTTCCCTTTATATAGGGGGGTTGCAAACAATTAAAAATGCGTATTGAAACTAGGACTTTTTCAATTAAATTTTTGAAAGTGTTCCAAAAATACTGACACTTTTATATATACCTTAAATTAAAGCTTATGTAATATACTTTAATTTAAAAAAAAAAATTTAACATTTCTTTTTGAATTCAAGTATATTGGTTGTACAATACAAATTAAATCACATATAATGTAATTAGATAGTTTTAACAATTTTGAAAAATATCATTACATCTTAATAAACAATAGGTTTAAAATGGAATTTTTCGGAAGGGATTATAATTTTAAAAAACTTACCACAGCGGAGTTGTGCTACCGTTTTTTTTTTATGTACAAATTAGCTACAAAAAAAAATATTTTATTTATAGAAGTGCAATGGTGAAAACCAGAATGGGTCTGGGATTGAACTTATAGATAATGAGCAACTCAATTTGGGTATAACTCAATTAAATCTACTTAATGATAAACCAACTGTAAGTCATTAATTTAAAATATTTTACATTTTATGCTTACTTAGTTTTTTTCGTATACTAATTTAAATAATCATTTTTTTAGGATTATAGAAGAAAAAGAGCAATTTGGTAATTGTTCATTTTTATTTTAGTCCATTTTACATTAAATTAAAAAGTTAAATGATCATAAATTAGTGATCGAGAAATATATTCTTTTGAGTTATTAATAAATTTTGTTGAAATTTTTTGATAAAGATAAATATAATTTTTTTTAATAATGTTTTACTATGGATATTATGCTTTACATTTTGTGTAAAATCATATAATTTAAATATACATTGAAATTTATGGTATATAACTGAAAATTTCGTAAAAATTATTTTTTATAACTTTCTACTTCTGATATTTTAATTGATTTTATTTTTAATTTAGTGTTTTATTCACTTATTTTATATATTGTACAATTTAGATTTTTAGTTAAATGTAAAACAATGATTTAGATAATTTTGAAGTATTTGTATTTTTTTTCTAAAATTTTATTTAACCACATTTATTTTGTATGAATTGTAATTACTATAATTGACAAGTAAATTTTAGTTAAAAATAAAAAATTGATAAAAAAAACATATTTTATTAAATTATTGACCTCATTTAATACATATTCTAATCAAGTTTTTTATTTAAAAAGTGGTACAATGAAATTATTATTATTATATAATAAATAAGCATTTAAACTGTTATTCAATTTATGAAATAGTTGATAGTTTAACAATTANTACATATTCTAATCAAGTTTTTTATTTAAAAATTTGATACAATGTTTGTATTTTAATTATTTTATTGTAATCTTAGCAAATTAATATATCGTTTTGTTCAGAAAATAGTTGTTAAATTTAAAAAGTGGTACAATGAAATTATTATTATTATATAATAAATAAGCATTTAAACTGTTATTCAATTTATTAAATAGTTGATAGTTTAACAATTAATTTACATTAAAATATTATTATTTTTTTTTATTGTTATGACATTAGTAATTGTGTATAGTGTAAAATCTCAAAACCAACTTCAACCATAATCAACACTATTATCATCCACTCTAATCTTATGTGATGTCTATCACTTAAGTGGTGAGATAGTAATTCCACAAGTTCAAGGCAATGATTAAGTTTCATATTCATAACCTAAAAAATTGTTATATAATAATGATTGTGTTCAATCAATTATATAAAAAAAAAATTATATTACCTTTAATCGTGTTGAGATACTAAAGTAATTACTAGTTGTACGATAAAGAGTTTCCAAATGTTCTTGTTCCCAGTAAAAATCAGGTATATCATGTAGATCAGAACTCAAATTAATTGAATGTCTTAACCCAAAGAGTTCACCTGTTTTTCTCATGACTTCTTTTCTTGTAATACGTATAGGATGACCTTCTTGTAAATCCTTTAGGTGAATTTCAATAATTAATAATTACTAATCAACATTTAACAAAAATTAGTATTAGGTTTTTGAAGCTACATTTAGTTATACCTTATTCATTTTCCTAGCAAATAACATTTTACATTAACCATTACAATTGAAAGAGCACCTCTGGATAAAGTTACAGTTATTTTTTTAACATAGGTTTAGCAAATAAATTGTAAATTCACTATATATAACATTGTTGGTATAATCTAATAAATATATTAGAGTAACCTATTGGCTGTAAAATATATGACCTTGATACTATTTTTTATTAAATCTAACTAAAATCTTAAATTTTAAACATTTCATGCATATTTATTATTTATACACAAAACCAAACTACATTTAAAGCTAATATATTTTTAAATAAATAAAAATTAAAATGTAAATATTATTTAATTTAAATATTTTTTATATTTTAGGGTGATTCTTAGCTATCCAAGTTAATTTTTTTTGGACAAAAATTAATTTAATACCCCCTTAAAATTATTCCATTAAGTAAAAAATAATTTGTACAAAATTTGGTTGAAATTGAGTGATGTTGACACATGCCACAAGAGGATTGAAAATTCGACTGTAAGGTTGGTTTTTAATTTTCATAATTTTACACTATATACTAATTATAGAAAAAATTATAGTATGTAATTTATAGAAAGAAATATTTGCATAAAAAATGCTATTAGAGAAAAAGCTATATCTATATTACTTAGGCATAATAATATGGCCGACCCCCAAGAAGTTGGGATTAAGGCGAGGAAGAAGAAGAAGACTTAGGCATAATAATATTAAAATACCTTCTCAGCTTTAAATCGAAGCTAAAACAACATATATTTATCTTAATAGTTAAAATTATTTTTATTAATTTACTTAAATATTAAAAATGAACTATTCAATCTACAGAAAAAAGTTAGAATTTAATATTTTATTATTTTAATTGTGCATTTTACTAATTTTTAATAAATATTTGCGTATTAATGCTATATATATATTTACAAATTAGACAATAATTTAGCTCCTATTCAAAAATTAAAGCTTTTTATTAAATTATAAGATAATAAATTACGTGAAATCACGAGTCTCTTTTAAAAAGTTTAGGTTGAATCGTTCATTCGCAATATTTAAATAAATGAAAAGATTAATTTTAGCTGATACGATAAGTTTTTTTTATGCCTAAATATTATAGATACAGCTTTTTGGCTAATAACATATTTTGTGGCAAACATTTTTTTATAAATTAAATTCTATAATTGTTTCTGTAAATAACATAGATTGTTAAATAAATGATGAAACACACTTGCAGTCAAATTTTCAACCCACTTGCAGCACGTGTTAACATTATTCAATTTCAACTAAATTTTGTACAAATTATTTTTTAAAAAGGAATACTTCTAGGGAGTGATGTATAAAACTTCAATTGCATGTATGATTCGGATTAGGGATGTGTCATATAAACAAATGACATATGAATATGTTATCATATTATCATTGATATTTGGTAAGCGATCAAATCAGTTCAGTGTGATTTATACGGGAAAAAATTAGTTTTTGGGGGATCCGGATCACTACGGTTCGGCGATCTGAATCATTTCATTCACTATTTTGACCCGNAAAAAATATTTTTGATGTTAATACATTTTTTTTTACACAAAATATGTTTTACAAAATTTGATCCAGATTGATTAACTCTAAGGCGGTGATCAAGATGGTTCAAATTAGAAGGGTATTATCCCAATTTTTCTTATATTTTTACCAATATCAATCTTTTCTATAAAATTGATTGGACTATAATTATTAATCAATTGACATCTAAAAAAAATATGCTGACAATTTTTATTGTAAATAGGATTTTTTACAGTATAATTAAAAAAAATGAATGTTTTTCCATAAAAAGAGTTAGAGGTACAAAGTAGAGAGGGGAATTATGGTTCACCTAAGTGATCCGATTCATTCGAATCAGGTCAACTAGAAGATCCGGTTCAAAGACCCGTTCGCGATCTAAAAGATATTTTGAGTCAATTGAATGGAACATTCAGTATAGTTTTGATTCTTTTGCGGTTTTCGATTCGCGAATTGCATGTATGATTCGGATTAGGGATGTGTCATATAAACAAATGACATATGAATATGTTATCATATTATCATTGATATTTGGTAAGCGATCAAATCGGTTCAGTGTGATTTATACGGGAAAAAATTAGTTTTTGGGGGATCCGGATCACTACGGTTCGGCGATCTGAATCATTTCATTCACTATTTTGACCCGTTCAATGCGATCCGTTCGTTCGCGAACGACACATCTCTAGTACAAAGAAAAAAATACTAAAAAAAACTTAGGAAAATGAACTTTAAGTCATTTTTGTATGAAGTATATAGTTTAATCCTTACAATAATAAAATATAAAAAAGTAAGAAGTTGTGAATTGTTAAATAACTTAATTAATAATTTATTTACTTGAGTGACAAATTCAATTGAATCTATGTATTGATCTAATAAAACTTCCCAAGTTCCTAATTTTACACTGTGGGCCATGGCATTAGAAAATGTATAACGATCTAAATCAGAAGCCTTTTTATCTCCTTTAATTAAATGTAAATTTCCTTTTTGAATTGAGCTTTTTCTAAACAAAAGAAAAATTTGTAATTTTAATAAACTATACCTAAATAATTATTAATTATTAAATACTTAATTAAAGGGGTCGGCCTAGCTTAGTGGGTAGAAACGTATGTTTCAGCACATGGGGATCCCGGGTTTGATTTCCAGAGTGCCAACAAAAATTTTCTTGGTGGTGTCTTATTTCTAGATAACTACTTGGGGTTGACCCCAAATAGTTGGGATTAAGATGAGGAAAAAGAAAAGGAAGTGTCTTATTTCTGGTACAAACTGTCAGTAATACCTGTCACGTCTATCTGGTCTAGCTAAGAACTTTGATTTCTTAAGATGTGAAAAAGTCCACCCCTCTGTAGTATAGTTAATACAGGAAATAAAAGATGTAAAACTGATCATTTTATTTCATTTAAGTAAATATTTTATTAAAATAAATAAATAAGGCTGAAATTATGACTATATAAAACCTTTATTTATACAAATTAAATGAAACTTGTATTGAAGCAATTACTTGTCATTTGTATAGGTATAATACATTAATTCACGTTCATCCATAATGACATTAGTTGCATATGGCATAATCTGATATTTCGACAAAAAATCAATTAAAATAGTAACTTCCATATCTGATATATTCCATCCCACAACAGACCCTTCACGAAAAATGTATAAATGCCTATTCTCATTAGTAACATGATATTTAGATGTAGCATGAATCACATCAAATGGTACAGTATCTGTAATCTATTAAATTTTTTTATGCACTAGTCGATTTTATAAATAGTAAACTAATGACACACCTTCATAATTTTCAGAACCATTGTACAAGTCTGTTGGTTCATAAAGGTTAGTTTTAGAAAGAGCTTCTTGTAATTCTTCCAAACGATACTCTTCAGCTGTAGTAAAAGCAGTTACACTCCAAAACTAAAAAAATTCTTAAATTTTAATTTAAAAACATATACAAGATAAATTTAATTATTATATTTCATGTCATAACTTTTGAAAAATATTATATAATTTTTTGTTTTAAAATAGTTAAAATGTCATATAATCTTCATATTTAAAAAAAAGTACTTATTTAAATTAATTAAATTTAAAATTAGAAATTTATTTTATTCTAATTTTGTTTTATTTTATTATTATATCAGTTATTAATAGTACAACTATTTTCATTGCTCCTTAACATCTTATCAATTATTACATAGTTGGTTAGCTACATCAGCAATATCTCACGATATAATTATGCAGTAGCTATGCTATAGGCTTACTAAAACATTTTGTAAATAGATATTCGTGTATGATATACAATTTACTAAACTTTATATAAATTCATTGTTGAGCTATTTAAAAAATAATTTTTTACATTTTTAATTGAAAATTTGATTTATGATGTACACTCATTTGATTACTTAAAAGTACTGATAAAATTTTATTTTTATTTTCAATCAAAATTAAAAAATTTAGAATAATTTTAATTATGAAGTTGTTTTCTTAGCTTTTATCTTTCTTCAATTTAATTTTACAGATGTATCAATAAGATATTTTTTATTTAATATTAATAATAAATTACTTGAGAAAAGACCTATTTTAAGCAATATTAAAATATTATACGAATTCTATTTATAAGTTATCTCAATACTCTACTGAGTTTAAATAACAAAAATAAATTTCAAGTGGTTATGCTTGAATAAAACTAAGATTTCAAAAATTGAAAATAGTTATTAACTCCTTGGCGATGGTATGTATCTTCATTAGCTTTTCGTCGCTGACTCCTTTTTTTAAGATTTGATCCCGAAATTAATTTAGAACTATTAGAATATTTATTGATTGTTTGATCTTGAAAAATAGTAATTGGCGGCCGATGAAATAATGATATACATCTCATTTCTAGTCTTGGTCTAAGCACTAACGCTTTAAAACATTTAAAATAAGACATTTTTTTGATTGGACACCCAGTCAGTTTAATTTAAAACTATTAAAACTTGCTAATTAATTAAAAAACAAAGAAAACTACATTGTAAATGCACTGACATAGACAAAAATGAACAAAATAATTATTTAAAACTCATTTTTATTTTCGAAACAAACAATTAAAATATGATCAATCAAAGTTGATACCATAAATTAAGATACTGCAACCTAATGTGCATGATAAACCATCTTATCAATAGTTGCATATCAGTTAATTTTGGGAGCCAACTGCAAGGCTGTGCTTTGATTATGATGACAATTCTTTATCACAATTTACTTACATAGTATGTAATAAAAAATTATTTTTGATCAGTTATTTGATCAATACATTGTTAAAATCACATAGTTCTGTGATGAAACTATTCTTTTGATTTTGAAAATGTTTATCCAATGAGACAGCTTTACAAAATTTTAAGTTCTGCTATTTGTTTATTATTATATTATTTATTTCGATTATTTTAACATCATATTTTTTAATAGTTAGCAACTTTTTTATAAATGATTTTGTACACCTTTTATATATTAAATTTATAATTCATTTTATTTTAAAGATATCTTTAAAATGGAAGATGAAATCTATCTAAAAAATGTGAGTAAATTATGTTCTTTATTACCATGGTTGTAATTTAAATTTATTTAATTAGGGTAGTCTTCAAAAATCAAATGTCTTTTTTTTTATACTTCTTAACTTTTCTTTAATGCTCATAAATATATGAAGGTAAAACACATGAATGGAAATTTTATAAGAAATTCAAAATAATAACGTCAATGCTGTTTTTTTAATAAATAGCTTATAAAATCACTACATATAGTTAAAAACATGTGAGTCTTAAAAATATGTTATAACTGATTATGTTTATTTTTATTTTGTTTTTCATAATAATAATCACTCACAAATATTAACTGATTATTGGAAAATATGTTATAATATGAATAAGTAAAAATAAACAAAATCAGTTATGACATATTTTTAAAACTTTATATGTATTTTACTGAATGTAGTTATTTTGTGAGCTATTCATTAAGAAAACAATATTGACATTAATAATTTTGAATTTCTTGAAAAATTCTCGTTTTACTTTAATAATTCTAAATTAAGCAAAAAAAAAATTGAGACAAAGATCAGTTATTTTTATTAAAATTATTTTATTAATACAACTTAAGAAGTCTGGGGCAAAGGTTAATCTTAATCTTGCACAGCTCATTTATATGAGCATTAAGAAAAATGAATGGGTACCGTAAAAAAAAAAATTTGATTTAAAAGAGCTACCCTAAAATATATATATATATATATTGATTGTATTTTTAGATCAAAGAATTTTTGCAAAATTACAATAAAATTACTGATGAATGTTTCACTCAATGTGTGTACTCATTTTCTCAAAGCAAATTATCAGAGGAAGAGGTAATATTTAGTTAACTCTCCTTGTTAATACATACTGTTAGATATTTATTTTGATATAATTTTATGTAATAGTCCTTTATATTATTAAATGATCAAATAATATGAAAAAAATCACAATTTTTAAAATTTTTATTAGTCACTTGTAGTAAAAATTTTATTTATTTCAAATAATGAAATCTCTAAAACTATTAAATAATATCTATTCAAGTTTTTTAAATAACATTTTGAAATAACCTGCAAGTTGTTGAATATACTAGTATTAAACTTATTTGGTTGGTAAAATGTCTTGTAATAATGTTAAAACTATTAAATTATGTACATCTCAATATTACCTTTTGAGATTATAGGATTAAAATTTTTTTTTTTTTTTTGATAATGAAAGATTCATTGATACAATTAAGTATATGTAAAATTATTTCACTTTTTATTTGATTTTAGCAACTGTGTGCAAATAACTGTGTCCAAAAGGCCAATTCAGTAGGTCAAAAATGTATGCAAGGATTTATTGAGCACCAACAAAAATCTATGCAAAAACTTGCTGAAGAGGCTAATAAACAAAATTTAATTGAACAAGAAAACAATAATATCCAAGATGTTCCAATTCCTGAAAATAATTCACCCCCAGAAAATCAAAAAGAGGACTAAAATATTAATTTTGTAGTGTTCATGATATAATATATATTATAAATTGATTAAAACAACCATTACTTGGATGTTATCTTAAACATTAACATTAACTGTTTAAAAATATCTATCTGTAATATTTATTTATTTAGAATTATGTGAAATAGAAGAAGTTTTTTTGAATATAATACATTTTATTATATTATATGACATATACATAATATGTATATATTATATATTATTATTATGTCTTTTGCTTATTCATAGTTCTTCTATAATAAAATTGATCGGAGTTCTTGAATCTAAAATTAAAAATATATTATTTACATGCTTAATATTTTGTACCCAATAAATACAGAGAAAAAAATAAAAATATAAAACATGTAATTTTTTATATTCAAAAATTAATAGTATCCTGTATTCTATAATTTCTAGAAAACAATTTTACCATATCCCCCTTAAAGATTTATCAACTTGTTGATAAGAATTTTTAGACAAGTGTTTTAGAAAATATTAGTATTTTTATATCAAGACAGGAGTTGGGTTTAGGAGTAGTATAGTTTGTTAATGTCTAAAGATAAAAAATAAATGCCTTTTCAACTTCAAAACGAAGCAAACAAATCAGCGTTCACCTTTAGTCTTTATATTAAATAATTAATAAGTTCCGAAATACTAGTCCAAAAATTATTATCAACAAATCATTTTCTTAGATTGATAATTTTCTAGTTTGTAAGTTGATTAATTATACATATTTCTATTTAAAAACTTTTGATCAAATTCTAAGAGGGATATGACCAAATGGTTTTTTAGAAATCATAGAACATAGGATACTATTAATTTTTAAATAAAAAATTACATTGTTTTATATTTTTAAAAATATTGTGTAACTCATATTTAAACAAAAATCTTGTATTTAATATAATCTAAGAAATTATTTTTTATGTATAAGAGGATAGGTAATTTATTAGCCTCCAAAGACTATATAGGCAAAATATTATAATGATATCACCCACTATTCATTCACACTTCATTCTGTTTTTTTTTTTGACAAACTTTTTAATACTTAATTTAATCAGTAAAATTTGGAAAATAAAAAAAAACTTTATAAAACTCAGTATTGTTAGTTAAGTAGTGATAGTAGTTAACCTATAGTAGATTTCATTAATTATTTGATTATATCCAATCAAGAAATAAAATAAGTGATAAACTTTTAATTTCTGTTTGTCAAAAAGCAAAGGTATAGAAAAAAAGATTTTAAAATGTTCAATACTACTAAAAATTATAACCTGATAAATCAAATACCTGTTGTTCTTTATCTAATTGTTCTGCAAAAAGATTATTTGAAATATTTATAAATCTTTCTCTTAAATTTATATTTTCTATATTAGCAATTTCCATATCTTGTTGTTTTTTCCGTTCTTTCAGTTCTTCAATTTCTAGTTGTAATTGATCAATTTTATGTTTTATATCATCTAAAATATACAATTAATGTATCAAATTCATAAAATGAATTATTTTTTAGTCATGATAATAAATTCATACCAGAGGAAACATTTCCAGCTTCTAATGGAACTAATGTAGATAGTACTGGTGTATCTCCAAGCTTACTATCATCACTAAGTTCTAATTCAGACTTAAGATCATCTCCAATCTCATCTCTACTATAACCTAAACTTTCATCTAATATTTCAATATTAGTATCTAAAGGAAGTTCTTTTTTTATTTCATTTTGAGAGCTATCATTAGAAATGAACATTTCTTTAGAAAATTCAGTAACAAGCTTTTGAGTACTAGAAACAGAAGGTTTCTCTTCCTAAAGTAGAAATATTGATATAATGTAAAATAATATAAGTCATAATAAACAATATTCTACCATTAAAGAATTTGTATCAGACAAACGGCTATCATCAGCTGTTAATCTGCTCATATCTTCATCCATATCCATTATATTAATATTACCAGCTTCTTCGTCAGAATCGCTAAGAGCTTCTCCAAAAATGTCTCTTTCAGCTAAAATTAAAAAAAAATTAAATTAATTTTTACAACTAAAAACTATTTTAAGTTTAATAATAATAATTTGAACATATTACAAATTAAATAGCATTAATAGAAAATTCAAAGATATCAGAAGTTTAAAATTTTCAAATTCTCTGACTTATCTATGATTTTGTAGGAAAATGTTTAAAAATTCTAAACCTGCTCTGTGGACCATAGGTATATAATATTTATAAAAAAAAGTAGGATTAACACACTTAATTATGATATAACTTTCATAAACCCCATTATCTTTCTTTCTACCAATCCTCAAAAAAAAAAAACTAATATAAGATATTTTAAAAAGAAAAAAATTATAATTTATTGATATTTCCAAGGAAAAAAGATAATAGTTGATTTTTTTAGTTAAACAAAAATCTAATTGTTTTTTGGTTAAATTATGTCTCGTTTCTTATGTGTTGTTATTATAGGAAAATCAACAAAATCCTTGACATTTCAATGATTTCCCTAATCATTTTTAAATATGTTAACTTTTTCACATTTCCTATATATTTCAGACTTGTGGCAACCATAAAATTATCAATATTTAAATAACTTAAATGAAAAAATATTGTGTACCAATATCTTGTTTGATATCATTACGCATTTCTCCATGTATGTATGGTTCTTCTTTAACTTTTTTGTTATTCTGTACTTCTATTTCATTAACTACTTCCCATTTCACACTAAGAGCTTCACTGTCACTTTTTAACAAATATTTAACCTAAAATTATAGAGAATATTTTTTTGTAACAAAAATTAATACTGATCACTGTTATTTAAAAATAGATAGACTATTAGTTATAAATAGGAATATTAGTTATAAAGCATATCTGCTTTCAAATAATGAATAGACTTTTCAATTGGTATTAGAGATATGACAGTTATCTGGTTATTGAAATACAATCTTAGTAAATATTTTTAGAAATATTATTCATATTGTTATAATATTATATATATATTATTATATTATAATATTATTATATATTAAGACTTTTATGCTATTAATGAAACAATTAACAATTAAATAGCTTTGAGTTGAAAGGTAAAACAAGAGCCAAAACTATTGGAACCTAATAATTTAGTAATCTATATCTTAAGTGAATTGGACATACAATGAATTAAAGGATTTGAGTACTAAATTATTATTTAAATGCTTTTTTATTAATGAACTACAATTTTACTAAATTGAAAACTTACATCAACCAATACACTAAGTACCTAGTAAGTAAATTTTTTGATAAAGTTTTATTTTGTTTATCCATACAAATAATTTATAAATTTTTTCTAAATTTATAATAAGAATTGATTACTTGTAGCTAATATTGTAGTTCTAATTGATATGGAATAAAACTTAAAAAATAAAAAAAAAAGTATTTACTTGATATTGTACTTAGTGATATATTTATTTGATGTAAAAATATTGATATGAGAATATTATTTATGGAAAAAATTGTTGTTTCTTAAGGAATAAGAGTTAAAATTTTTTTTTATACTATGTACCTCTTTTTCAATTTCTGGTGCTTCTACATATTTCTTCCTAAGAGTTTTACGAAATCTACGCTTTCTTACATTTTTTAATGGAGGTGTTATACCATGTGGCCATAAATATTTTTTATCTACTTTGTTGGGCTCTTTTTTTTTAAAGATTTTTGTTTTATCATCTTCATCAGATAGTAAAAAATCTTCATTATCTTTACAAATAATCATCTAAAAAAATCAATCAATCCTTTTTTATAATAATTTAATCAATTAAGTTTTATTCAGACATTAACTCAGTGATTAAAATAATACTCACTTGACATATATCAGCAGTTTTATAAACAGTCTTATTATCAATTGTTTTTTGCCCTTCAATAATAGTAGGTAAATCTACAACCTAAAATTAAATTTTATATTTTTTAATAATTTAAGAAATATTATTAATAAAAAAAAAATTACCTTAGCAAATAAATGGTGATTACCAATAATAACTTCACCTTTTCTTATATCGTTTTCTAATTTAATACTTATTTGCTCTTTTGCATCTTTTTTAATTAATTCTTTTAAAGTTGTTGCAGCTTCCTAAATTAAAGAAATTACAAAAAATTACAATGATAACATGATAAATAAAATTCTGAATTTGGCTTTACTGCACAATAATAAATAAAAAATATACATTTCAAGCTTTTTGTTAGATAAAAGAATATTGATAGTATTTTGATTTTTAGATCTATATTTAATGTGTTTTCTCATAAGCTCATATTGGTTGTGGTAAAGAATGGAAAAAACTGTGCAATTTGACAAAACAAAATGAAACCCCAGTACCTACATATTGAAATACGAAACATTCCTGAATTATCTATACAGGCTGTCTTGAAATTTTGAAGTTTGCATGTTAAATTTCTTTAGAAGTTGCTAACAAAATTGGCAATTTAGGTAGTTGGGCAAATCCATAAACCAGATTTTCAAATAAATCCACAATTAATTTGTTATGATAGAGTTTTCCTTAATTAAAAAAAAAAATTTTATCCCCGTAATATCAGTAGCGATAATGGTTTTCAAATAGAAAAACAATGATATAAAACGTTAAAAATATATTACCACAGGAACTCTCAATATAACTTCACTTTCTAACTCAACAGCTTGATCTGATTTTGGTTCCATTATAAGGATTATATTTAAATGTTTATCCAGCAACTAAATTAATAATAATACAATTGTTATAAAATAATTGTAGTAATATACATTAACGAAATTGACCATTTCAAGTGCTATATCAATTATTATCAGAATCCTTAGAACCATTATCACTATATCAACTGTCTTATAATGAATATTTATGAATGCTTGTTAATTATTCCTAGCATGTGGCAATATTTATTGACAGGTTAATCCTATTTTTCGAGTTTAGCGGTAATAATGGGTCGTAGTAATGACCATAAACCTATTATTTAAACTCTATTTTTATATTTAATTTAAACTTATTTTCATAAATGAAAAATGACAAAATTATTTTAACTATATTCTGTATCTAACAAATGTAATGTTATACAAAAAAACAAAACTAATTTTTTGTCATATGATTGACACAGGATTTTTAGTTTATTTTACCTAAATAATTAATAGACATTTTTCACTGATAAAATAACCATTATTTATACTTAAGTAAAACCTAAACGTCAATTTTGGAAAGTATTAGAGACATAATTTTGCAATGAATTTCGAAATGTACTGTCTGAAAATTGATGTAATATAATATTACAATAGACAATTATATGTGCATTTGTTATGTTCTTATGTTAACTTGTTTAGGGTTTCTATTTTAAAAGTGATAGAATGTGCTTCAAAATCTAAAATTAAACAATAATTAGAAAAGATAATTAAATTGTAATTTATAAAGTATGATAGTAATTCCTCTTTAAGAATTATTAAAACTTGAATGGTTAACTATTTGCTTTTTAATTATGTGGTTGAGTACCATTCTTCATTCATGATTATCTTAGAGAGGTTTTAGTGAAAGTAAGATTGGTAAAATTAGTTTGGTATGTGGCATAGTCGTTATTATCACTTTTTATTAATGAATGCTTGTTACGTTAATTTTTATAATGTCGGACTTTGATTCAGTAGAAACATTATTAAAAACTTACGACCAGCAACATATTCTTAAGTTTTGGAACGAAATAAATGATGAAGAAAGACTACAGTTATTGGCAGATATCAAAGCTTTTAATATTCTAGAAGTAGTAAGCTTGTTTAAAAGAACTTTTAATTGCATGAAAACTGATGTTGATATGTTAGATAATAAAATGAAACCAATTCCTTCTGAAATATTTGGTTCAACAAGGACTAGTTCTGAAAAACATTTGGAGGAATATAATAATTCAGGACTTAAGCAAATTTCTGATGGTAAGGTTGGAGTTTTATTGATGGCTGGTGGGCAAGGAACTAGGCTTGGAGTAAATTATCCTAAAGGTATGTATAACGTTGGTTTACCATCTCAAAAATCTCTTTTTTGTATTCAAGGAGAACGTATTAAACGGCTTATCAATCTCGCTCAACAAAAGTATGGACACTGCTACGGATTGCCTTGGTTTATAATGACCAGTGAGCACACTATGGAACCAACTGAAGAATATTTTAGAAGCAAAAATTACTTTGGTTTAAAAAAAGAAGATATTATATTCTTTGAGCAGTATATGTTACCAGCATTTACATTTGATGGAAAAATTATTATGGAAAATAAATATAAAATATCCAAATCCCCAGATGGTAATGGTGGTCTGTATAAAGCTTTACGTGATCGTAATATTCTTAATGAAATAAAAAAACGAGGTATTTTATATCTCCATGCCCATAGTGTTGACAACATATTAGTTAAAGTAGCTGATCCAATATTTATTGGTTATTGTATTTCAAAAAATGCTGATTGTGGAGCTAAGGTTGTTGAAAAAGCATATCCATCAGAACCTTTGGGAGTTGTTTGTGAAGTAGATGGAAAATTTCAAGTAGTAGAGTACAGTGAAATCACTAGTAATACGGCTGAAAAAAAAAACTTTGATGGTAGTCTTTTATACAGTTCTGGAAATATTTGTAATCATTTTTTTACAACAAAATTCTTAGATGAAATTGTTTCTAAGTACCAAGATAAATTGAAATTACATATTGCTAAAAAGAAAATACCATATGTCAATTCAAAAGGATATGAATGTAAACCAACAGAACCTAATGGCATTAAAATGGAAAAATTTATTTTTGATGTTTTTGAATTTTGTACTAATTTAGCTGTATGGGAAGTAAATAGAGATGAAGAATTCAGTGCATTAAAAAATGCATATGCTCCTGGTGGTAAAGACAACCCTTGTACATCACGATTAGACCTACTAAATCTTCATAAAAAATTTGTAGTAAAAGCAGGTGGAAAATTCATCAATGATTCTTTAATATGTGAAATTTCACCTTTGATAACATATGCTGGCGAAGGTTTGGAACCTTATGTTAAAAATAAAATATTCTGTACTAATTTAGAATTGAAATCAGAACAATAAATTAATACTTAATTTAAAAAAATGAATAATTTCATTTTAAATTTAATATTATAGTTTTATAATTGCAAAATGTAGTATCTAAGTTCTCATTTTATGAAAAAATTATCTTTGCTCTTATATTAAACTTAAAATCAACTTAAATAAGTTAAAAATAAAAATAAAAATGTAACAACAAATATTAAATGAGGCATTTAGAAATCTTTAGGTATAAGTAACATTTTTTTGATTGGGTTTAATGTTTTTGTTTTTTATACAATACCATGTAAAAAAAAGACATTTTCATGATTTTTATGTATTTTTTAACTTATTGTTTACCAAATAAAACTATTAATTTTCAGTTTGACTATACGCTTAGCTCAACTTTTTAAAAAATATCACTTTTACACCTTGTATTCTAAGCGCCTTAAATAATCTGTACTTGGTTATAAATAAATTTTCAGAGAACTATGTTCTCAATTTTTTTTATTTTAGAAAATGTAGTTCTCTTATTTTTTGCCAATATTCTTATTAAAAAAAATTACTATGAAATATTTAAGAAATTAACTTAAATATAATTATGTATATTTTTAATATTAAAATAAATAAGTTTATTGTAATATTTTGAAATGTTTTAACATTTTATTTTTTTTTTCAAATGTTTCAAAGCACATTTTGCTGCAGTACATTTTGCGATTCTATAATTTCGACCAATACCTTTGAATTCACCTTTTCCAAAAATTTCTACAACAACACGGACACGACGCCCATCAGCTAACTTTTCTGGTTTGCTACAAAATTATTTTTAAACAATATAAATATTAAAAGTTTTGAATAAATTAACACTTGGAAAGGTATGTTATTTAAGTTTGTTTAATGTGAGTAAAAGATTTAAAACTTAATTTACCTAAATTTAGCTGTTTCTGGTTCCAGCTCTAATAGTTCCCTGATTGGTGATTTGGGAACATTTGTACTGAATTTTTCTATAATATTAATTTAAATAAACTTAATTACAATACTTATAGTAGAAATATTAAAAAAATATTTTTATACAATATAAAATTATCATATAAAAAAATTTTCATTATCAACTTGATTATCAAATAATGAAACAGCACATTCATTGTTCAAACCCCTTAAATGTTAATACATTTTTTTAGGATTATTTCTCCTAACTTATTATTATAATTCGATATATTTTTTTAATATATATCTAAAAAAAAACGCCCTATATATACAAAATGTTAGATATATTTAACTATCATAACAATACTTTGATGAAAATATTTAAATGTAAAAACTAAATTATTATAATTAGGTAGAGGTGAGCACAATGGACCTACAGTTCTAAGTGCATGAACAGTTTTTACCCACCTCCTAAAAAATTTAACTAAAAAAAATATTTATTTTTATTTTAATGGATCATAACTCTGAATATTAATTAATATAATTTTGTGAATTTTTGGAGAAGTTAAATCTTATTTAAGCTTTAATTCTTTAACTTTTTCTAGTAGAGCCTCTACAGGTATATAATATATATACACGTACACAGGCTATAATTGCAAAATACTAACCCATTTCACTTTCCATAATTTTGTGGTACACTTTCCATACAGTATCTAATGACATGTTACTATCTAAATAAATGGCTCCTGCAACAGATTCAAAAACGTCTCCTAATGCTTTTGGTACTTCAACATCTTCTGCATCTTCACATTCATCTTCTCCCATAAAATAAAACTAAAATAAAAATGAAAAGTACAAATTACTTAGTATAGTTATTAAAATACGCTATATTCAATACTTCTTCATCAACTTTATGCCCATTTTCTTCTTGTATTGTAACAAATTTACAAACCACATCAGAAAGACCAGGAGATAAATGTTTAAAATATTTATGAAATCCATTCCTGACTGCTAATGAGGCAAAAATAGTGTTATTTACTAATGCCGAACGAAGATCTGTTAATGCTCCAGGTGAATGTTGTCTTTTATCTTCATAAAGATGTCTTGTAATCAAATAATCTAAAAATTACATGTACTTAACTCTTACGTAAAAAAATAATTTTTTAATTTGTTTAACCACATAATTTTTTAACTACCTAAAACTGCATCACCTAAAAATTCAAGGCGTTGATAACAGTCAGTTAAGCGATTAGGATAATAAGATGCATGAGTCATAGCTTGTAACAAATAGCTACGATCTTCAAATCTATAGCCTAAATTTTGTTCAAATATTTCAAAACCATACATTAATTTATTCAGTTCGCCTTCAGGATCAGTTACATTACGTAATAAAGGCGATAAAGGTTGTTTCAAATATCCTAATGTCATATCTTCTAATGTAGGTAGTACTTTAATTCCTAGCCAAGACATAAATAGTAATGCTCCTCGAGAACCGCATGATATTAAATAAGCACCTAATATAAAATTATATTTAATTATTTCCATATTTATAACAATTTATATATAAATAAATCTCATACCAATCAAAGCTTCAACACAATCAGCAATACTTTTATCTGGAATACTGTGTTGAGTAACAAGATTATAAGGTACAAACACAGGCGTATTTGCAGGATTATCATTATTAATTCCCCTTTTAAACTGTTTAATAGCTTCATTAATTTCTTTATCAGTTGGATCTTTAAAAGTAGGTAGAGTAATCATATTCCATAAAGAAGTAGGTATGCCAGCATCTATTAAAGCTTTTTCTAACTTATGTGGAACAAAATAACAAGGAGGTAACCAATTGTCATGAGGTTCAAATTTTGTAGATATCATACGCTGTCCAAATTTTTTTAGTTTTCCCAAGCGATACAAATTTAGATTACTAACTTGTTTTGATCTAAGATGACTTAATTTTCCTTCATGAACATTATCGTGTGTACAATATAAGTAAGCAGTAATAGCATATTTTAAAAATGAATCACCTATGGTTTCTAAACGTTCCAAATTAATACCATCATTTGCATTTGACATTGTTAAAGCCTGAAGTAGAACACTAGGATTAGGTCCACTATGATTAATTAAATCTGGTTGATAATCAAAACTAAAAATGTCTGGATCGGTTTTATTTTCATTAAAAATTGAATTAACATGACTTCTTTTTCTGGTTAACATATCCAATTTTGAAATACTTGATACAAAATTATTTTCCTTAGTTCCATATCCAGTGTCAGAGTTTAATAGCCACGGTAATTCTAATGAAGAAGATTTATCTATTACTTGAGTATCTTTTTGTTTGCGCTTAACAATAATGTCTTCATTTTTATTAATAAATAAAAATTTAATATCCTTTTCTTCTAAAATAGACATTTGTTGTTTTTCAAAAAGAATATTACAACTGTCATTCCATGACCAACTTGAAGATTCATTATTTTTAAATAAGTGTTGTTTATTAGGTTTACTTTCATTTTCATCTACAGCTTCAGCTAAATAAGTATTTCTGAATTCTATACGTAAGCTACTTAAATGAATATCATTTTCTTGTGCTCCATCATCTGAATCAACATCACTAAATGTACTTGAATCGTTGTCACTATGTACCATCCAGCTAGTAGGTGATGTGTATCTTATTTTAGAAGAGACAGAATTAATATCATTCATTGAAAAATTAGCCATGTCATTCGACCAAGTGCCAATATCCATCCAGTTGGGATCATCTGATTTATCTATATTGACTATATCTTCATTTTTTTTTTTTAAGGGATTATCAAAAGTTTCAATTGTTTCTTTTAGGTCGACAATTTTCTTATTATTAAAGTTTTCTTTCTGTTCTTTTCTTTTTTTTAAAATTTCTTTCATTGTCCAACCAAAGTCTAAAGGCTCCCAGTGATGATCTATACAAATTTAAAAATTAATTTAATTCTTCAACATTAAATGTAGTATAATTTTACCATAAGGAAGATTAAGTGAACCTAAATATATATCTTTGGCAACTATAGTTCGAATTTCATCAGCTAACAATAATGCATTAATACGGTATAATATACATGGTAATGAAACAGCTTTTCGCCACATTGATGCAGGAAACAAATGAATTTTACAAAGTTCTGGTACAAGAATTTGTTTTTGACTTAAATTATCTCTTTTAGCTTTTTTGGTTGCATCACTACTAGTAGGTAAAATAACACCTTTTCTATTCATATATCTAAATAAAATTGAATAAAACTGAGTTAAACTAAAATAATTTGTCTAATTAAATTAATAATGAGACTATCCATTATTAAGATGTGAACTCAAATAATTTATGGCATGAATAATAAAACCGAACTCAATATAGGATATTTGTTTTAAATCTAATATTTAATTTGAATATTCAAGCTTTCATGATAAATCTTAAATATAGCCTGTAACATTTTTTAAATGATTCACATTTCATATTTCATAGTTTTATTTACATTGGATTTAATCTGTTTATTTTAATTTTGGTATAATTTAAATTAGATGAATTTTTAAAACTATGGAAAAATTAGTTTGACTACTACTAAGTTAGTTAAATTACTGTATTGATAATAAACCTGGGCGTTAGGAAATTCAACCTAGCCGAAGTATGATCAACATCTAATAAAGGTTGCCCAAGATTTTGAATCCTTAAGTTATACTTCAAGAAATAATAATCTTCAAATGTTTTATAATTTTCTATTGAGCCTGGGAAAGGTGATTTTGGATTTAGATGATCACAAATTTCAGCTACATAAAAGTACTAAGACAAAACAAAACAAAAAAATGATGAAATGTTATTGCAATTATTGTAATTCAATATATTACTTGAGGCTGCTCTTGATTTCTATACCAAGGTGTAACAACTGCATCTTTTAGAACATCAATATCTGGTTGGAAATATTTTCGGTCTTCATCAGGTATTATTTGAAGCCTTTCATCTTTTCTTTTATGCATAGCATCCAAAAATTCCCAGTTTATATCCATGCAGTCATTTTCATCTTATTTCAAATAAAAATCAATAGTAATTAATGATAACTAAATTTTAATTACAATACAATTTTATTTAAATACTTAAAACATACAATTTTTGTAGATAAAATAAAATGGTAATATTTTATTACTTAATCATATTGACTTACAATACTGGATTATCAAACATTAAAAAAAAAAAAAAGATTCTTAAAGTATATAATAATATAATAAGAATTGAACACATGTGCCTAATATTAATTAAAATTTAATATATAGTATTTATTGTGGCATTTTTAGTTAAATATTTTAAGTATTTTTTTAATTTTTAGTTAATATTTTATATACATTATTTATTTTAAGAAGTATGCAGCAACCTTATAATTTAATTTAAAAACATTTTTCTAAGTTAGAAATAATTGTCAGTGATAAATAATCCTAACTTTATAAGTAAAATATACTTTTAATATAAGCTTATAACAAGTTTATATTATAAAATAAACTGTATTTATTTTGTAAGTGTAGTCTTATTTAGATTTAATTTTAAATAATTGCCTCAAATTGGGTAACTTTTCACCTTAAATATAAAAATGCACCTATAGAAAAGTGCTTAAAAAAAAAAAGAGTAGAGACAATATGTTAGAGCAAACTTATCACAAACTATACCATAGTATTTTATATTCGAATAATTTTTACTTATTTTATTACAAATTCTTTATTAGGCATTTTTATTTTGATGCAATGTGGTACAATGAAATTCTATTTTTCGGTAGTTAAAATGTTATTATTTTATTTGTGTTTATAATAACTATATACTAAATTGTATAATTATCTATGGGCTATTTAATTTTATATTAAAACTATCATTTCTATCAACTAGATGTTTCTCGCAATATCATTTCTAGCTTTTCACGACTCAGACTGGGTCATAACTTTTTACCAGCATTCACTTACAAATTAAACCTGAACTCTGTTGCCTTTTGCCATTTACATAAGGAACAAGTTATATGACACTTCCCCCACTATTTATTGAATTACTTCCCCTTTGCGTCTAATAGGTGCCTGCTTATAAAATTTCACTTTTGTTATACTAATTAACACTAATTATTTCTGTAATTCATAACGCTAATTAATACTATATCATTTATTTCTTATGTAATTGTCGAGCTATAATATTTTCATAATAAAAGCTAATAAAAAAAAACATAACTATTATTTAAAAATATGAAATTATATATTATATACCTTATCATATTTAATAATAATTTTGTCATTTATAGCTTTGATAATTTTAGTATGTTATTGATATATAATTTTTTTATTGTACTTTTTTTACTATAAAATTTTTTCCTTAAATTATTATTACTGACTTTTTGTTTGAAATTCTATTATAATAATATGAAAGTATTACAATATATATTTCTTAAAAATACCTCTAATAGTTGGCACAATGTAATAACAATTATGAGTAGTGGTTGGATCAAATGCTACATGACATTTTTGTAAACGTAGTACACTAGTGAATGTATAATTAAGGAATGTTGCTACGTCAGTTAGCTGTTGTTGTGTTAGATATAAATCAGTTTTCATTAACTTTAAACTAACATAAACTTCTCCACAGCGAGTGTAAATTGGAAAGGATGGAATCTACATAAATATATGATCATAATGAGATTAATAAAAATAAATTTTATAAAAGAATATATCAATTTAAAATTTTAGAACCACAATATGCTTAATGTTATAAATAATAAAATACTTTTTTTTTATAATCATAGCTTTAGTTATCTTTTAATTTAAACATACACTTGGAATTTGTTTTAATGTGAGAATTCCAAATCCAAAAATTGATTCTTCTGGTGGGTGAATTTTTCGGCCTCTTGTATTTTGTTCTTCTGGTACTGGACAATTCATTTGTAATAAAATAGCATAAAAGTAACAAGGTTTACCCTCTATTGGTCTACAATCATTTAGTACTTGAGCTATCTAAATAAAAATTTAATCAAAAAATATCCCTACAAATAATAAATAAAAGCTATTTCTCACTCTTTTAAAATAGTATTGTCGACGTTTATTTGTTCCTGGTCGAGGTTCTTCAGTATCCCATGGGATTAATGCATCTTCAGCATCTGGTGGTACTTCATCAGCATTAAACAAAGCATGAAATGATTCTTTGGTTATTGGCTGAAGAGAATCATCTAGCTCACCTTTGAGGTGTAGCTGTCGGCAAACTTCTAAAGCAGCTACTCTTTTAGCTAAGATTTCGCTAGGCATAGGATGACCCTTTAAACAAAAAATCTAATAATTACTATTCTTGTCAAACAAATAACAATATTAATATTTTAAACCAATATGATTTATAGAATGATACTTACATAAATATCATGTTTAATAGGAGAATTAATTGGAAGTTGAATCACACAAATATACATTGGTTGACTTTCATAAATTATGTTTATTATTTTCCAAATGGGAGATAATTTAGTAAATGTATCACTAGGTAGTTTTGCGCAATATCTATAAAAAAAAAATTAGTTTAACATTAAATAATTAAAATTGTTACCAGAAATGATAACCTATGAAACTTCATTATAATACTATTTCAAAATACCGATTCACAAGGCCTATTGCTGTTCCCATATCAACAAATGCTCCATCTTCTTTTTTACTAGGTTTAAAAGGAGCTACACACCAATTATATTGATCAGCTGTATTTTCAATAGTTTCATCCGTGTCTTTTAAACCACAGTTATTTAGTAACATCTAAAAAAATATTTAATACAAAATCATGACATAAATTTACAAATAAATTAATATTTTCTTTCTATTTAAATTGTATATATACATTTTTAAAGATATTTAATAACATAAATATTACTTGATCAATATTTTTGTAAAGTCTTAAGCGAGATAATATGTCAGATGTAGCTTTTTCATCAAACAATTGAAAATAGAAAGCATCTAAAGTTTTCGCTCTACTTTTTAATTTTAAATAAGATCTGTAAGATTTTGGTGAATGATAGCTAATTACTAAATTACAACGAGGTAAATCAATTCCTTCTTCTAATATTTCAGTTCCAATTAACACATTACATTCCCTTTGTCGAAATCTAAAATAATAATTGATATTTAATTCAGAATCAATTATACGGCCACCATTGATTTAAACAAATTCTTAAAGTCATTAGGATAATTATTATATATATAGATAATTATATAATTTCAAATATAGCTATAATATACTTTAATTAATTCTATAATGTTAAAATTCTACCTATATAAAAATTGTATTTAAAAATATTAAAATATACTGGTGTTCAATAAATGAACACGTAAATTGTTAAGAACAATGGAAACAATAGAAACCTTTTTTCTTAATTTTTGTACAGCTTATATAAATGTAACAATATTTTTGTCAAAATTGATTCATTTAAATCTTAATTAAAATTGACAAGAATGTACATGAAGACATTGCTAAATGACAATTTGTGTAATCTTTCTTGTCCTGCTATAGAATAGACTCCCACATGTTTAAACTTGACTCTACTTATATTTAGTATATTAATCATTTCATTGCTTTGTCAGAAAATTATAATTAAATCACTACTACTATAGGATGAATGATTTATTCTTTACCACTAGATTTCTCCTAAAATGGTAATAGTTTTAAGAATTTTTTTCTTTGTTTAGTAATATTTATTTTTCAATTTGTTATGTAGCTAATATTTTAGCTTCGATGCGAAGCTGAGAAGGTATTGGTTTTACTAAGATGTGTTTTTTTTTTTTTTTTTT
>NW_026099572.1:68252190-68362970 GCF_025091365.1 Daktulosphaira vitifoliae | reverse complement strand
TTTTTTTTTGATAGTGATTTTAATCACTGTCAGATATCATTATACTTGATCCAACTATACCACGTCACCACTGTGCCGCGACCCCCCTGTGCTGGGTTTTTTTAAGTCTATTCTTTAAAAATAATAATTTTTTAAATAGTATCCTACATATTTTATTACTTAAAATGTTAGAAAATAATCCAACTAAGAAAATGAGTGGTCAATAATAACTTTCGAACAAGTATTTCAGAAGTTCTGAATATTTTTATGTCTGAGCAAGAAGAGTAGTTTGGCAAAGTGATACATAATGATAAAAAAAACATAACTCTCTTCTCGCCTGAAGTCTATTTTAAAGTGTTAATAAGTTCCAATATACAGTTTTAAAATTTGTTACCGACTAGTCATTTTATTAGTTGGATAGCTTCTAACATTTTAACTAGTAAAATATGTACATTTTATTAAAAAATTATATTTATTTGGTACCCTTATAAGGAATAATATCAGCTGTATAATAATAAAAAAAATTCCCAAACTTATTATTAGTTTGGAAGAAAGCATAATCTAAACAATAAATCATTATCTCTGTATAATTACTGATACTCCTAACCTTCGCAAAGTTTCTTCTTGTTTTTTATGTTCAATTTCAAATTCTTTAGGCTCTATAAGTGGATCTGTTTCTTTATTTGCAGTGTATTGAGGTTGAATCCAACCAAAATCATCAATATTACTATTTTTTATATCCTAAAATATATTAAAATTAAAGAAATAAAAATGTTTTCATTTGGTCCTTACAAGATTAGAAAAAATTACATCTCATTGACATTTTAGACTAGATATTTGTACTTTTAAATATTGGTAAATAGAGTTCAACTATACAAAACTATAAAAAGTTACTAACTAAAAAAAAGTTTTTTTCAAAATTTATTGAAAACTTATAATTAGAAGAAATACTATTTCAGTTTCAATCAGCTAATTAAAATTTTAATATTGAATTTAGTTTAATTTTACTATTCTTAAAACGCTTACTAATAATAAATAGTATACAATAGATGCAGTAAGTTTAGTATTGACAAATATCAACGCACAAACAGTTTCTTCTCCTGGAATTCTTACACAACCTTGTTTTCTGTGAGTTCCATAACGTCTTGCTAATTTCCAATTGCGTCTAGTTTGTTTTGTTTTGTTATCGCTGACATTAATAATTTGGTTATCTTTAAATTCATTTTTTTTTTTTTTCATATCTTCCATTTTAAAGGTTTTAGGTTTAAACTGTTTCAATGTGTCAATCATTCTTATAACTTTAGGAGAACTAAATTTTAAAATTTTATCTATACAACTATATCCATGTAAAATATCATCAAATGTAGCTCTAACTTGAATCAAAATAGTTGAAACGATACAAAGTAGTATATAATGTCTTTCATATGGCGTTTTTACTTTTAATTTTTCTACTTTGTATAATAGAGTTAAAGCAGCTTTGTCTGCACAATAAGGTCCCATAGTTATTAAAACTTCTAAAAAATCATCAATTATTTGTAAAGGATCATTTGTAGGATTAGGAATTAATTTTAACTCTTTGTTAAATTCTTCGTCATCCCCATATATTGAAGAAGGTTCATACCTATGATCTTTTAAAAAATCTGCTAAACTTTTCACTATTTTTTTAATTTTTAAATCATTATTTTGTTTAAGGTTATTTTTGCATTCTATAAGTATTTCTATTGGCTTACAACAATGACGTAATATAGAAACAATATCATTTGTAGTCTCTATAGATGAATGCAATTTATTTGAAATAAATTTCAGTTGATTATTAACGTGTATAGGATCGTCATCTGTTTCAAATAATGGTTGAACTATTCCCAAAATTTTACATTCCAAGTCAGATTTTATAAAACTGCAAATCTTAAGAAAATATTTTATAATTATAATTAAGTAGATAATTAATCTAGATAATTTACATACTTTAAAATAAGCACTATTTTCAAGCAAAATTTTATGACAATCGTTGAATATAGCAAGGTTTATTTGATAAAATTTTAAAATTTCACAATTTAATAATTGTAAGCAATAATAATCTGTAGTCACAATAACCTATAAAAATGTAGGAATTTAAAAAATACATATAATAAATAATTATAATAAATAGCATTTAGAAGTTATTACATGTAGTAGAATGCTTAAAGTTCAGATGTTGATTTTGAAAATCTGTGATATAAATTCTTTTACGATATTAAAAAAAAATTAATTAGTATCAAATGTTACTTAATAAATATTTCTAACTTTAAAACCAAGAAAGTATTTTTATGATTTTTTTTTTAAACATAAAATAGTAAATAAAATTTATATGATTGTCAAAATAAGATGAATCAGTAAAAATGATTATATTTTAAATGGAGATACTCAAATATTTGACGCTCAAAAAATATTAGTATGTGTCTTATATATATTACATTATGTATTTTTTCTAAACTTATAGGTTTAATTTAAATAATTAAGATAATTAAATTGAATTAAAAATTGGTCCAAAATAACAAAAGAGACTACTTAGTGCAGTAAGACCTACAGTTTTGTTATATTTCTTAGCACAATAATATCTAAGTTCTAACAGTAGCAGTGATTGAACACACCTCATAATTCTCTAAATCCAAATTCTTTGTTGATTTAACAACAACTGGTTTTAAGTCTGTCAAATTTGTAATACAAAATGTATATCTTTCTAGTTCTTCTTCATCTACCACAAGAAGTGTCCATTTTCTATTTCTTGTTGCTCTAATTTTAATCAAAACATGTATTAATACACAGATTAGTTTAATATCTAAAATCATTATTTACCTATCATGAGTTGTGTAAGCAAGTTCTTGAATTAATTTCAGAACCACAAATGCTTTATTTGTAATTCCACCAAGAGGTATGATAATATTCTTCTTTTTAGCTGAACTTACAAGTGCAACGAGATACTCTTGAGGAGTAAATGTTTTTGTATGAATATTATCACCAAATATCAATGCCATTGAAGATATCAAACTGGTAATATTCTCTGTGATATTTATTTACATCATCAGTCATTCCACTTCAAAAAATGTTAATAAAATTGAATAATTTCTAAATATTAATTAAAATAAAATTAAACTTTAAAAATTAATTAAAGTATTATACTTTAATTAATTAATTTAACTTCAGTTATTATAACTGAAGTTAAAAAAATTAACAATAATTATTTTAAATATAGTAAGAATTATCTAATAAAACAAAAAGATAATTAAAATCAAGTAAAATAAAAAATATCTAATATTTACATAGAACTGAGATCTCAAGAACTTTAAATAAATATAAATATTAAATTTCTAATACTAAATTCGTGTTATAAATTGAAAAAAAAATTATATATTGAATTTTTGTTTAGTAATTCTTTAGTATTAAGAATTATCACCACACTCAATACAATTATGTTGCTAAAAAAAATGATTTTTTTTTTTAACAATTTAAAATAAATTAATTTATTTTAACTTACTAGAAGATTATTTTAAAAAATTATAAAGAAAAAATAGTCTAGTGTAACTTCAATCATTCACTTAGTCATATAAAGTTTGATGAAAACCAACTTACGACTCATTTGGATAATAATTAAAAACGTAATCAAGTTTAAAAAAATATACATTTTCAATAATAATTTAATTTATTTTAAATGTGTCTTACATGTCTTACCTATGTTTTACTTTTTAATTAAGTTAATTTTATATCATATTACAATATAAAAACTTTAAATTAACAGAAATATTAACATTTTAAATTAGCTACTATTATCAAGATATTTGTTATCTAGAAGTAATCGTTATCATGTTAAATATTTTTGAATCTATTTTTGTTATTTATTTTAAGAGTGAAATCAACTAATTCTAAAAAACATTTGTACATTAAAAACCTTTTGATATTTTTGATAACGGCAATAATTTTAATTATTTGACGATTATTTGTTTTTGAAATTATACGTTTATTTATAAATTACGAAGATACTATATTTTTGTTTGTAGAATGGAGCAATCCTTAAATTAAATTATTATTTTTTTTTTACGTTTTATCGAAGTAAAAAGTAATTAATTTCGTTTTATATTAATCATAAACATATATAATATGAAGTATGTATGCAACTTTTGTTTAATTCCTCATAATTTATAAAAAAAACTAAAAAAATTTTAGATAAATAATGAATTTTATAAATAAAGCTGTATTGAAGTCAGCTTATTTAATGTATTATTTTAAGTACATAAATATATCAAAAATTAATAAGTAAATTATTCATGTCAGAATTTTAAGAAATGGATATTTGTGAAGTATTACCAATTAAATCATTAGAAGAATTACTTGCATGGGAAATAAAATTAGAAAAACTATATGTTGTTGATTTACAAACACGTTCAAATTATTCTATTAGTGGCCATGACTATAAGTGTCATGAAAAACAAATGACATCAAAAAGATATTTTAATCAAGGTTTACCAAAAACATTAATTTGTCATGATATGGAAGGAGGGTATAAAAATGATCGATTTGTGAATGACTGTGAGAGTAGAGATGAGTATGTATTTTACCATTGGTCTATTATAGACATTTTTATTTATTTTAGTCATCATTTTATAACCATACCTCCAGTAGGTTGGACAAATGCAGCTCATAAACATGGTGTTAAATCACTTGGAACATTAATTACTGAGTGGAATGATGGATATGAATTATGGCGTAAAGTGTTTAACAATTTAGACAAAAGAGATATTTTAATAGATAAACTAGTACAAATATGTAAATATTACAATTTTGATGGTTACCTTATTAATATAGAAAATAATTTGTCCTTAGAAAATATAGAAAATATGATAGAGACAGTTAGTTTATTAAGAACTAAACTTAAAGCGACTATAGCACATTCAGAAGTCATATGGTATGATTCAGTTAGCATGGTAAATGGAAAATTAGCATGGCAAAACCAACTTAATATCCACAATAAATTAGCATTTCAAGCTTGTGATGGTATATTTTTAAATTATAATTGGAAAGAAGAAGATCTAATTAAATCTATTGAAAGCGCGGGAAGTAGAATTCTAGATATTTATGTAGGAGTTGATGTATTTGGTAGAAACTGTTTAGGTGGTTTAGACTGTTATAAATCTTTAGAATTAATTCGACAATATGATTTGTCTGTAGCAATATTTGCACCTGGATGGACTTATGAGACTTTAAGTGATAAAAAACTATTGATTGAAAATGAAAATACATTTTGGAGAACTCTATATCCATACATGTATATTCACATTCCTTCCACATTACCATTATGCACCTATTTTTGTAGAGGTTATGGAATTAAAAAAATGGAAAAAGGACAGTTATCGTCTGTTAACTCTTGGTTCAATTTGTCAAAAATGAATTTTCAAACATCTGTTCCTCTATGCTTATCAAATAATAAACCTTCCTGCATTTCTTATGATGAAAATGATGCTATTACTGGTGGTGGATGTTTAAAATTAAATGGTCATCGTGAAAGTAGTACTTATTATAGAATTTTGGTATGCCACTATGAAATTAAATCAAAATTATGTTTTGAAATAGCAGTAAAAGCTATGAAGCCATATGACACACATAAAATTTTTATGATTGCAATAGATCCTTATGGTATGCCTTATAAAATGGAATTTGGTGTTCAAGGAGATGATAATCTATTCTTTAACAATTGTGATGATTATAGTTGTATAGTTCCAAATACTAAACTCTATAAATTAACAGTACAAGATGGATGGCTAGTTCATAATTTATCTTGTCAAATGGAAGGAATAATTGTTGAGATTGCAATTGAAACTGAAGAACCTTTACTTGTTGGGAAATTATTTCTAAATGATGAAACTAGTGATTGTACTATATAATCATTTTTATTTTTATTTATTTATTTATTTATTAATAAATAAATAATTCTTTATTATAAAAAATAATAATAAAATTAGTTGGCTTATAGTAAATTAAAATACAAATAAATAAATTATTCTCCAATAAAATATTTGTTCAAAAAAAGTATATTTTTTATTTTCCTTATTTTAATTAATTTTGTATATTATAATTTAATAAGAAAAATTAGTAAGTGTAACTATAAAATCTTTGCTGGCCTGAAATTATTTATTAGGTTTGCTTCCTATTCAAATTTATTTTTACAGCTTTTAAATGTGTTTAGTATTTTATATATTAACAAATCTTTAGTTTATCAATAAGACTAATGTATTCTATTAGTTGAATTTTATAATGCAATATGTTGAATTACAAGTTTGAATCTTATTTATTATAATTAATTAATTTTGAGCTGAAGTTATTAATTATGATTTTATTTATAATTAATGTAACAAAAATGAACTAATTTTCTAGAATGCAATTTATGATTTTTGAGGAAAACATAAAAAAGTGAAAGTTTTAACATTTATTAGCTTTTTCTACTAACATATATATATATATATACTTTTTTTGAAAAATTTATGCATTCTTATATTATGTCAAAATTAAATTGTTTTATTATTTGCTATTATAAATAGCTATTTTAAAAAAATATTTATTTTCTTGACATATCCTGTTTTTTCTGTGTTTTCCGCTATGCTACAAATTTTTGATCTTTGAATTCTACTAGAAAATGCACAGGTGATAGTCTTACGCCATCGACGTATGTATGCCATTCAGTGTCACGTAATCGAATTATTCACAAATACATTTTGATAAGGATTATTACATAGGCCTTAGTCCATTAGAATTGTTCCAAGATATAAATTTAACTGATGTAATGGTATTAGAATATTACATGTATGTTTGGGTGTTGTGGAAAGATTATTGATGTTTTAGAAAAAAGATAAATAGCCTGTTCATTTTAATAATGAAGTATCTCTAAATATTGTAATTTTAAAACATTTTTCCTAAAGAATTTAACAGACTACCTCGCTCTTAAACAACTTTATTTTTTGAAAGCCTCAGAGTTCCATTTCTTTTTATTGTATTCAGGGCCCATGTTTTAAAGGGAAAATTGAAAAAATCATTAAACAAAATGTTATGTTATTACATTGTTCAATAAAGTTACTTTTGTCTGATAAATGTGTATTACTCATAATTCATTGGCCAATAATTTATTGAGATGATTCGTTTCTGAATATTCAGATTTACATATGTAAACATATGATATGTATATGTGATATCGCATATAATGTATATGGCTTAATTCACTTAACACATTTTTTAAGAATATATGGTTCATTAAATAATTTTAGTGCTTTCAACTTAGAAAATTGTTTGCAAACTATAAAAATACCTATTTTCTTCTTCAAGATATTTATATTAAAGTAGTAGAAAGAAACAGCTTAGAAAATAATATATCTGTACGGAACCCTATTTAAAAAAAAAATAAATAATTTTGACCCTCTATTGTACTTAAACTCTACAGAGACATTATATGAGAATATTGTTTAAAAAAAAATTTTTAAGTACTGTTAATGATAAAAAATATGTTTTTATGTTAAAAAATAATATTTCCTGTATGTAAAAACACATTTACCTGGGTGCTTTACAATAAGTGATAATTTTGTTATTTTTAAATTAATTTAAGAAGTATATGGATCCTGTAATTAACTTATCTGAATCTAAAATATAAGAGATGATTCTAGGAATTTTCGGGCTCTAAATAATGAAAAAAATTAAAGCATATTTAGATTTAACAGAATATTATCGAAATTTTATTCCTAATTATAGTAAAATAGCTAAACTAATAACAAATTTATTAAAGAAAGGTGTCAAATATGTCGGATTTGTGTCAAAATGTTTTTAAAACTTTAAAAACTTGCTTATGCCCAAGCCTTATATTACAGTTTCCTAATTTTGAAAAGCCGTTTATAGTAACATGTGATACAAATAATTACGTAGTTGCTGGTATATTAAGTCAGGGGAGCTAGATAAAGATTTGCCCATAGCATACGCATTTAGAACTTAAAATGGTGCTGAAATCTATTAAACCACAACTAAGACACAGCTTGCTGCAATTATATTTGTGGTAAAGCATTTTAGGTAATATTTTTTTGATACAAAGTTTACATTTGTAAGTGATCACAAACCTTTATCGTAGTTATTAAGTGTTAAAGACCCCAGTAGTAGACTTTTACGGTGGCGAATTAAATTGGAAGAGTATGATTTTGAAATCAAATACAAACTCGGTATCACTTATTGTAATGCTGATGTTTTGAGTAGGGTAAAAATAATTAATTAATGCAGAATAGTAAAAATTATGAGGATTTTTACAACAGATTTAAATCGAAAATAATTATTAATACGAAAGTCAAGGAGATAATAGGTGACATTAAAGAGGCCCCTAAAGACTTTCATATTGCGTTAGAATATAATGTAATGGAAATTAAAGAGGATATTGAAATAACAACTATTTTAATAAAAATTAGTATCGGATATTGGTATATGTTTTTTCTGCAATCATAAACTTAAAGCCCCTTCATATGAGATTATATTTGAATATTTCAGTAAGTTGAAATTATTTTGTGAAAAAAATAAAATAACTAAACTGGCCATGTCAGAAATAGGCATGAGTGAAGGTATTCAAAATTTTAATTAGGAACAAATCAGAACTATGACAAGGTAGGTGTTTAAATCTACGAATGTTACTGTATTAAAATATAACTGTATAAACAGTCGCGTGGGGGTCTAGCATACCCCCACATAAATAAAAACGGATATATTATATTGCATAAAATATACACATAGATATAAATTTAGAAGATGGGTTTTTATAGTAATATTGAATCTATTTTCATAAATAAATACCTTCAAAAAAAATTGAATGACTTAAAATATTCACCAAAATTGAAATGGGTCATATTTACTCCCACGCGACTTGTAACGTTATAATTTTTTTTGGACTTGTATTTTTTTCAAAATATCGTTTTATCGTAAATGCAATGTTATAATCGATATAATATTGTGGAATTGGATTTATGTGGTTCTGCCACCGACTGTGCAATTAAGTTTTAAAAATAAATAATCTATTGAGAATTTCCACTACTCGATGATACAGAACAAATAAGAACAAAACATGTAATAAATACATCGCGTATACTAAACAGTATGCAATGATTGTTGGGAGAAAAATCAATGTTCAACAGATTCAGAATAATTGTATATACTCGTAACATAATAATCAAATGTATTGTAATATTAATAATAAAAAAATTAAATTCAGAAAAATGATTATATAAATATAAATATACATAAAACTAATAAATATAAGCCGTGTTTGAGCTCAAAGAAATACAAGAAAAATTAATTAAAATACATTTTGTAATAGTAAAAGCTTTTGTTTACCGTCTTAAAAATAAGATTTTGCAGTTAAAATAATTTTTTAATGAAATTTTGAAAATTAAGTTTTTTTTTTCGTAATATAATTTTTAGTAATGCACATAATTTTGTAATTTATTTATTTTTTAATTTTTATTATTGAATTTTTATCCATATTTATATATCATATGGTAACAAATAATGTCTTTGAATTAAAAATAATGAACTTTTTTATACATATTTTATACTTTTTTAGAAATGGGGTCTGATAAACCCCCACGCGACTATGAACGTTAAAAATAGGCACGCGCCTGCTAAAGGGCTAATATAACCTAATACTGAATTGCATATTAATGATAAAAATGACAATTAATACATGCCATGGCTCACTATAAAGTGGACACTTGGGAATACTTATGACTATGAAACGTAAAGTAATATGATGGGGAATCAAAAAAGATATGAAAAAATGTATAGCTAAATATAAGTCGTGCCAAAAAAATGAATGTTTTTGGAAATTCCCATGGTCATAACAACTACTAGTAAAAAGCAGTTCGAACATTTTTTTATAGATATTGTAGGTAAATTACCAACTACGTATAGAAATAATTATTATATATTGACGATGAAGGATGATCTTACAAAATGTTTAATAGCATTCCTCATCTCTTATCATACAGCCGATACTATAGCATTGTGTTTGTTGAGAATTTAGTATGTTTACATGGAATTACTATCATAAAGAACATTTCGATGCAAATCTTTAGATAGTGTTTAATTCTAAGAAATTGGTGGATTATTCCAAAAGCTATATTTTAAGAAATCACTATATCATTTGTCTGTTTGTTCGTTAGGATATAATTAAATGTCATGGCTAATGCATGAACGTTTCTGTAAAATATGCCTTATTGTGGACTTCTGTAGTAAACAAAAAATACAATTGTCATAGAAATTCCTATTTAGGAAGTAAAAAAAAAATACAATTTCAATCACTTGTTTACAGTATACAAAAGTATACTTTTGTTTTACAACTTAGAACTGTTTTTTTTAAGATAAACGTAATTGAAACGCAAGATAAGATAGGTTTACTCTAGATAAGACGACCGCTTTAGTGTAACTATAACTAAAAGTTTTAAATACATTAGAAGTAATTATTGTTTAAGCATAATATGATATAGTGATTTTTTAAAATGAGTAGTAATAATAACAGTTCGAGTGCGTCATCGCAATTTCTTCAAGTGCCTAGGGCCGATGGTCAGGAAGCTTCTACTTCTAGACGAAGATTTACAGGAATTATTCCAATACGTAGGCATTCGATTGAAAGTAGACTTGGTACTGTATTTTTTGAACAAAGCAGGCCTACTAGTAAATCTACAATAATATCACCTTTTGAGTTTACACGGGTAGCTATAATTTGTTATGTCATATAACTATTACGTTCTAAATTATAAAAATCATATTTAATTTTGTCGAAAAAAAGAAAAAATGCTCATCATGAGCAGGAGTGTATTTACTGATCTAATGCTTGTGTAGAGATTCATATCAGGAGCAAAAAAAACTTGTAACGCCCATGGCCGTTACATTGCAGAAATTGTACTAAGAGACTCTAGTATCATATTATCTTTCATAAATTTGGATAGTAAATCTGAAGAAAATCTTTTCTGTCAAATTTTTTTATCTTCCTTCTCTACTTCCAAAAAAAAAAAATTCAATTCATTTGAAGGGGGCTACAGTTGTGTCTAAGAGATTTGAAGTCACCCAATCCCCGGGCACACTACGATAATAGTGATGGCCTATGATCTTCTTAAACAGCCCGTATTTTATGGAAGATATAAGGGACTTTCAAGGTATTTACCCTCAAAAAATATTTTTATAATATTCAGATTAAAAATTTGTTTAATTTAAGTTTGATAATTCTCCGTTAATTTCTAAACAAGTTGGCATTTTTTTTATTTAGTAAAGATTGTCCACTCAATTCAATAAAATAAGATCAGTCAGCATAAACACTTTTTCCTGTTTCTATATGCAAACCTAATTTAAGCTTTAGGCTTGGCCTATGGACATTTTTTACATCTCTTAATAGAGCGTCTACTACAAATTTAATAGAATTGAGAGCGTATTTAAAGTTGAGATATCACTTTTTTATATTTATAAGCTAAAAAAATCATTAAAATATTTTTGTTTTTTAGTTAGCATTTATAACAATATTGGAGATATTAGACTAAATTAGATTTTTGACCACGTTATAAATTAGGTATGTTGAATTCATAATTAGTTTACAATAATAATATATATATTTATTTATGATAATACCATCATGAACGTGGTGTGATACTATAGTATTACTAAATTTTTTTTTTTAAAAAGTCACTTATTTTTATAAACATTTTTTACTTAAGATCTTAAGAATTTTTTTAAATAATACGCTACTAACTTTAACTTTAACATGTCACAAAAATTAATAAACTTAAAAAATTTGCATTATTTTAATTGATACATAAAAATTGTCTAGGCGTATTTAAGAAAAAATTTGTTCATTAGGCTAACCTGCAGAAAAAATACAACTTTTGTTTACAAAGTAACGTAGTTTATATTTTACGCTGTAATGATTAACCTAATGGTCCAGGAACCGTGATTTACGTCTTCCTTAATTTAATATTGTTAGTCAAACACTATCAGAGATAAGAGAAACGAGTCATTTAGCATATCTCTTTATTTTATGTCTTGAAATGTGCAAGTAAAGCCAATTAAGTCTTAAAATTATAATAAATACATTAATAAATATAATCATTAGTAAAATTTAAGCTTTGATTTGAAGCTGAGATGGAAGAATTTTATAATGATGTGTTTTTCTTACCACATATTCTCAGCTCTCACTGCTCCGATTTTGATGAAGAATATGTCAAAAGTTCACAAACTGTATCCAGTCAAAGACATTACCCTCAAAAATAGAAACAATTTTCTTCGTTCCCTGTAAATGTGGGAAATCCCCAAAAAAATTACAAATTTAAAAATCGGTTATTTTTTTCAACTTTTTTTTCCATAAAACTGCTATAACTTTTTTAAAAATGGATGAGTTATGGCAGTTTTAAGTAAAAAAAATTGTAAAAAATGTCGAAAATTAGAGATTTTTAAATTTGTAATTTTTTTGGAGGTTTCCCCCATTTACGGGGAACGAGGGAAATTTTTTCAATTTTTGAGGGTAATGTCTTCGACTAGATACGATTTGTGATCTTTGACGTATCGTTGAAAGAAATCCGTTCGGTGAGAGCTGAGAAAAAGTGGTAACAGACACAAAAAAAAACACATCATAGTAAAACCAATACCTTCTCAGCTTCGCATCGAAGCTAAAAATAATTTTTCAGTTTTTGATTATTATTTTTGAAATTAACACACTTAGCGTAACAATGTATAAAATATAAATTATTAATTTAAATATTTTCTTCTAAAATGGTATTTACAAAAATTGTCTAAAATTATTTTTACTTGCTGAAAAATTAATTTACTAAAATTCATTTTTTGAATATAAATCATTCTTAATTTTCGAAATAATCATTTTACAACAAAATATTTTGTAAAAAAAATATGTAAAGTTAAATTTTCTAAAATATTGGTCTTATGTAAAATTATAGTCAGATTTATATTTTTGCTGTTTTAATAACACTAACGATCTAAATAGGATTGTTTAAAACTGTTTATTTAGGGTACTACGATTATAAATAAGATACAATTAATAATAAAGAAAATTAATGATGGGCATTTTCAAATATTTTAAACTATCGATTAACTATTCGGTTTGTGTTTATACCACCAAATATTTTATTTTAAGCATAAACTATCAAATATTTTAAGAACTATTCGAATATAATGTGTAATTCTCGAATATTTTTTCTATTCGAATAGTTTTTGAATGACTATCGAATAGTAAGATAATTACTATTCGATATTTCCCATCACTAGTTCGAACGCGCCTGTCGAAATTTATTTTTTCTTTATTATTTTTGAGTTATAAAAAAATGTTCAACACATTTGATTTTTATCTCATTTTGATTCAATAACTTCAATGCATATAAAGGACCTCATTATTATAATTTATCGCTAGAAGAAATTTCTTATTCATATTAAAATTTTTCACTATGGAGTTTTTTGTGGCTGTCATTTATCAGCTCTCACTTGACCTACTTTTTTTAACGATACGTCAAATGATTATAATTCATATCAAATTGAAGATATTACTCTCAAAAATTGAAAAAAAGACCACTTTATCAATTAAAAAGTTACTTAACCCACTTTCTCTTTATAAACAATTAAAATCCTTCATCTCTAATGTTTTTAAAATGTTTATTGTGGAATTAGGTTTGATATGATAACAGGTTTCAACTACAAAATTAAATAATTTTACTTTGTAATTTGTTAATCGTTTAACTAAATTTGTGTGTTGCTATCAGTCTATAATATTCCAAATATTTGATTTATATGTTGCTAAATAAATCATTTCTAAAAAAAATGATTTTTAGTTTCACCTGAATTTAACTTTGAATAATTATAATAAAATATATAATAATAATAATAATATTATAATATTATAATTATAATACAATTTTATAATATGCTCAATTGAGAAGATTTTTTGAACTTTTTGATTGGTTATTAAGTTAAAGTAATTTATTAAAATTAATTAAGTTTTGAATATTTGAATTATATAATCTTTTTAAACACAAAAAGTTAATAAGAAATGATTACTATGATTTTTATTTAATTGATCTATTACAATAAGAATACGAAAAAAATATTCTGAGCTTTTCTGATAAATTTCTTGTAAATAGTAATTATAAGATTTTCTGACTGCATAATAATCTTAATAATACAATTTTTTAATTTTCATAAAAATTTTTATTTAACAATCTCAATTTTAAACTTGCAAGTTGAGCTAAAGTTATGCTAACAAATACAACTTTTTTTTACTATAAACTTTCACAAAAATCAATTGTAATGGACCAAAAAAATATGTTTAAAATGACATTTTGCAACGATTATGTTTAACACATTAAAAATCAAAATCAGTAATAATTTGAAAATAAATTTTTTTTTTGTTTATGATTATTTTTTTTAGTGTAAATACTTATTTTTTTACTAATTAGTAATAATATCAAAAATTAGGGTAGTAAAAGAATAAGTGCAAATTTGAAAACAGCGTGAAAAGTTGATTTGGAAAAGTATATTTTTGATTCTGATAAAAGTTCCGTGTAGACCAGTATATCTATTCAAAAGTAACAAAAACATTGTTATCGAATTTTTTAAGGTTATTTAAAATATTTTCCATATTAACTATAATTTTAAGGTTGTTTCTCTTTTTACAATTAATCGCTTCTTTAGTTTTTTGGGGTTATTTTAGTTCAAAACACTCTGAACGTAAAATTTCACAGTTTTAAAATTAATTATTTGGCACTATCGACTTTCCTGTTATTAATTTAATATCAAAGATTGAATAATTTTCATCTCAAAATAATTTACTTACACATTTATGAACCTTTAAATGAATTAGGCGAAATTTGTATTTGGCTCTTCCTTTAAATCGCCATTTATAGCAAATATTTAAGTATATAGTCGTATGATATATGATAGGTAAGTTATCTATATTATAGGAGACGATAAAAATAGCAGGGTTTTTTAATATTACTCTATGGCTAAAAGCTAAAGAGTTATTTCATTCAAAATTTTGAGTTATTTGTGATCAGTGACTACTCAGAGTACGCATAAAGTGTGTACAACAGTTTTTCTTACGTGAAATGCTACTACTGGAAAACAGATGGTTATCCTTATCCAATGACCATTGACTATTATTGTCCAGTGTTATTTTTTTATATCAGTATTTTGTCTATTGTGAATGTTTTATTGTTGAATTTTCGCATATTTCTGTATATAATTCTTGTTGCACAGAAAGTAATAATTAATTAACGCTAATGTATCAATTAGTTTGATTCTTTGTGATTTTTGATATAATCATAATTAAATTGGTTGAAGTAGTTGTAAAAAATGGAGCAATCTCAAACTGTGAGTAAATTGACTAATTTTTCAGTTAAAATCCTCTCAAATATAGTTTATAGAAATTACTTTTATTAATTTGTTTAAAATAGAGTAAATATAAATTTTAATTTAATTAAATGTTTGGTATTCTAAATCTTTTTTGGTCAAGTTCATTAAAATTTGTTTTAGACAATTAGAATGTTAGGTTTTATATGGAATCAAATTTGTTAAGATATATCTTCTTGTATGTAAAACTTGAATTTGGACTCATTTGTCAATTGAAAATTTGATTTAGTTTTTAAATATTTTACCTTATAAATAATGATGTAAATATTTATGTAATAATTAATATCTTAGGTAATAAAAACAATACATCAATTATTTTTCAAAATATATTTAAATTTTTTACTAACATCTACAGGGGAATAGTTTATCATAAACCACTCGATTACTCACTAAATAAATACAATATTGGAAAAATTATTTTTGATTTCTTTTAATTACACATATTTCTTAATTTATTAGCTATTAATTACTTTTTAGGATCATTCTTTATAACGTACAGGGGTATTAATTTTATTAATTTAAATAGTGACAAAATATCTGATTAACTTTTAAAATAGAAAATGATCTAATTAAGAAAATAACTGATCATACCAACCTTTGGACCAATACTTTGGATGTTATTCTCATTTTTAAACCAAAGCAGCAAGTAGAGTACCGCTGGGAAATTACTAGTGATAAAAATAGCAGCCGTCGCTCCTTACATCCAGTTATTACTTTAAATTGTTAATAACTTCTAAAATACATGTCCAAAAGTTATTATTAACCAGTCATTTTCTTATTTAGATTAATTTATATTTTATAAGCTAATTAAATATACATGTTGCTACTTAAAAAAATAAAGTTGACTCCTCTTTAAGTTATAAAAGATGATTATAAAAAATTATTATTAGCTGATAAATCGAGAATTATTTGTAATTAAAAAAATTAAAAATTATTTTTCTAATATTGTATTTGTTTTCCAAGTAATCGAGCTGCTTATAATAAACCGATCACCTTGTATATTGACTAATAAATATTTATGATATATTTTTTTAGAATCAAGATCCTTTATTAAGATTAAGAGTGATTGCTGGACATTCACTTGCAAAGAAAGATATTTTTGGTGCAAGGTATAAATTAATTTTACAGTTGAATAATACCTTAAAAATTTTTTAAAAGGAAATTTTTATTTACATTTGATTATTTTAGAGTTTGTTATTTTAATGTTTGATTATTTAAAGTATTTAAATTTTTTCAGTGATCCTTATGTAAGGATTGAATTAAATACTATAGTTGGAAATGTTTCAGTAGATTCAGTTTTAACAAAAACAAAAAAAAAGGTGAGAAATTCCTACTATCTATGATAGTAAGATAATTATTAAAAAATTATAAGACCCAAATTTAAATAATTTAATAATTTTTAATATATTTGTTATTTATAAGTCAATTATGCTTGTTTTTATTGTAAATCATAATCTATACTACCAAACAAAAAAAAAAAAAAATATTCAAATTAGTAGTTTAATAATTACATTGAATAATTATTTGAACATTTTTTTTGTTTTATACTTTGTTACAGACATTAAATCCAGTATGGAATGAAGAATTCATATTTCGAGTATGTTAATATTTGGTTGATTTCTAGTAATATGTATTTTATACTTGACTTATCTTAAAATAATTTATGCTCAGGTACGACCACATGAACATAAATTAGTATTGCAAGTATTTGATGAAAATCGATTAACTAGAGATGATTTTCTTGGGATGGTCGAAGTACCATTGAATAATGTACCTAAAGAAATAATTGGCAGAAATATTTGTAGCCTGCATTATATTTTAAAACCAAGAAGGTTTACTCAATTTTACTCAATTAAAAATTTATATTAAATTTTTTTTTATTTGTTTTAGTGCAAGATCAAAAGTAAAAGGTTATTTAGAGCTATATATTGCTTACGCCCCTGAACAAGAACCTGGTATTTCTGGTCGTTTACCTGTTGATGGTGACTGGGAAGTAATTGAAAATGCTGATGTTTCAAATGCTTCTCATGTTTCTTCTGTAAGTTTTTTATTCATAAAAAATATAATAATAATTTAAAATATAAATATAAAATATTTTTATATTTTAACTTCATATTTGTGAATTCTTTAAGCCTTATACACCAAATGCTATTGAATCAAGTACTGCATTACCATCAGGCTGGGAAGAAAGACAAGATGCTAATGGTAGGACATATTATGTTAATCATTTAGCAAGATCTACACAATGGGAGAGACCAACAGTAACGTTAGTATAAATATAATTTTTAATTTAGGTAATATACTTTAAAATAAACTATTTAATTGAAATATTTATACATTAAAAAAAAACCTTAATACTAGGATGTTTGTTAAAAATTAATTTTTGAAACTTGACTTTGCTATCTCTTTTAGAGAGATAACAAAAATTGACTTCAAATATTGGTTTGGTCATTATTAAGCTGATAACATAATTTTTTCCCCCAATTTATGTATTTTTCTTTTTAAAATATATGAATTATTTTAGAGATCAATCTGATGTCAACTCGATTCAAAATTTAGCCTTAGCTGCTACTGAATTTGAAAGACGATATCATATCAGTGTAGATACACCAGAATCTGACAAAGGAGACCCCACTAAAAAAAAAGTAAACATTTTAGTGAAAATTAATAAATAACAATAGGGTAGTGTATAGTTAATTCTACAAGATACTGGCATACTTATAGGGTGATATGGGTATCATATCCCTTCAAAGCAAAATCAATTATATGAAAATGCCATTTTTTTTTGTCTTATCCAATACAAACATTATGTTACATATTTAAAAAAACATGATTTATATTATTAAAAGTTAAATTGTCCAATAGTATATCCAAGAGGTCAGGGGGATGTAGCGCTCTTCAAAATTATAATTATTTAATGAGTTTTGATATTGAATTATATTTTTTTAACTATTATTATTTAAGTAATTTATAATGTCTTAAAAAATATTATAATTTAAGTGCCATATATTTGATTCTTATTAAGTTAGATTAAGGCTGTGTAACCTTCCTTTACTTTAAACCACTATAATATGATCTAAAATTTTGTCAAATGGAATCTGAAAATGTATTATTAATTGAATTTGTAATTTCATTCTAGGGGCTGAATGGCTAAATGTAAAGCAAATGTTGCTTCCATCTGACTTTACCTTGACAAAATGTTACTCATGAATTAATTGTGTGAATAAAATTTTTTTTAATTTGGATAAATTTAATTTTGTTTATTCAAAATTTATCATTGATTTTGTTGTATTATCAATATTTTCGCTAGAATTTGAGTTTTAATAAAATAAGTATTTTTAATTTCCTATATGATTTAAAAAAAATGAGTTTTTCAAATATCTCAAAATATATTTTAAAAATAACTGCAAAGACCTACAAACATTTGAACAATTTCATCAAGTTTCCTATTTACTATGGACGCTTAAATGTAAATTCCTAAAAATTAAAGATTAAATTTTTACTTTAAACTTCTTTGTTATGTATTTATCAAGTTTGAGTTGTAGTTGCTAAATATTTGTATAAAAAATGTTCAAAAATACTTTTTTTTATTTTTAATAATCAATGTAATGAAATTACAAACAAAATTGCAATGACTGCTACTTTTATTTAAAATCTAATATAAATTTGTTAAACAATAGAGAAAATCTACAGAAAACTTTATTTTTTGAATTAAAACATTTTAACTCATTGTATTTTGGTGATGTAATAATTTACTTATCATAGTAAAAATCAAAATTATAACAAATAATATAATAAAAATTATCAATCATTAGAAATAACCCTTTTTTTTTTTTTTAAACGTTAATTTTTTTAAAACAGCTTAGGCAATAAAAATATTACTCTTAGATGTTTATAATGTTTACTTTAAATTAAAATGATTTTGTTTGAATACTAAATCAAAAGTTAATAACGAACATTCATGAAAAAAGATATTCTCTAAATGGAAGGGAGATTGGTGTATAATTTTGTTAATATATATATAATGTTAAGGGTGCTGAAAGTGATGCTGATGATGAAAGTGATGAAGGTTATGAAGAATCAGATCCACTTACTAGTATTAGTAGAAGACTTTCCAATTTATCGAAATCTGGTGATCAAAATCAGGTATTAATAATTTTTGTTTTACTCAAATTTAAAAAAATAATTTGTATGTACATATAATATTAATGGTCTACAATATTTTAACTAATCTAATCATTTTAGATCTACAAAATATTTTGCATTATTTTTATTTTTAAACAATTTATGCTTGCTAGACTATGTTAAAATCATATTTTTATTATTTGTCTCTAATAATAAAAATGTTTAAATTTTTCCAAAATTTCATTTATTGGTAAGTTATAACTTGTGCTGATGTATTTCTTTATTGTAAACTTCTCTCAGGCTACATATCCAATCTATGTATTAAAATGCTTGTAACTAAATAAGTACTCTCTCTAACATGGTTATAGACCCATCAAATTTTTTGTAAGAATAGCTCTTAGAAATAGGCTATTTTTAAATTGTTTAAAATAATTTATTACATGTAACTAATATTAAAGGAAGAATGATATCCTAAAGTCTCCTAAAACTAAACTAAACTAAACTTCTAATTAATGTATATTAATTAAAATCAAGAAAATTAAAAACGAATATCTATTAGCTTCGATGCGAAGCTGAGAAGGTATTGGTTTTACTATGATGTGTTTTTTTTTTTTTTTTTTCTGTTACCACTTTTTCTCAGCTCTCACCGAACGGATTTCTTTCAACGATACGTCAAAAGATCACAAATCGTATCTAGTCGAAGACATTACCCTTCAAAATTGAAAAAATTTCCCCCGTTCTCTGTAAATGGGGGAAACCTCCAAAAAAATTACATATTTAAAAATCGATAATTTTCGAAATTTTTTAAATTTTTTTTACTAAAATGTGCTGTAACTTTTTCAAAAATGAACATATGAATATAATTTTTTTTTATATAGATGCTTGATGTCTTTACCTATTATTTGGTATATTTTTTTTGTAAATCTGACACTTAACCTGCCCACAGGGGGGGATTTAAAATGACAACTTTTTCACAAAAAATTAACTTTTTCAACTTAACTTTTGAAAATGTTCCGGAAGGTCTGACACTTTTATATATATCTTAAATTAAAGCTAATGTAATATACTTTAATTTGAAAAAAAAAAATTTGACCTCTGGACTTGTCTTCATGGTGAAAACGGCTACCGAATGCTATTTTTGTGTGAAAATTTTCGATTTTATTATTTATATTATATTTAACTTTATAATGCTATAACTTATTGAAAAGTTTATGGATCCACACAATTTTTTTATGAGAAATAATATTTTTTAATAAACCCTTTTTCATTCGACATACTTTATCTTAATCGAGATATTAATAAGGAACCAGCAGATCAAGTAGCTTTTGGAATAAAACACCAATTTTTTTAAAATTAAACACTATCTAAAGATTTGCATCGAAGCGTTTATTTTTGATAGTGATTTTAATCACTGTCAGATATCATTATATTTGATCCAACTATACCATGTCACAACTGTGCCGCGACCCCCCTGTGCTGGGTTTTTTTTTAAAATTAAACACTATCTAAAGATTTGCATCGAAGCGTTTATTTTTGATAGTGATTTTAATCACTGTCAGATATCATTATACATGATCCAACTATACCACGTCACAACTGTGCCGCGACCCCCCTGTGCTGGGTTTTTTTTANACGTCACCACTGTGCCGCGACCCCCCTATGCTGGGTTTTTTATTATTGATGTACTCTGGATTGATAAAATAAACTGTATAAATGCATAACATCCTGAACCTTAATCATTAGCTTACCATAATAATCATTATGAAAGAAAACTTTATTTATAGGAATAATTATAAGTTTATACAGGAATTAATTTGATTTTTTTATGATTTTGTTACAGCATGATCACGTAGATTCAAATTTAAGTGAACAAAGCAATGAAACAGCAACAAGAATTTCACACGACAATTTAACTATTTCAGAAGGATCCGATGGTTTACCAAAAGGTTGGTCTATGCAAGTAGCCCCAAATGGTAGGACATTTTTCATTGATCATAATACTAGAGCTACGACTTGGGTAGATCCTAGGACTGGCCGTGCTAGTTCAATGCCTAATCAAAATCAACCACCTGCAGCTGATCATATAGTTTCCACTTCAACTTACAACGATGAACTTGAACCATTACCTGAAGGTTGGGAAGAAAGAGTTCATGCCGATGGAAGAATTTTTTTCATAGATCACAGTAAGAGTTTTTATAAAAATAATATGGAAGTAATAAATAATAAGTAACTTATTTCCATAACTTAAAAAACTACTAGATTAGAAAAAATAGTTTTAAATGTTTTTTTTTATATTTTTATAATATCTAAAATTAAAATAATATAATTTATAATAATAATTAATTTAATATAAATTAAATTAAATTATTCTTTTAATTATGAGTTTTTTAATTTTGGAGTTATTTTAAATTTATTTAGGATCACTTTGAAGTATCAATAAAATATTTCATTTTTCAAAATTAAGTTCTGATTAAAAAAACTTATTTATATTATAGTATTATATATTATAGTAACTTATTTATATTAATAGTTAATAACTTAATTTTTGTAAAAGATAAAGTATAGACAAGTTTGTTATTTATCATAAATAACTTGTTACCATTTGTATTATTTATAATAATATTTTATCCTAGATACTAGAACTACACAATGGGAGGATCCTAGGTTGAACAATCCTAAAATTGCTGGTCCTGTAAGTCAAATTTAATAAATAATATTTCTTATCATGATAAAATTTAAAATTTTAAAATTGTTATTTATTGAGTTAAATAATGTTTTTTTTAAGGCATTACCTTATTCGCGAGATTACAAAAGGAAATATGAATCACTTAAAACTAGACTGAGCAAAATGGTAAGTTTTTTTTATAACTTATTTATGTTATAAAATTGATTTTATTATTGTAAAAATAAATTTTCCATTAAATTTTAAAGGCTCATGGACCACCAGCTAAAATGGAAATCAAAGTTCGTCGCTCTAATATATTAGAAGATTCCTTTCGCATTATAAATTCAATGAATCCAGATAAATTAAGAGCTAAGCTATGGGTTGAATTTGAACAAGAAGTTGGTTTAGATTATGGAGGATTAGCTAGAGAATGGTTTTTCCTTTTATCAAAAGAAATGTTTAATCCTTACTATGGTCTTTTTGAATATTCAGCTATGGATAATTATACATTACAAATTAACGCTATGTCTGGTTTATGTAATGAAGAACACCTTCACTATTTTAAGTTCATAGGCACTGTAGCTGGAATGGCAGTTTACCATGGAAAATTGTTAGACGGTATAGTAGTTACTAAAACTTAATTTAATAATTTGTTTTTTGATAGATTTTGGTACATTATTAAAGAGTTTTGATAAGTTACTGTACAATGGCGTATTCAAGTTAGGGGCAAGTTTTATTCTCTCCTATTAGTCACAATAAATCAACGTTTTAACTTAAAACTTTTAAGTGAAAAATTACTTTAAAAAGTCATTAAATATTTTTGGCTTTAGATCCTTATTGAAAATCCCTGGATTTGTTACTGTTACTATATAATTTGATTAAGCAATTTTATTTAAATTATCCATTTAAAAATATGTGTAAAATTTTTTTTTAGCATTTTTCATTCGCCCCTTTTATAAAATGATGTTAGAAAAGCCAATCGAATTGAAGGATATGGAAAGTGTTGATTCAGAGTATTATAACTCATTACTGTGGATTAAAGAGAATGATCCATCTGAATTAGACCTTACTTTTTCATTAGATGAAGATAGCCTTGGTCATACATCTCATCGAGAATTGAAACCTGATGGCGCTAACATTCACTTAACACAAGACAATAAAGATGAATATATAAGGTAAATGCATTATTTAATAATTGATGTGAAAAAAAATTCTATTTTTCTAAAAATGTTATATTAAAATAAACAGTACTAGGCTTACAATTAGACTTACATCTTCTAGATGCCTATATTAATTGTTATTATATCAGTAATAGAAAAGTAAATATATTTGCATGGTAATATTCAAAATATGATATAATTTAAGATTCAATTATTTGTTATACGAAAATCTTAAGAATCTATCAGGGATTGAAAGCATTGTTGTTTTTTTCAAAAATGACATCTTATACAATAATTTTTAATAACATTATTTTTTTTAACAGATTACTTAAGTGATTTTTATGCACCACTCTTTTTGTAAAAAAGTTTGTTAAGTTAGTTTTTAAATCAAATTACAGCTTCTGAATAATATTTTTTTTTCGCTTCAGAACAAAATGAAAATATTGTTCCTAACTCGTAACTCAAAAATTTATTAAAATTCATATTTTTTTTTTATATGCTTTTATAAATGCCTAATGTATTGCAATATCAAATTACATTAAAATATTCAAAAACTGATTGTTATATTAAATAATATGTAATTAAAAAAAAAAATTATTTTATTTTATTTTACATAATTAAAACTGAAAAGTAGTATTATATATTATGTGTATAAAATTTTAAACTCCGGGTGTGAATTATCTGTATTATGTGTATTATACCAATACTGCTAAAAAAATTTTCCTATAAAATTTTGGTGATAAAATACTATTTTTAGTATTAATGAATTATAATTATTATTTATTATAAATTATTTTGTATTTCTTTTTAGTCTTGTAATTCAGTGGAGATTTGTATCTCGCATACAAGAACAAATGAATGCTTTTCTTCAAGGATTTGGTTCCATAGTACCTCTTAGTTACATAAAAATATTTGATGAACATGAAATGGAACTTTTGATGTGTGGTATACAAAATATTGATGTAAAAGATTGGAAAGAAAATACACATTATAAAGGAGATTATTCCCCAAATAACATTGTAATTCAATGGTTTTGGAGAGTGAGTTTTATATTTACAGTTAATAAAAAATATTTGTGTCTAATTTAATGTTTTATTTAGGCTGTTTTATCATTTAACAATGAAATGAGATCTCGTCTTTTACAATTTGTCACTGGTACATCAAGAGTTCCAATGAACGGATTCAAAGAATTATATGGCAGTAATGGCCCACAGTTATTTACAATAGAACGATGGGGTACAAAGGATAATTATCCTAGAGCACATACATGGTAAATGAATCATATCACATAAAATTATACTTTGCTTTATTTAATTTTATATCTTTTCAGCTTCAACAGACTAGATCTTCCGCCTTATGAAAGTTATCATGAATTAAGAGGAAAACTTATAAAAGCTATTGAAGGCTCACAAGGTTTTGCTGGTGTTGATTAGTATGTAAATTTGTTTTATTTACACAAAGTTACCTTACTACCAAAACTAAAATATGTTGTAAAACACATTTAACCCTTATAATGATTATATGTGATATATGACTTACTTTTTAACTTAATTATTGTAATGAATCATTCCTGTATGTAGAATATAATAGTTCTGTACACATACAATTAAAATTATAGTTTATGTAAAATGGTAAAAATGCATTTTTAGATATAGCTGTATGCAAACTATACAAATGTATTAAGTATATATATATATAGTTAAATATTTATTTACACTTTTTATGTACTACTGGCTGTAATATATAATTTTTCAGGGTAGTTTTATTATATATATATATATATATATAATACATGTATTTTTATGGAAAAAAATATTTGCACTCATTTCACCAACAATACTTTATTATTATTATAATTATATAATGAAATGTATGTGCACAAGTGTAAAAATATTTTTTTTTATTCATATTTAAGTATAAATTTTATTTATATTATACTAAATGTATAAGAATTTTAAAAATTGACACAATAACTCATTTCAATTATCATTTATATATTTTTTAATGTAAAATTAAAACCAAAGAGTACCATCAATATATTGATATTCAATTTCAAATAATTTATAGACCAGTCAATAAGTATTTTTTTCTTAATTTCTTATTTATTAAATTATGTAATAAATTTAAGTATTTCCCTTTTTATGCTAATATTTAGACATTTAATTGATTGTAATTTTTGTAAATTAATTTATAGATTGTATTATTTTTATTTTCTTATTATTTTTTAAATATGTTTTTATTGTTAAATAATTAAAAAATTTACACTAAAAATCATTATTAAAAACAATTATTTTATAGAAAAATGTAGCATTTAAAACAAAATATTGTTGAAACAACAATACTTTCCAGTGATAAGACTAATTCATTTTTTATTTTTTTATTAACTATAGTCTACACTGACTCTTGTATAAAGTGATTCTTTAGCCACTTAATTTCTCTTAAATTAATAAATTTTTGTTTGGCTTTTGTTAGTTACGTATCTTCATTTATCTGTTGTAAAATATTTCTTATATTTATCATTAATTTCTTATAGGAGTTTAAATTTAATTTTTTTTATATAGCCATATACATAATTAACTATGAGCTAGTTAACTAGCTTATATATCAAAAAAATTATGTATGTAATTAAGAAAATGATTGATTGAAAATTTGTAGACCAATATTTCAGAAATAATGACTGGAGCTGAAGAGTAGGTGCTACTAATTTTATTATTTGATATTTGTTGGCTTTACTCCTCCTTTCTAAATATAGAAGTGTTAATAACTTTTGAAATACTGGTCCAAAAGTTGTTATTGACCAGTCGTTTTTTTTTATATAAGTTATTTATAGCTATGTATATTTATGTTGTTATTAAAAAAAATTAAGTTATCACCCCTTTAAAGCATAAAGGATAAAAATAAAAGATATTTTATGACTGATACATTTGTAACTAACAAAAACCAAAAAAATTATTATTTTAAAAGAAATTGTGTGGCTAGAGTTAAAAAGAATCACATGTAATGGAAGGATAGCACAGTGGTTTGATAGCGAATTTTAGACACTCATAAGTACCATTTTGCACTTAAAATATTTAAATAATTATGAAAACTTAATTTTAGCGTGTTGCTTACACAAAATATAAAGTAAAGTTTCAGGGTCACATGATAATCCGATTGATATTTACAGCTATTTGAAGTATGAATATTGTTATGTTAATTTAAAAAGGTTTTTATTGTCAATATTTTTAACAAGTTAAATTTTTTTTTTAAGTCTAATTATAATATTATAATTTTTTTATTAATCATTGGGAAACTCAAGATTTAAAAAAGTATATTTTATTTAACTATTTAATTTACAATCTAATTCTTGATAAATCAATTAGAAATAATTCATATATTTTTAATAATTTAAAAATGATACTTACCTCCTTTAAATGACAATATCTGCTTCACATACTTCAACATTTGATATTTTAACTTAAAATTTTGTTAATTTATCTCATATATGACTAAATTTTTTTTTTCAGAGTTAATAAATATAGTTTTTACAAAAATTTAAATCAAAATGATAAAAAAGTTTTTTTTATTGAAATTAATAAAAAATAACTAAGCTACCACTGATTACCGGTAGGGGTACGGGCACGATAAGTGTTTTGCAAAAAAAATATTACATCATAATCAGTGTAACAAAAATATATTAAAAATGTTATTAAAATCAGGAAAATTCAAAAAGAGAATATAGTAAAATGTATTGGGTATAAGGTTGACGTTTGTTAATGAGGTATTCCCTTTAGGCCTATTCAAAAATTATTTTAGGAGGGGATATAATATTTTTTACTTTGTTAAACATGTTATAGAATTTTTTGCTAAAAATTTTAGTAATGATGAAAAAAAAGGATATTAGGTCCTTATTTATTAGAAGTTGCCTAAAAAAATATTGATAGCGCTGATTCAAGGGGGGCATATCTTCCTTAATTACACCCCTGATATACACAAAAATTATTAATATTCTAATTATAATAGTTGTGTTTATATTATAGAATAATTAAAAAAATTCAGCAGGTTACTTACTATACGTAGGATTATGTAAAAAATTTAATTTTGATAAAAATATTGGTAACTGCGGTTTAACGTTGGACAGCATAATTATCATAGATGAATCCCCAATTTAAACGATAAGACATATACATCATAATGAGAAAAAAAAGATTATTAACAATGTACTGTTCTGATAATGAAAGTACAAACTTATATAATTATAATCCTCTTGAAATTTATGTATAACATATAATATTCCTCTTTAAAATATAGTACTATGTGCAAATGCAAAATAGTGTCCTAATAAAAATACATATTACACAATATAATTAAGGTTAATAATAAACGTATGAGCAGAAATGAATCACTGCGCATATTAAAACCATGCGCGTGGACTTGAAAAAAAAAAAAAATTTCCGACCTTCGCCAATAATTTTCCTTGATTCTGGTGACCGGGTACTTATGTTGAAAAAGAATTTTTTGAAAATCCGAGCACGCTAAGTAATTTCCAAAGCGTTTTTTTCCTTGTTCTATTCTATAATAAGACGCGTACATGTGTTATTGACATACAGAAAAATCGTTATTTTTCGTTAAAATTTGATGAATTTCAAACGATCGTAGCGGCCAAAGTTTTGGTGGGATCTCGGATTTTCGGATTTTTGGCGCTTCCTCGGCACGTACAGAACGCCGTGATATGATTGCGAATCGTAAAAAAAATACCTGTCCTATTCACGGTCAGGTACAAGTTCAATTCTCCACAGCTCTCCGTGTTGGGGGTGGACATCCCGCTTAAAGACTCCATGACTTAAATGGGCCTGATCGTAGACAAGCGTCTAAAGTTCCGGCCGCACATTACCCGGGCGGCCCAGAAAGTCATGAATAGCCTGGCGGGACTTATGCCCAACCTGGGAGGGCCGAGGGAGATGCGGCGCAGACTCTTAGTCTGTGAAGTACACTCGGTCCTCCTGTACGGGTCCCCGTGTTTTGGGCGGATACTTTTCAGTATTCGTCCAAAAACCGAGGAGCCTTGCTCAGGGTGCAGAAGCGGTTGGGGATCGGTCATCACTGCCACCCGCCGACTTTATCGCCGAGGAACGCGCTGCCGAGAACGTGGCCTGTACAGGTCCGCGGTTTGGGCGGATACTCTTAGGTATTCTTATTCATACGATTTCCTAACTGCATATTAATACTTTTTTTTTAATTCTCATAAAAATTTCTATTTAATAATGTAAATATTAAACCTGAAATTGATTTAAAAGTTATGGTAACAAATTCAACTTTTTCTTTATTATGTATTTTCAAATAATCAACTTTAAAAGACCAAAAAAATAGTTAAAAATAATATTTTACATTGATTATTTTTAACATATAAAATATAAAAATCTGCGATAATTTAAAAACAATATTATTTTGTTTTTAATTATTTTTTTATCGTAATAAATCATTTCAAAATAAATATTAATCATTCCTATGTATTCTTAGTGTTAATAAATGATACAATTAATATATTCAGAACTATCTTTCTTTTAGTTATATGCCATAGTTTTTAACTAATTAGTAATAATATAAAAATTTATTGGTGATAGAAAGAATCTAATTGCTGATTTTAAATTAGCATCAAAATTTGAATAATAAATGTATATTTTTGACTCTGATGAAAATTGTTTGCACACCATTTATTCATAATTAACAACAAATTATTATCTAATAGGTTTTGTGTTATGTCCTTCAATTTTTTTATATACGATTGCCATAAAAGAAATAACTACTTTTTACATTTTTATAAAATCTCTGAAAAAATTACAATATTAAATTGTTAAATATCAATCTCATACTAATAGAATTGCTATAATAAATATTTATTCAGACAGTATAATTTTAAGCGTAGAACTACTAATCAGGAATAATAAAGGAAATAAGAATTCATTTTGCTTTTAGTATAATTCACCAACTTCTTAGAGTAGTTTTCTTAGAGCTAATAGTTCTTGATGACATTGTGACTTTATCAAGGATTTCACGCTCATTTATGCGGAAAAATCACATATCTTCATAGGGGAGCTAGCAAATCACAGAACACATATCCCTGTATACTAACCCTTTCCTACATCACTTAATAATTTCTATCTCATAATTACTTATTAATTCGTAATTTCTAATAAACTATACATTTTTCATAGTATAACCTTTCGTGTGCGGTTGCGTATCCCCACATATAGATTTACTCTTAACCCGCATACTTGTAGTATCAACTGTAGCTTAGAGAAAAAAGGGACTCCGCGTTTCAATAAGTTATAGCATTGTTAAGTTAAAAATGTAAAGTATAAAACCGAAAAAACAAAATAAAGTCCGAAATTATTTTTTCCATAATAAAGTATATTACATAAGCTTTAATTTAAGATATATATAAAAGTGTCAGACTTTCAAAGTTAAGTTGAAAAAATTCTACTTCCTATATGAATTTTATAGATTTAAACCCTCCCCCGTATATAGGGAATGGACCAATTTAAAAAAAAAAGTATGAAAAAGATTGAAAACTGTGTAAATATGTCACATTATGAACAAATTAAAAAAATTGAAACTATTATGACTAATTTGTTACCAACATAATTGAATAAAACTAACTAAGAAACTGTTTTTTGTAAACGGTAAACATATCCGATAAGCCTTCGTTGAAGGTAATAACGGCTACATCAGTCGCAATATCAACTATAGTCTTATCGCTATACATTGTTTTTGGAGCAATTGGCCACACTACAGCATTGAAATACTCGTTACTATTTTGATAATACGCACCCAAGCAGCGTGACTGAAGGTTGTCGGAGCTGAGTTCTTTATAAATGGGTTGAATCGCCTTGAAAACATCCTCATGCATTGGACTCTTGTGCTCGTATGTTGCAAGAGTACCAAGCGCTTTAGTGCGCTGCGTAGAACACCAAGAACACTCTCTTGTGCGAAGGGTATACCTCCTCGTACTCAACAGTACCTTCTTTTTTTTGCCAATATTCACACACTTTACAATACTTTGATTTTACACACACACACACATCTAATACTTTACCAGTGTGCCAACCAATCAAAGTAACTAATCCAAACAAAGACGAAAACCCCTCTTACGCCAAGATCCATCGCCTGACACCGTAAGACCGCCTTCTTCACCTCGTTCAATAGAACGTTCTTTCTTTTCAATAGCTGATTTTTTCATAGAAATAATTTTAACAGATGAAGTAGCAGTGCCAATATTGGAAATGATCACACTGTAAGTTGTTTGAAAAACATATGTTTTGCGAGATCCATCATCGCACAGAACTTTTTTATACCATTCATGCCTATGCGCATAGCAAAAATAATACGGCAATTGATCTCATAAGCACGATCATGTATTACAGGACAGTTAAAAATATTGGCGTCCGCACCGCAGTTCGAACAAGACACAACAATCTTGAAGCCTAGTCAACACTTGCTCGACGGCGAAAACCGCACATCACTATTACATTTTTGACATACTAATAATTCAGAAAGATCAGTAAATACAGCGAAAAAATGTATAAAACAGTAGCCGAAATCCCTATCAACATCGCGATCACGGTTTAAATCTGAAGTTTTTAATTTTTTCGCCGAGGTACTAACCACTCCGAATAGCCTTCGAACGCATGGCGGTTAGACGGGTGTCGGTTACTAATTTTACTCCGGGTTGTTCTGGTACTTCTTGTTTTACTGCCTTTGTGGCCACTGTACATCTTGTCACTCATAATTAAGTACTTTTGAATATAACTCACAGTTAAAAAGTATAGCAAAACTCAAACTAAGAACGTACACAACGAGAACGGCTGATCGACTGAACAAAGGGAAATTGTGAGTAAACACGTGCTGTACAGACGCTGTAACGATCGAAATACTATACTTCAAATTCAAAACACGATATCGATCATAGGTAACTTCTACTAATTTACAAAACCGCGAAATTAAAAAAAAAAAACGAGCATCGCTAAAATAAGCGAAAAATGTGATTTTGGAGCATAAAAGTTGTTCGGTAAAAAATGATTTAAACGAATTTTGGGTTTTGATCAGTACTTGGGCGTTGAAGATTTTGATTCTAGGATAGTTTTAGCATGATTTAAGGCAATAAAAAAAAATGAAAAAAAAAAATTTGGTGGATATTACCCCTTAACGACCAAACATTTTCTTAGTTAGTTAGTTTTATTCAATTATGTTGGTAACAAATTAGTCATAATAGTTTCAATTTTTTAAATTTGTTCATAACGTGACATATTTACACAGTTTTCAATCTTTTTCGAACTATTTAATTTTTGTACATTTTTGAACTTGATTGTTATCGTATCTAAAGAGATTTTAAAAGAAATGATATTCTGAGAGAAACATTTTCATTTTTTCATGGCTTACGCTGAAATATGGATAAAAGGTATAATTTAATTTACAATATTCATTAGCATGCAATAATTATTTCAAATTATGTAAATGATTTCTTTAAAAAATGAGAATCTTAAATATTATAATAAATATTTTTAAATAATTTTTTTTTAATATGTTTAAATATAAGTGTAATAATTCATAATTTTACTTGACATTTACCGAATTGTTTATTATTGTTTGCATAAAAGATTTATCAAAATTAAAAAACACATTAATTTTTATTTATCGATCAAGTGATTTATAAGTAAATCTTTTTGCAAATTATTAAAAATATTTAATGAAACTATAAAATAGGTTACATTTAAATACATTTCATTATTATAATAAGTTTAAAATTGTTCAAATTAGTACAAGAATAAAATTTAAAATGAGAATTTTATGGTGCGTAGTTTTTACAGTTATAGTGTATTGTAATTGGTCACAAGAATTCGATGTAACAGATAATTACTATGAATATTGCCAAAATGATAAAATTCTGGTTAATAACGAGCTTATTATACCGAAGTTAGAAGTTTTAAACTCAGAAATGTATGATACTTTGGTAAAATCTAGATCTATAAAGTATTTATTTTTAATGTCTTATGTTGGGATTTTGATTACTATTAAAAATCCAGATCCAAAAGGATCTGAATCGATAGCAAGCCTTATAAGAATGGTTTTATGTCAGGTTAATCAATTCATGATCAATTATTATACACCTTTAGATGATTTAAATTCAATATTTGAAATATTTCGAGAAGATATTACGAAATTAGAAATATGTATAAAATTTTTTTTTATTATGGATGGACTAGTTAAGAAATGGTTCAATGATTATTCTACTGATACTAATACACCGGTAAATATTCTGAGAACTAATTATAAATGGGATGTGTACAAAGTTGTCGGAAATCCAGAACATATGAATAATGCATTGATGTATCCTCCTAATGCTGAACAAACACTTGATCAATTGTTGGTTATAATAACTAATCTACAATTGTTTATGTTAAAAGAATATAAACTAGAATAATAAAAAATTAAAAACACTATAATTAAAATATTCAGAAATTGATGATTTATTCTAATATTTTTCATACTATTAATCTTAAATATTGAAAAATGTAATTTTAATAATTTATATGTATTGTATCTAAAATAATAACTATCCGGCGATTGTAAGCTTTGATCAATTTACTTTTTTTTTTGTCAACTGCTCCGCGATTTTTCTGTAAGATAAAAAATGTGCGTTACAGTTTTTCTATAGATCGGATAATAACATTCTGCGCTATTTACAAAACTAATAGAAAAAAATTATACATACGTAGATTTCGTATACCTACTTTATCCATAAAAAAACTGGAGTACAGAATACACACATTTTTTTACCTGAAGAAAAATCGGATGCGGGTTACATACAACTTTTCTCTTATCTGTAATTATCTAATAAATATATTATGTAATTTATATTTTTCTTTTCATTGTTAGTCATTTTGTTATTATATAACTCTTTTGAATGTACTTTCAGAGTTTAATTAATAAATAAAAATACACACACACACACACACACACACACACACATATATATATATAGATATATTTATTTTCAAGATTCCTTATCTTCGCCTCATGAAACATCTTTGAAAAATTTAGAGCTAAACATTAGTATATTTTATTTTTTTGATAATAATCGTTCTTTGTTGAGTTACTTTACACGAAAAATTAAATGTTCTGCTACCAACTCTTATACCTTAAATTCGTATCAACTTTTGATTTTTAAATGGCACCTCAACTTTTTTTATATCATCAAATTTATTCAATTGAAAAAACGCGGGTCTTTTATTTTTGACTTATTTCAGCTACTTAAAGTTGAGGGGTATAAATAAAACGTATATTTATTTTTAAAAGATATGTTTCCGTTATTATCTATATTCCATATGAAGATATTGTCGTGTCGTATATATTTAAATGTAAATTTATAACGCATTCACGGAAATATAAAATTTTTTAAAAAATCATGGGTATGATATTAAATTGTTAATAGTATGTGTTCTTAAAATAGAGGAGAGTGGGTGAAAGGCATTCACCCAAGAAAAATTTTAATAAAAAGTATACCAATAAAAATCATTTTTACAGACCGTGTGAAGTATTCATATTTATAACTAAGAACAAAAATTTCAAAAATTACAGCTTGTAGAACATACAAAATTTATTAAATTCATACAAAAATTACATAATTAATTTAGACATAAATATACAAGATTAAATTTTAATAGACCGGCTTTAATGTGGACCGCCCTGTAACTGCCGTTAGGCACCATCTTTATCAAGTAGGATTCGGCGAACGCCTGGACGAGCCTCCACGATTCTCGTATCCCCGCCCGCCTCTGCACCCTGAGCAAGGCTCCTCGGTTTTTGGACGAATACTGAAAAGTATCCGCCCAAAACACGGGGACCCGTACAGGAGGACCGAGTGTACGTCGCAGACTAAGAGTCTGCGCCGCATCTCCCTCGGCCCTCCCAGATTGGGCATGAGTCCCGCCAGGCTATTCATGACGGGTAATGTGCGGCCAGAACTTTAGACGCTTGTCTACGATCAGGCCCATTTAAGTCATGGAGTCTTTAAGCGGGATGTCCACCCCCAGCACGGAGAGCTGTGGAGAAGTGAACTTGTACCTGACCGTGAATATGACCGCTTCGGTCTTGTCTAGGGCGAGGCCAAGTCCACTTCCCTGCTGCTGGATCCAGGCGGAGACTGTGTTGAGCGCGCATTTCGCACAAGTTCCAGCCTCCTCGGACGAGGCGCCTTTCGCCACCACCAGTGTGCGTCCACGATGTTCTACATTCATTCAATGAATACCTTATTATATTTAAATATTTTATTGCTATGTGGGAGGCTAGATGATTTTTTTAAATTAAAATTATCCCGTCCACCACTACACTATACACTTCCACCATAACAAATTAATACATTATAATTTTATATTGTTATTTAACGGTGTAAGATTTATTACACTGTTTTATTAACTATTTTAAATAGGCATATATGTTCATCTAAATTATTTTTTGAATATCTGTCATTGATTGTTAAAATATTTTTATAAAAAGTTTGGTTGGTAAACATAATTTTAATTTTTTCAAATCCAAAAAAATAACTTATCCAAATGGCCAACTTGAGCTGTTCTCCTCTATACTTGTTTTTAACGGCCAGTTGTAAGATCATTTATGTTTATATAAGATCTAAGTATTGGTATGGAACAAAATATTGAAAGTATTGATAATTAAAATTTAATTGTAATAATAGTTATATTTATTCTATTATTTCGAGGAAAAAATTGTTTTAATATCTAAAGTTTTGAAAATTCGACTATGATGATAACTTTTGTCATTTACTTTATAATCTATGCTATTCACAGGAAAAGTCAAAGAATTAAATTTGTAGAATTAAATGTTTATCATAAAAATTGTTTTTAGCAAAAAAACGGTTACTAAAACATTTAGTCATTAAAATTTAAAAAAAAACACATTTTTATCTTTACCGTTGAAATCGTTTTTATTAGTTTATGTTAATACTGTAGACGACTTATTCAACGTACAAAAAAAATGTTTGTATAATAATAGTTCAGAATATAATTACTCATTATTTGTGTTGTGTATATTATTTCTATTACCAAACGAAATGGATATAATTGAGTAATAGAGTGGATAGAAAAACTGAATTTGAATTTTTAACCTTCTAGGAGTAGGAAGTATGTATATATATATATATAAAGAAATTTAAAAAATATTAAATTTAAAAACTAAAAAAATTATTTATAAGAGATGTTATTGAATGTGATATGAGGACAGCTGATGTGAGTGTAGATGATGTGGGAGATTGTGCCAAGTGGAAGTTTAGAATAATGGTGGCCGACCCCAAGTGGTTGAGATTAAGGCGACAAAAAAAAAGAAGAAGAAGAATATATAAATATTTAGTTAAATAATTCTTTTTGTATCATAGATTTTTATCACTATATTATTTAACCTAAGAAATTATTTTCAATAAAATGGTCTAAAATTATTAATAATTCCCTTATTGTGCATGAATTTGATCTTAAAATAATATTGACACATGTGTAACATTATTTTAATGTTAATAAATTTTAAGTAAATGTATACATAATTGTAGTAATTTATTATTATAAATATTTAAATTAAATTTTAAAGTATTCTTCCGTTTATGAAATATTTTGTGAAAAGTTTTAGTAAAATATACTCGGTTTTTGTACGAATACTGAAAAGTATCCGCCCAAAACGGGGACCCGTACAGAAGGACCGAGTGTACGTCGCAGACTAAGAGTCTGCGCCGCATCTCCCTGGGCCCTCCCAGATTGGGCATGACTTTCGCCACCATCAGCGTGCGTCCACGATGTTCTACAGCAAAGGCCTGAGAACCGAACCTTGCGGGACGCCGCCCGTTACGGGTCTGATTTTCTGGGCCGCAACGCACTCATAGGTGATGACCTGGTCGCTAAACTACGCTAACCCACGAATACTTATCATATTAAAATAGAACAATTATTGGCCTCAATTTATGGAAATTCTTTTTTTTTATTAAATATAATATTTTTCACTTCCATAGAAAAATAAAATAGAATGTCCATCTATAAATCTAAAAAATGATTATTCATTAACTAGTTTAACTTGTGCGGCTTAGCATTATATATACACATAATTACATATTTAATACTGACATACATATATATCTGCGGTATTGCGTTTACACGTCACCTGTGCGTCCGTACCCTTATTGGATTCATCTTTACTGTATCCAACTTTACCACCACCCCACTGTACTGGTTTTTTTTTAATAGCCATTTGTTAATTTATATTAATTTAATTTTAGAATTTATTCTTTATGACACATCCTTTTAGATGATATCATAATTTAATAATAGATTTTAATAAATTATAACTCCACAATAAGCTTTTTAAATTATATTATTCATAATTTAATTTTGATTCTGACAGAAAATAATGACAAATGTGCAAAAATAATAATTTTAATAAAAATATATCATAAATAATAATAAAGCAAATATGACGAAATTTCTTCGAATATAATATTGTATTTCTCAAGAATAAACATTTATAACAAACCTTACACGATCTTCATTATTTCAATTAATCATATTTTAACACTCAAATCGCTGTATGACTTAAAGAATAATTACAGTAACATAAATGTACAGGTGCTCAACAAATTTTAACTTTAATTTTCTTTTGTGGAAACCCTTATTTTTAGTTAGTTGATAAAATAGTATTAATAGTATAAAAATAGTATAATAGTATAAAAACTTTATTTATTCATTGAACAATTTTTTGTTACTGCCTGTTAAAATTTAGCAATTTTTGACCTATTATCTATTGACAATTTGTTGTTTCGAAGAAGTCGTCATTTATTCTAGGTACCGCATAAAAAACCCAGCACAAGGGGGTCGCGGCACAGTGGTGACGTGGCATAGTTGGATCAAGTATTATGATATCTGACAGTAATTAAAATCACTATCAAAAAAAACGCTTCGATGCAAATCTTTAGATAGTGTTTCATTTAGAGAAATTGGGTGGATTATTTCAAAAGCAACATCAACTCTTATTTCTTTGATTATTTCCTGATTAGTAGTTCTTTGATTTTAAAATATAATATATGAATAAATACTAATTATAATTATTAAATTTAGTATGAAATTGATATTCAATAATTTAATATTGTAATTTATACGGAGAAATTATAAAAATAATAAAGAGGTTATATTTTGCTTTACTTTTACGTGTATTAAAAAATTAAAGGGCTTGATACAATATTTTTCAATTAAAACTGTTTGTTACTATAAATAAATGTACTGGACTACAAGGAACTTTCATCAGAAGCAAAAATATACTTTTCTAAATTAACTTTTCGCGTTGTTTTCAAATCTGCAATTAGACTTTTTCTATCACTTTTAATTGTAGCTTCGATGCGAAGCTGAGAAGGTAATGGTTTTACTATGATGTGTTTTTTTTTTGTGTCTGTTACCACTTTTTCTCAGCTCTCAACTAACGGATTTCTTTCAACGATACGTCAAAAGATCACAAATGGTATCTAGTCGAAGACATTACCTTCAAAAATTGAAAAAAATCCCCCGTTCTCTGTAAATGGGGGAAACCTCCAAAAAAATTACAAATTTAAAAATCGCTAATTTTCGAAATTTTTTCAATTTTTTTTATTTAACACTGCTATAACTTTTTAAAAAATGACCTAATCAATTTTTTTTTTTTATAGATGCTTGATGTGTTTACCTATCATTTGGTATATTTTTTTTTATAAATTTAACCCTTTACCAGCCCACGGGGGGGATTCAAAATGACAACTTTTTTACAAAAATTAACTTTTTCAACTTAATTTTTGAAAGTGTTCCGAAATACTGACACTTTTATATATATCTTAAATTAAAGCTAATGTAATATACTTTATTATGGAAAAAAAAATTTTCGGACTTTATTTTGTCTTCACGGCGAAAATGGCTAACGAATGCTATTTTTGTGTGAAAATTCTCGATTTCATATTTTACATTTTTAACTTTATAATGTTATAACTTTTTGAAAAATGTATGGATCAATACAATTTTTTTATAAGAAATAATATTTATATACTTCCTTCATTCGACATACTTTTTTTTTTAATCAGACTATTTCTCTTAATACAGGGGGGATTTAAATCTTTAAAATGCATATAGAAAGTTGAATTTTTTCAACTTAATTTTTGAATATTTTCCGGAATTACTGACACTTTTAAATATATCTTAAATTAAAGCTTATGTAATATACTTAAATATTAAAAAAAAAATTCGGACTTTATTTTGTTTTCATGGTGAAAATAGCTACCGTATTCAAATATATGTTATTTTTGTGTTAAAATTCTTGGTTTTGTATTTTATTTTATTATAAAGGGAATACACTGATTTTCATAAATATTATATCAATCTAATTGACATAGTATAAGTTAAACATATTTAAATTTTTTTGTTTCTTTGAAGTCGAGAAAAATAACTTTAAAATTTTGAGAATTTTTTGTGTCATTGTTATAAATTGTATTTAAATGTATAAAATAAGCAATATATGCAAAAAAAACTATAAAAACTATAAAAACATAATTTGTAAAAAAAGCATCAAAATAAGCAAAAAGAAGCATATTTAAATTTTATATACGATTTCGTTGTCACATGCCATAAACTTACATAGCACTCTGCTACTTATTATGTTAATCTAAAAATATGAGCGAATGCTTTAAATTCCGATTCCTGAATATAACTATACGGAATATAATTCTTAATATTTCAATTGTAGCATCTATTTAAACACCAAGAATTACTAAGACTAAGACTAATGATTACTAAGACTTATATTTAAATGATTTATTACAATAAAAATACAAAAAAAAATAGTGATTTTAACGAAATTTGAGTTTTCTTTTTAAATTTACTGTTAATAGTAATTTTATAAGTTCCTGATCACGTATCAATCTAAAAAATAAATTTTTTATATCTCATAAAATTTTCTATTTAATTATATAAATTCTTAACTTGCAAGTTGAACTACAATTGTAATTAAATGTTTAACATTTTTAAATTATAAAGTTCATAAAAATTAAATTTAAAAATTTAAAAAAAATTAAAAGATCAAAAAATAAGTTAAAAATGTCAATTTTGTATTGAAATTTTGCACGGATTATTTAAGAATTTTTTTCTTAAGAAGGAAGACTACAGTGATGGGATTCTTGACATTTATTGAAGTTATTCAATTTAAATGAGATAAAAATCAAACAAACTTTAAATTTTTTTTGTACTTAAAAAAAAAATTAAGATGAAATGCAAACAATATTAGATTGTCGGAGGGGATTCGAACTTCGTACCCTATGCGTATAAAACTCTATTATATTATACACAGCCACTGTAAATTACACTGTTTTAGCTAAAAATGACAATTTACGATAGTTCAAAAATTCAAAGCCGCTTTATTAACTTTGAGGAGGCAAAATAATCAAAATAAGTATAAATTTATAATTAATATAAGTCAGATTCATGTAAATTCGATAAAAATTGGTGAACTCGTTACTATAGCAAACCCGCATAAAGTATTTTAAAATAAACAAAATAAAAATAAAATTTGAAAACAAAAATAGCAGGTATTTTAAATACGGCATCCATTTGTATAAAGAAAATAGGTCGTGGGTGCAATTTTTTTTTTTAATTTATAGTACGTAACATAAATTTTAATTTGAAATATGTTTAAAGAATGCAGTACTTTCGGAACATTTTCAAAACTTAAATTGAAAAGTTGCTATTTTGAATCCCCTCCTGTGGGCAAGTAAAGGTTACGGGTATCGAGGAAAATTTTTTTAATTTTTGAGGATAATGTTATGTATGTTCATCATATATTTCATCTAGTTTAATATTCTATATTATAATTTGCATGGAAATGTGTGTGTGTAGATTCATTTATCCCAGAAGCTTTATCTAGGTCATGGAATCTCTAGAATAAAAATGTTTAATTTGTATAACATTATATCATTTTTACAACTTATTTAATTCTCAAATTTACCTTAGTAGTAAAAATTGATTTGTAACAACGGAGTTAAAAATAATGAGACATTTTTTCCTGTTTTGATACATTTTATAGATAAACTATAAAACAAATTAACTGATGTTACAAAATAAGTCATTAGTTTCGTTTTCTGTAAAATTATAACTTAAATTTATTTAAAATACAAATACGTAGTGGCGCAATTTTCTTTGACTGTAATGAATATAAAGAACAATTAATCGACTAAATTACTAGGAGATCAATATTTTCATTGAAACTTTTAATAAATAAAAATTATAATTTTAGATAATAAAATCTGTTTCTTGATCAAAATATAACAACATTATTTCTAGTCTTTATGCCAACGATCAAAAGTAAGAATAATTTTAAAATCAAAATTATTAAAAATAATTAATTGTTTGAACTTTAGGTCCAGTTAATTATTTCAAATATCAAAATGACAGATTATGAACAATCACAGACAATTGAAATATATTCATATCAAAATGAAGAAAAACTTAAAACTATATATGGTTTTCTAGATGTTTTGGAATCTTTTCGTCAGTAAGTATCACTATCTAAAGAGTTGCATCGGGGCGTTTTTTTTTTATAGTGATTTTAATCACTGTCAGATATCATAATACTTGATCTAACTATGCCACGTCACCACTGTGCCGCGATCCCCCTGTGCTGGGTTTTTTTTTTATGATAAAGTATATTACATTAGCTTTAATTTAAGATTTATATAAAAGTGTCAGACCTTCCGGAACATTTTCAAAAGTTAAGTTGAAAAAGTTAATTTTTTTTGAAAAAGTTGTCATTTTAAAAAACACACATCTTATTAAACCAATACCTTCTCAACTTCGCATCGAAGCTAAAAAACTATTCACAATGAAAAATGTGCTAGGTAAAAAACCTTCTACAGAAAATATACGTCAATTGTAATATTTATTTTTACTACTCTACAATACTTCACTATAGTGAACTACATAAGTGATTATGTGCGTGTGTGGTGTGTAGTGTGTAACCGCTGATCGGCCGGTAGTAACGATGTCCACTACTACTTGTGTAGTAGTGAGTAGGTGTGGTGATAAAAGTTAGACCGGTTCGAGTACACTGGACGCGCGTGCGTACAACACACTGTTATGTTGCAGCTGCAACATTTAGTTTATATTATATTATTTATTATTAGTTTATATTATAAACAAATCTAAAGGCTAATTGCAAAAAAAATCTCTTGAAATTTAAATGAACTTCCTAAAATATAAAAATTTGCATTGGAACCATTTCATTTTATGACAATTTTTCAGAGTGAATACTAAAAGGAAACCTTGGATATAAGTTAAATATATACAAAGTTTAATAAACTATATTTTTCTTTATTTTCTCGCCTTAATCCCAACTACTTGGGGTCAGCCACCTTTATCCATCAATTATAAGTTTTAGAAATTCATTGACTTAGAAAAGTCATTGTTTTAACAAAATATTTCTAATTTTAAGTATCAAATCTGATAACATAATTATTTTTAAATATACAATAAAATCTATGAATAATGATGTTAAGATTTAATAAATTAACAAATAGTGGCTAGAATAATTTTGAGAAAAAAATATTTATTCATCTACAGTACAAATAAACACTAATTAACTGTAACAAGTTGCTTTATTTAATTTCTACATTTGTTTATTATAAATCAATTGTTTTGTTTCCACAATTTTTGATATTCATTGAATGCTTGAGGATGGATAATAAAGTTTTTTATGATGATGTTCAGCAGGAAAAAAATGATTATATGTTTTTTCAATACCAATAACTGTAGCAGCTAACCCAAATGCAATTGTAAGTCCTCGTTTACCTCTAAACCAACATTTAAAGTACTGTGCATATGCACTTCCTCGGTTAGGAGGATATCTCCAAACTTCATTTCTAAATAAAATCAAATAAATAATATTTCAATTAGTAAATTTAATAAATAAAAATTTTTTTAATTACCTTAACCAAGGATCTTTTAGATCTTCTGTAGCTAAGATAGCTTTAACCTTCATAAGCTCAGGTACATTTTCTACTTTGTAAATTCGATAGTCTGGTATCTCAATTTTATTGTGACCACCCATTACTATCAGAAATTTATATCAATAAAAATTTAAAATAATATTTTTTTGATACTTGTATACTTTAAATAAAATATCTATTTTTTTATAAAAAAAATAGTCATTGCTACTTACTTAATCTTTTTTAAATACAGAAACCAATAACTGTAACACTAATAAAGAACAACTGATAAAAAAAGTATTTCAGAAATTCAACCACAAATTTAAGCTAAAAGTGGTCTAAAATAAGACCACGTACTTCGGAAATATTAAGGAAATAGTAACTGCAAATGGATTTAATCTTATTCCTAATAAATGAACTCAATGAAAATAATTTTTCCATATCATTAGTAATCTTTTTGTAAAATAATGATAACAATACCAATCAGCAGGGTTTTTATATGGAATAAAAGAATACAATCACTATCATTGAACATGATAGACCAAAAATGAAATTCGTGGTAGCAGCAGTTCCCAGGTGTTATCAAATATACATTAGTAATGATAAAATAACATTTACGTTAGGCGTTAACCCAAACGAAATTTGTTAAAATAGCTTAATTTTTTTTCAAGTCATCCCTACGATTTGCTATTAAAATTATTTAACTATGAGTTCAGAAAAACTCGATTATCCTAAAGCATCAAGTAAGCTATCAGAATTATTTATAATGATCTAAAATATTGTTTTATTACATATTTATATATATATATATAATTAAAACATAACTATTGTTATACACAAATTATTGAATTGTGTTTTAATAAATTGACATAAAAGAAAAACAAACAAAAATTAAATGTAGATTTTGTTTGCTATGTCTGGTTATTAATCACATTTTTTATACATAATTAAAAAATCTAAAATATTTTCTATACATTTTTAATGAACTTCCATACATTTTTTTAAAATTTTCTATTTCTTTTGTGTAATATGGATATCTTTTATACTAATTAAATTTTTTTTTTTATCTATACAAATCTCTGCTAAGAAAATTAACTTCAAAAAATAGTATAATGTATATGCCTAATGTTAATACAAAATTATTGTTTTAAAGTTACAATATTAAAATTGAAACTAAAGAATCTAATCATCTAATTAATCATAACTAAAATAAAACATTAATTACATCTGTAGGTTTATTCCTGTGTTTAATAGAAGAGACAAGTAAGAGACTAAATCTTAAAATACTTAGTATATTAATTTTTTAAAGTGACTGTTTTGAAAAACTACAGGAATATTTTAATTGTAATAAAACAAAACTGTGAAAATTATTCACATTTACTAAATCTAATAAATTTGTTAAATTATATTTTAGAATTAATTAGTGATGCTGGCGTTATTGTTTACATTGGAGGATTTTTCTTAGTAATTGCCTTTCTGAGGTATGGATAAGTATATGTTTTTAGTAATAATTCATTTTTTTTTTTTAATAAATTGTGAAAATTTTAGCCCATATTGGATAGAATCATATGATGAAGCTTTTATAAATTTTAAACACATGGGTTTATGGACTTATTGTTTTGATCATTTTCGTTTTCCTCGTTATCAATTTGATAAATTGTTCGATGGATGTAACAATGTATTTAGTGAAGAATATTATGTAATCCGAGAATGGCTTTTACCAGGTATAAATTTCAACTAAAAAAATTGATTATTTTTAAAGATGTATATTTTTTGAGCAAACAAATATTTTATCCATTTATAAAAAATCAAGATTGAAGAACAATAACTAATTGTTAAAAGTAAAGTAAATTTTCTTATTACAGGTTGGCTATTATTTTTGGAATTATGCATGACATTGGCTTTAATTCTAACTCTTGGAACATTGGTAATGATAGCTGCAATTTTGACTCGTTTTCCTCTACGTCTTGTTTTAAAATATGAATATTTTCTTTCTGGGGCTTGTTTTTTGGCTACTACAATTTCAGGTGATTATTAAAATTAAAATTAGTATTTACATTAAGTTACTAATGTTATTTTTATATTTTGTAGCATTCTTAATATTTTTGAGTGTTTTAATATTTCCATTTAATTGTTGGAGACGTGATTGGTTGATGTATCCTATGTTTAACCATTTGTCTTGGTCATTTTATGCTGCAATTGTATCAGCATTACTTCATACATATGGTGCTTGGTATTTATATAAGGTTGATTGAAATAAATTCATTATTCATTATTTCTTTGATAAAATATAATATTTAATATTTATTTAGGAAGCCCGCATTTCTTATGAAAAAAGGAGAGAGAGTAAAAATTTAGTTATGCAAATGTATCCACCACATGAACGTAACTTTTATGAACAATAATATAAGAATATCAGATATAGAATTTTTTATTAAGTGTACATAAATAAATGGTATATATTTAATTTATTGAATTTCAATTGAATAACAACCAATATTTTTGTATTAAATTTCACTTTATATTATAAAATTAAGTGTTTGACAACTGACTGTAAATGTAAACTATCCGTCCATTTACTAACTTTTTACTAGTATATTAATATTATAATATTAAACATAATTTTTTTATTATTATATTTTAGATGTATTCATTTATATTTAAAAAAATTTTAAGTAAAAATAATTATCTTGAGTACACGATGAGTCATGTAGAATTGCACTGATAGTGCAGATAGCGAATCATATTTCAAAATTCATAATTTTTAACATTTTGATTTAATTGAACATTGTATATTATTACATAAATATATAAGTTACTTATTTGGAGTTAATCTTAAACTTAAAATATTAATTACATAGAAGTTTTCAAAATATTATTAGCTTCGATGTGAAGCTGAGAAGGTATTAATTTTACTATGATGTGTTTTTTTAAATTTTTTTTTTTTGTGTCTGTTACCACTTTTTCTCAGCTCTTACCGAACCGATTTCTTTCAATGATAAGTCAAAAGATCACAAATCGTATCTAGTCGAAGACAATACCCTCAAAAATTGAAAAATTTTCACTCATTTCCCGTAAATGAGGGAACCCTCCAAAAAAATTACAAATTTAAAAATCGCTAATTTTCGAAATTTTTTCAATTTTTTTATTAAAAACTGCCATAACTTTTTTAAAAATAAACATATCAATATAATTCCTTTTTTTGTTGATGCATGATGTCATTACCTATCATTTGATATATTTTTTTTATAAATCTGACTTTTTACCTGCCCACAGGAGGGGATTTAAAATGACAACTTTTTTACAAAAAATTAACTTTTTCAACTTAAATTTTGAAAGTGTTCCGGAAAGTCTGGTACTTTTATATATATATTAAATTAAAGCTAATGTAATCTACTTTATTATGTAAAAATAAAAATTTCGGACTTTATTTTGTCTTCACAGCGAAAATGGCTACCAAATGCTATTGTGTGAAAATTCTCGATTTTATTTTTTACATTTTTAACTTTATAATGCTATAACTTATTGAAAAGTGTATTGATCAATATAATTTTTTTATGGGAAATACTATTTTTTAATAATCCCTTTTTCATTCGACATACTTTATCTTAATCAGGATATTAATAAGGAACTAGCAGTTTATGAAGCTTTTGGAATAATCCACCAATTTTTTAAAATTAAACACTATCTAAAGATTTGCATCGAAGCGTTTTTTTTTGATAGTGATTTTAATCACTGTCAGATATCATTATACTTGATCCAACTATGCCACGTCACCACTGTGCCGCGACCCCCCTGTGCTGGGTTTTTTATTATAAACTTTCACAAAAATCAACCATAAAGGATTAACAAAAATAGGTTAAATATTTCATTTTTCATATTTTTAACATATTAACAATTAAAATTAGAATTAATTTAAAACAATTTTTTTTAGGTCAATACTTATTTTTTAATAATAAGTTATTCTATCAAAACTTAGAAGTGATAGAAAAAGTCTAATTAGAGATTTAAAAACTGTGCGAAAAGTTGAAAAAGAAAAGTATATTTTTGTTTATTATAATTTCTTTGCAGAATAATGATAATTAGTATAAACCAATAGTACTTAGTATTAAGGGTGTAATAAATTAGTAGTAATATGTATTTAGGGAGCAGAATAATAATAATTGGTAATTAAGGGAGAGAAAATAGGAATAATTAGTAATAAAGGTTGTGAGATGCAGTAATTGAATGGTAATAATTAGTAATTCAGGATGTGAAATATAGTAATTAAGGGCGAGTAATAAAGAGAAGTTAGGGGGAAATTGGTAATTAAGGGGTATGCTAAAAGAGTAGCTAGGGGGAAATTGGTAATTAAGGGGTATGCTAAAAGAGTAGTTAGGGGGAAATCGGTAATTAAGGGGGTATTTTTATTAATTTGTAGATTCTGTAATTTTTAATTAAAACAATATATAGTGTTCTTTAACTATATATTTTTGTGTCTGTGAACGCTCAATCTCAGCTCTCGCTGGACCGATTTTGATGAACATAACAAATGATCACATATAGTAAGACATTACTTTCAAAAATTGAAAACGTTTCTCTCGTACCCTGTAAATCGGGGAAATCCTCCAAAAAATTACAAATGTAAAAGTCACTAATTTTTGACATTTTTAAATTTTTTTTTACTTAAAACTGCATTAAATTTCTAAAAATGACCCAACTATGCCGTGATCGCTCTATGCTGGGTTTTTTTAGCCTTGCTTTTCCTCTTCATTCTTCAACATTTATTTTTATAACTGTTCTTACAGCTACCGATTCCGAGAAGATTCCTTCTTCTCCGAGAAGAATATAATCAAATCATCTAAATCTATTTTCTCTCATCCTACAATAGATGCTAAACCTATACTCTTTCTATTATTTTCGTTCTTTATCCTATCTTCTCTAGTAAAATCCATTAATCCATCTAAGCATTCTCATCTCTGTTACACTCATTCTCTGCTCTACTTTCTTGTCAATCGCCCAACACTCTGAACTACCTTTACCTAAAGAACTTACCTTTCAGGCATATTGAAATTCTTATATCGCATAACATATCTGACGCTTCTCTCTACTTCAACTACCTGCACTTAATCCCGTGTCTTTCACCTTTATCAATACCATTGTTCTTTTGCACAACTGATTCTAAATAATTAAAGCTGTCCAACTCTCCTATTACATCCTCCATTATTGTCACTATTCTTCTCATTTCACTTATCTCGTTTTTTCCTTTGTCAGACTCGTAATCTATTTATTATTTTATTAAATATTATGTTAATATCTATTTTTAAATTCGTTATTAATAATTAATAAAGTATTCACAAATGGTCATATTAGTATGATAATATCATAATTAGTATGATTAGTATGTCAAAATAGTTAAATTTTTATTGTAAAATACAAATTTTTTAGTTTTAAAATTTTATGTTGAAAGTTTTTAAGATTTTTTTCTACTTATAATACAGGTCCCATCGTCATTTACTAATTTAAATATAAAAAACTAATGATAAAAATAGCAAATCATGGTGCGACATTTATGTGCATAAATATTAGCCAAACTACATTAAAATATATTTGTATAAATATTAAGCATACTTGAGACCTACTATAAATAAACCATATAGTGATGCTAATTGTGATATACAAATTAAACTATTTTGATATACGAGGTGTGTTCAGAGAATAACGTGAATTTTTGTTCTATAAAAAAAATATTTATTCGTCAACAATAATTGGCGACAACATAATTATTATGTTGTCGCCTTAAAAAAAGTATCCATTAGATATTAATTAAGAAGCATTGACACTTGTTCGATTTAGCGATGCGCTTTTAATGTCAGCTATGCTTGTATAACAATGGCCTTTTATGGTTCTCTTAATTTTTGGAAATAGAAAAAAGTCACACTGAGTCATGTCTTGTGAATATGAAGGCGGAGCATCGTTACAGAATTGTTTTTGGGTAAAAATTTATGAACAAGCAATGAAGTGTGAGCAGGTGCATTATTGTAATGCAAAAGCCATGAATTGTTTTGCCATAAATCCGGGCGTTTTTTTCGGATAGCTTCATTCAACTTGTGGGTAATACTCTTTATTGACTGTTTGACTCATTGCAAGAATTCATGATGCACTATGCCATTAAAATCGAAGAACACAGTTAGCATAACCTTCACGTTCGATTGCACTTGTCGATCCATTTTCGTCATTTGTTAAAACACATTTCAGTAATCCTGCATCGTCGTTGACTACATTTTGTGACTCCTGAACAACTTCTATTTGCCTTTGTTTTTGTTCAAAAATTTTGCTCCTACACGTTTCATACCCAAAACATTCGAAAAAATTTCATGACATGAGCCAATCGATATGCTAACATCATCAGCGACTGATTGTTATTCGGCGATCGTTCATAATCATTTCTTTCAGTTTTTCCACATTTTCATCGGTTGTGATTTGCTAGGGCGTTCGTCATCTTTAACGTCTTTACGGGCATCTTGGAAACGCTTATACCACTCGTAAAGTTTTGTTTTACTCATGTTAGACTCACCATATGTCTTTGTTAAAATTTCATACACTTTATTTCATTTATAATACACCTCCAGCAATACACCTCGTACATAAAGAGATCAATTATATGTATTTGTTTATTATTATGTTTACCATTACGCTAAAAATGACGACTTTTATAATATATTAAAATCAGAAGTACATTTTCTCATATTACAAAAATGTCCCGATGAAAAACTCGAAAAACTCCGGTGAGAGCTGAGAAAAAATGGCGACAGCTAAAAAACGGTAGCACAGTGGAGTCGCGGCATAGTTGGGACAAGTATAGATGATATCTGACAGTGATTAAAATCACTGTTTGAGCAACTCGTTATTTAAATAATAAAAATAGAGTGGACTGTATTTTTAGATTTTATTTTATTATAATAAAAAATTATTTATAGTAACGTCGCGAAACAGTTCGGCAATGTTACCGGCGCAGCGTATAACGTATAGCGTATGGTATTCCACCATTATCACAAACGATAATCGTATACTAAACATAGGGGCCACTTTGAAGAACAGTCTTCAAAATATAATAAATAATATACACTGTCACCAAATAGAACAAAATAAATGAAACAATCAATTGGAATATAATAGAAAGATTTAACCCACAATCAAAAGGGATACTGAAAATAATATAAATAATGTAAGATAAAAATTCATCGACTAGAACATAAATAAATAATTACGCTTACCTATTATTATTACAAAAAATTAAGAAATAGGTATTACATTAAATTTAAATTACATAATATACAATACATTTTAATCATTTTAAGTCGGACTCTTCATTATCTTGGATTGGTAATGGACATAATAATCTCACCACTCTCTTTCTTAACCCACTTGCTGTCTTGACTGTTGCGACTCGCACTACACCGTCATTGCCCGGAAATGTGTCACTCACGCGGCCCAACTGCCATTGCAAGGTAGGCAAATTTGGATCTTTTACTAAAACCATTGAGCCAATTTTTAATGTGGAACTATTCGGTTTATTCCATTTGGAACGCCCCTGAAGCTGATTTAGGTATTCCACGCTCCAACGTTTCCAAATTTGTTGCGTAATATGTTGTACTCTTTGCCACCGTGATAACAAATTATTGTTTAAATTACATATTTCGGGTTCCGGCAAAGATGATAGTGAGTCACCTATTAAAAAATGGCCAGGAGTAAGGACGGATAAGTCAGAAGGATTATTAGATAATTAGGTAACCGGTCGTGAATTTAAACAAGCCTCAATCTGCACCAACAGTGTGTAGAACTCATCATATGTTAATTTTACGGATGATACAGTGCGATTTAAATGTTTTTTAATGCTGTGAACTGCGCCTCCCATAATCCGCCGAAATGTGGTGCCCGTGGAGGAATAAAGTGCCATACTATTTCGTTGCTAGTCATAAATTGATGAATACGATCTTTGTGATCGTCAATCGACATTAACTGTTTTAAATCTTGAAGTTAATTGTTTGCACCTACAAAACAAGTAGCGTTATCTGAATATATGTTATGACATAGACCACGGCGAGATATGAATCGCTTTAGAGCTGCAATAAATGCATCCGTGCTTAAATCACATACGAGCTCTAAATGCACCGCCTTTGTGGCGAAACACACAAATACGCATATATATGACTTTTGAGTCGCGGAATTTCGTCTATTGTTACATTTTAACTGAAACGGACCCGCATAATCTATTCGACAGTTTTCAAAACATCTACTTGGCTGGTCGACTCTGAATTTTGGTAAATTACCCATTAAAGGTGATATATTTTTTGGTCGTGCCTTGAAACATTTTACGCATTGGTTTATGACTTTTCGCNCTTTTACGCATTGGCTTATAACTTTTCGCACGCACCTTCGACCATTGAGTGGCCAGTATTTTAATCGCACCGTGGCAAGTGTAGCATGTGGCCCTGCATGCATCAGTCTCTCGTGTTCGCGTAACATGATCAATTTTGAAAAATTTGTTTCATTGGGTATTATAATCGGAAATCGTTGATCAGTATCAATAATTGTCGCGTTGTTTAATCTACCACCTACGCGTACGATTCCATCGTCGTCTATGAACGGATTTAATTTATATATTTTACTGTTACCCGACACAATACATTTATTCTTTAAATCTTTAATTTCTGAAGAAAAATAAATACTTTGTAATAATTTGATGAGTAATTTAATTCCTTTTGATATTTCGTCTACGCCTAACGGCCCGATAATTCTTTGGATATTATTACGTTTCGATAATGAATTATTTTTGTATCGTAATAAATACGCTACGACGCGTGATAACTTGTTCAGAGATGAATATTTATCAATACATCAAACACCGGGCTTACTGTAGTAGCACACGCGATAATAGACGTAATCTTTTCTTCGTTTTTAATATCGTTTATATGTTCCAAATCTTCGGTGTGTGCTATTGAACCTTTGAAATCATTATTAATTAACCATACCGGACCGTGCCACCAAAGCATGTNATACCGGATCGTGCCACCAAAGCATGCTATTTTTTAATTCGTTTGGCGTACATCCTCGTGATAATACGTCAGCTGAATTATCCCCCAAAAAATTACAAATTTAAAAAAAAAATTGAAAAATTTTCCCTTGTTCTCCGCAAATGGAGGAAATCTCCAAAAAAATTATGATTAGTTATGAAAGTTAAAATAACATTTTCAAATATTAACAAATCAAAATAATATTTTTTTATATTGAAACCTTATGTAATTTCTTTTCATTTGTTATAATTTTTTTGAAAATCTAACACTTATTCTGCTCACAGGGGGAATTCAAAATAGTAACTTTTTTACAAAAACTAACTTTTTCAACTTAATTTTTGAAAATGTTCCGGAAATACTGCGTCCTTTAAACATATGTCAAATTAAAGCTTATGTCATGTACTATAAAATTAAAAAAAAAAATTTGTCCCGAAGACCTATCTTCTATGTGCAAATGGCTACCGTATTCAAAAATATGCTATTTTGTGTTAAAATTCTGGATTTTGTATTTGATTTTATTTTACCTGACAAGGGGAGTACAATGATTTTCATAAATATTATATAAATATTTCCTTGTTCTATTATATAATAAGATAATTGACATAGAATATAAAGTTTAACTTATTTCAATTTTTTTTTCTTTTAAGTCAAAAAAAATAATTAATCTGAATCATCTTAAAATGCCAATTTTATCAAAAAACGAATGCGACGAACATTTGCCGATTTAGTAAAAATCATTGCCTGTGAAGCGTCTCTTAAGATACTGATTTTAATCACTGCCTGATATTATCTACATTAGTCCCAACTATGCCATGCTTACACCGTGCCGTGACCCAATTGTGGTACCGTTTTTTTTTTAATTATTAATTTTTTTCTCTCAACATGTTTATATAATTCAAATCCATTATTGTGTTACATAAGACGACGCAGTACCTTTTCCATAAAATTAACTTAATTTGTTGTATAATATTGTAATGTGTATAAAAGATAGTATATCTATTTTATGAATTTTTCAGGAGCGCCATGACAATTTTAAAACTTTAAGTGTGTCTTATTAAAATCGGCATTTTCAATTAAAAATTTAAAACGTAATTTTAATTTAGTAAAAAACAATAAACAAAAAACATGTTCTTGTTAATGCATTTCCATGACCTCTTAAAATTAATACATTTCTATAGCTTCTTAAATTTTATTAATTTCTATGGTTTCTCATAAATAATTAATTTCCATGGCTTCCTATATTAATCCAATTTTATCAAAAAACGAATGCGACGAACGGTTGCCGATTCAGTAAAAATCATTGCCTATAGGAATGATTTTTTTGCAATTTTTCCTTAATTCTTTTTAAGTTTTCAACTCCTTTGATTTTTATCTCATTTAGATTCAATAAACATGTAGGATTCTATCAATGTAGTCGCCCCGCGCTAGAAGAAAGTTCTTATTCATATTATAATTATTTTACTATATTTAGATTTTAGCTTCGATGCAAATACTCTTAAAAATTGTCAATTCCAGTGTATACAATTTATAACTTTTTTAACTGCTATAACTTTATCAAAAATGACCAAATCAATATAACTTTTTTTTTTTTTTATATGAATGCATGATGTCGTTACCTATCATTTGGTATATTTTTTTTATAAATCTGACGCTTTTCTTGTCCACAGGGGATATTCGAAAGACAACTTTTTTTTTAGTTTAAGTAAATCATTCAAATTAATTCAGTTTTGGATATTTAAATTGTAGAATCTTTTTAAAAAAGTTACTTATAAATGATTACTACACCCAAAGAAAAACCTCAATCAATTTTGATAGAGAAATTTTATCAAGGGTTTATGATAATGTTTTATTAATACGAAAAAAATAACTATTCTTATAAATAATTATTGTTCAAGACAAGAAAAAAAATTATCATATTGATAAATATATCATAGGTTCAATAGTAATGATATATTTATCAAATTGAACAATGAATTTATTATATAGATAGAGGTTTTTCTCTGGGTGTGTGGTTTCTATTTAAGTGTTCTATTACGCTAAAAAAGCAAAAAAATAATGAGCTTTTTTGATAAATATACTGTAAATAGTATAATATTAAATTATTAAATTATTAATTATTAAATATATTATATAATATATAATTAAAAGAATTACTAATCTGGGTAAAATTAAGGAAATAGAAGTTGGTATTGCTATTGTAATTATCCATCATTTTTTTAGAATTAAACACTATCTACAGATTTGCATCGAAGCGTTTCTTATGATAGTGATTTTAATCACTGTCAGATATCATTTTACTTGATCCAACTATGCCACGTCATCACTGTGCCGTGATCCCCCTGTGCTGGTTTTTTTTATTATAAAATTTCACAAAAATCAACAAAAATTATAGGATTAACAAAATAGGTTAAATATGCCATTTTCCTTATATTTAAAATATTAATAATAAAACACCGTATTAATTTTAAACAATTTTTTTTTGTTCTTAATTATTTTTTTTATATGTAAAAACTTATTTTTTAATAATAAGTAATAATATTAAAAATTAGAAGTGATAGAAAAAGTTTTATTGCATATTTGAAAACATCGCTAATAGTTGATGTAGAAAAGTATATTTTTGTTTTTGATGAAAGTTCCTTGTAGTCCATTGTATAAAACTTATAACTTTATTATAAATAACAATCAGTTTTTATTGAAAAATATTGCTTCAAGCTCTTTAAATTTGTATATGCGTTAAAAGTAAAGAAATATACAACTACTTTATTATTTTTATAATATCTCCGTAAAAATTACAATATTAAATTATTGAATATCAATTTCATACTAAATTTAATTACTAAAATTATTATTTATTCATATATAATAATTATAAATCAAATAACTCATCGGGATAAAATTAAGGGAATAATAGTTATTGTTGTTTTTGAAATAATCTACCAATTTCTTAAAATTAAACACTATCTACAGATTTGTGTCTAAGCGTTTTTTACGATAGTGATTTTAATCATTGTCAGATATCATTTATACTTATCCCAACTATGCCATGCCTCTACTGTGCCGCGACCCCATTGTGCTACCGTTTTTTTTTTACCTTATTTTAATAATTATATTTTTAATGAATTTATGTTACATTGATTCTGATGTAATATTTTTCATGCAAAGCACTTATCGTCCCCGGTGTAGCCATGTATTCCAACTGGAATTAGTGACCTATTTACGAGGATGGTCCAAAGAAGCCCAAAGTCTGAACAAAGCACTAGATATGCGAAGCCTAGTAGTAGTAATATTAATTAAATGTAAAACAGTTTTATTAACAATTATGTATTTTATAATTTACAGAATACACTGGTAACATTTTAGGTTATATTTAACAATAGTTTAACAAGAATTAAAATTAACATGATATATCTTGAAAAAGTCTATTAATTGTACATTTAGAAAATATAAATAATGTACATAACAAAAACAAGAAAAATGAATTTCTATAAGGTTTATTTGAATATCAATAATTCATCAACTACACTATTTGATCGACCAAGTCCTATATGTCTTGATCCTAAAACATCCAATAGTTTTTGCGAAGAAGTTGCTTCCTTTGTTCGCTTTTCATGATACTCTTTCGTAAAAAGCTGAAAAATTTAATTTTTGGTCAAACAAAATAAATTTATTAAATTAATCGATAAATTATTATATGTTATTGAGGTATAAATAATCATTAGAAATAAAATACTGAGGATGTATAAAGAAAACTAATTGAATGTCATTTTGGCATTCTTTTTTATTTTATTTTAATCAATTAAACAAATAATAACAGTTTACAAATGAAGTTATAGTAGCAGTAGCGGATACAAGAAGTATAACACCATTAATTCACCACTAAATAAGTTCGTTAAGGTGTGTTACATCGTATCAATTTGAAATTCTTCATTTTTTTTGAGTCATTTTTTCTAAGTTTGGATTTTTGAAGAAAAAAATGATCACATAATAAAGTATGAAATGATACTGATTTTAATAGTCATAGGTTATGGTGAGGATGCTTGAATTCCAATGTTCCCCTACCATAAGTATAGCATTGTCATAGAAGGAAATCGGGAAAGATTGAGGGGCACCTTAAGTTTAGTTTCACAAAAATTAGGAAAATTATATATATTAAAATACATAATTTTTTTTAATGACAATTATTATTAAAAATATATTTTTTGGTGAGAAAAAACAAGCTTATGCAATCAATAATTTTGTTCTATTACCGTCTATGACCCTTGAATTAATTTTCATAGACATATCATATGGGGCGTGGTGTGGCGCGGTGGCCACACTAGTTGTTGACAAAACTCTAGTGTTAAGCCGCGCCTACTGCCGTAGGTGAACGGATGGGTGCGCTTCTACGGTGGCGAAAAAGCATCATGTTCCCAGTGCAGAAGGCAACGGGAAACCACTGCACTTAATTTCCCAGGATATAAAAACTAAGACAAGGCTTAGCCTTTAGAAAAGAATAAAAATACATATCATATAATTACTTGTAACTTGTATGAATGAAACATAGTTTTTTCTCTCTTTTTAATCATATATTCAGTAGGTAAAAGCCATCTATGTTCATGACATTCTTCTGCTGAAGGTCTTTTTCTAAAATAAATAATTTCCTAATTAATTATTTACTTATTTAATTAGTATAATATTTACTAATGTAATAAAATATTTAAATTACATTGGATAATATAAATATTGATAAAAAAATGGCAATTAGTACAGTCAAATACAAATGAATGAAATATTATTACAGTATCAAACATATATAGCAGCTTAAATAATACAACCAAATTTGTTAATTTATAAATCTATTTAATAGATTTAAATTTGGTAAAGTGGTTTTGAAAAATATCAAAATATTTAATTGAGTTCTTAAACAATTACACAGGACAATAAATACATTTTTTTTTTATTGTTTACAATTTTGATATGAATTCTAAAGAAATTTGATGCTGATTCCAAACCTAGATTACATTTTATCTATTACATCTAGTTTCTGAGACAATTATTGATCAGTAATTAAGTGATAATTACTCAGTAAAATCACAAAATAATAAAACATTTTCAGTAAACTTAAAGCATAAACTTTTATTTTAATACAAGAAATCTCGAAAATTTGTAATAAATACTTTTTTTTTATATACTTTTCCAATATATTTTTTTATCTTAATATAATTGAAGTTGTGATATAGTATAATATTATATATTTTTTAACAATAAATACAATAGTGTATTTAAATTTTACGTATGAAAATTGTATAATTCATTTTTTATATAATTTTATAGAAAGATTTATAATCGATTTGCTAAATACGCTTTGATATTTGATTAATACTTTATATACGTCAACTTATTGAGTATACAAGTATACAGAAAAACAAGTATTGGTTACAAATTTTCGAAATTTTTTGTTATAAAAGAAATGTTTTGGACAAATTTTTTTAACATCATTACATCATTTTAAGTTAAAAAAAAATTGTATTGAGTAATTAGCTCAAAAACTGATTGTGATAGAATAAATTTAAGGCCAAATTTGGAATCAGTATCAAAATTCTATGGAGAATTCATAAACAAATTATAAATAATAAATATCTTTATGTTATTTGTTATTCTGTGTAAAATATTATTTTTAAAATTAAGATCCAAATATTATATATACGCGACAAAGATAAACAAAGATAACATAAATTAATAAGTTATCTATTAGATCATTTGTAGTGCTCTGCGATACCTCCAGAAAGAAAAAAATGATATAGTCCTTTATTGTTTTATAAACCCTAGCGGTTATTTACAATTTTATCAAATTCATAAAAAAATGCTATCCATTAATAATTGACAATACAAATTTATGTTAGTCAATTTTTTTTAGTATGGCTACTACTATAATGTTTTATTTTTTCTAATTCAGTCTGGTGTATTTATGATTTGCCCCAAGTCACACAAAATCTAGCGCCCACACTAAGTAAATTTTACCAGAGAATAATTAATTAATTGATTGACTTAAAAATTGTCAGCATAAACGATAAAAAGAATGTAAAAAACTTGAAATATTTCGTTTATTGTTTTTTTTCGTATTATTCAATAGTACATGTAATCGGTTATTGAGTTATTTTGATTTTTGAAAGGTAATATTAAGTACAAACGATATCATGTTTATCTTTGAACAATGTTTGTAAACTACTGATTTTCTTACGTTGGAGTCCTTTTGAACAATAACATTAAAAATCTGGTCGCTTCTTGAGATAAATCCTTGTATAAATATTCAAATCTATACCTAACAAAAGTAATGTTTTGTCTAGTTTCAATATCGCTGGCTCCCCGGAATGGAGACATTCCAGAAAGTAATATGTAAGCGATCACGCCAAGTGACCATACATCTGAATATGGAAAAGCTGGTTCGTCACAAAGGATTTCAGGTGCTATTAAATATAATATAGAATTTACTTTGAAGTTTATCTTAATGAGTTTTAATAATTACCAGTAAATTCTAACACACTATCAGTTTTAACAATAGCACCAAGTTTACTGACTTTTTGAGCGCATCCGAAATCTATGAGTTTAACTTGAATATTTCTTACTGATGCCATGACTATGTTATCTGGTTGTAAATTTAGATGAGCATATCCTCGCCAATGTAAATATTGTAGTCCATCTAATATCTATTCAAGAAAAATGGTGAAATTTTAAAAGATTTTAAGTGTAGTATAGTGTTTTTTTTTTATAAAAATATCATGTGATAATTAAATACAAAATAATTAATACAAAAATATTTTTTTTTTAAAGTTTGGTTAAAAACTAATAAAAATTAAACTTAATACTTGTGTAACAATAGTGGCAATCATTTGTTCAGAATAGTAATCTTTCGTTGATAAATATGTTAAAATATCAGCACCTTGAAGTTTTTCTTGAATGAAAACAGCAACTGGTGCATTTTCTAACCTACATAAATTACACCACAGTGAAAATACTTGTGTTGTTGTTAATAAATCAACATTAATTTACTTGAATGCTTCAATTAAATACGCCAAACGTTCGTGTTTTAATGTACAAAATGTATTAAATTCATGTTTAATAACAGATTCAGTGGAAGATGTTACCTCAATTAGTTTGGCTACAATTATAGACTCATTAGAAGTATTTATTCCTTTAAGAACAACTGAGAATCGACCTCTAAATAATTGATTATGATTAGGAGTAAATAATTTATGGGCAGTATTAAATTAAAAATATTTAATTTAATAATAATGTTACCTAGCAATTTCGGAAATAAAACGATACTTTTCAATAGGAGGCTGTTCAACCCATTCTGTTGGTTTATACTCCAATGTATAATCTAGTTTGTTATGTGGTTCATCTCCAATAATTTCACGACCACTCTCAGTTATTATTTGAAGATTAAGCATTGCTGGAGGTACTTGTATCTTTGGACAATCTAAAAATATTTAAGCATATTTTTTCATTTTTACAGCACTGAAAAAATATTTAATAATTTATCTTTTTTTTCGCGTAACGTACTAACCAGGAAAATTAGTTCGGACCAATTCTGATGAGGGTCCAATAGGTCCCCATCCAATACGGTTCATAGCTGCTAATCTGAATTCATAATTGGTGTAGGGTCTCAGATTTTGCATAAACCAAAATTCATGGTCAATATTTTTAGCCACTAAATCCCATTCTCCTTCTAAATATTTAAACTGTTATAAACTTCTTATATATTTTTTAATGAAAAATTTTATAAAGAATTTACATAATACTATTATTGAAAACTTTAATTAAATCGTTACTTAAACTTGTAAGTTTATAATTACCATTTTCACGAATTTCTAATTGATAACATAAAATAGGAGCATTTCCATCAGATTTTGGATGATCCCATTGTAAAAGTATTTCGGTATCAGAAAACTCTTTTACTATTGGAACTTCCATAATTCCGGGTTCTCGAGCATGAACAAGTCTAAAACATAGAATATTAATTACATATTACTCCAATAAATTTTTAATTACTTATTACCGAGCTCGTGCAGTAGTTTGGCCAAATTTATTTCTGGCTACAACTTTATAAATACCCAAGTCTAACTCTGTAGCTGGATCCAGTCTAAGAATTGATCTTCCATCGTTATCTTCTAACATTTTAATTCTATGACTTTCTGTTAAAACTACATCATTTCTAAAATATTTGTGGTAATAATTAATTATTAATAACTCATAATGAAATAGTTTATTAAAGTTAATAAAATTACTGATATACAGATATGCATACAAATTATAGCTTTTTTTTAATTTGATCAACAAGATCAAATTAAAAAAATTAGTTGTAGACACACGCACAAAAAAAAGTATCTCAGCTTTTGATTATTTGGTTATAGTAACCTATTTGCAAGGTAAGTTGAAACACCACGGTGTAATCTAAGTAGGGTTAAACTAGTCCACTAATACATTGGTAATTTTTCAATGACCAAATTTATTCTGAAGGAGATATATCATCCTTACAACAAAAACAAAACAGTTTAAAAAGTGGGGTTGGTGTAAAATGTGAGACCATAAAAATTATATTTCTTGCAACATATTTTAGGGCTAGTTTAATCCTAGATCTAAATTAACATTTTAGATGTTAAATCTTTATAAACCGATAAATGACAAAAAACAATTTTACATTAAATTATCATTTTTTACGCCATTTTCGCTGATTTTACTATTATATTCCTCATTATTTTAATAATACAGAAAGATTCATGCACATTAATTCATATCTTAGAAAAATATTGGGAAAGCTAATATAGTATTTATAGTTGGTATTAATTTTTACTTTTTTCACATATATTACTCTAACTGATTATAATTTTTGATAAAAAATTGGTAAAATTATAACTGAAGTTTTGAGAGAAACGTTAAAAAAGTAAAGAAATAAAGTAGTATAACAAATGTTTCAAGTTAATATCTTACTTAAACCATTGAACAATAGGTTTTGGAACACCAACTGCTAAGCACATTAAATCAGCTGGTTTTTCTGGTTCTATAGGTAGTTTTTGTGGTTTTTCTCTAAAGAATGGAGGTTGTCCATCTATTCGCGACTCTAAAATAGCTTCAGCTTCCACATGAGCAGTAGGTCGTGATCCAATTTCTTGTTTAAGTCTTCTCAGCGTATAAACATCAGCGCCATACTGACTTATCCTTGCTTTTTGTTCATCTTCTATTTCTTCATCCATTATGTCAGTAAATCGCCTTCTCTCGCGAATAACAGGAGTCTAAACATTTTTATTAATTTTATATATATATAAAAAAAAATTTACTTAAATTACCTCCCAGTCTAAATGTGATTCACTTCCTCCTCGACCGGTTAAGCTTTTACCAGCAACTTTCATGTATTCTCTTAAACGTACAGGGAAATTTGTATCCCTTAGTTGTAATAAATAAGTATCTGGACCGTATTGATAGTGGCTTTCTGATTTAATAATTCCAATATCTGTGTTGACTATTTCTTTATCTTTATCAGGGATTTTATCCTTCCAACACGGTACATGTTTCTTTTGTTTTGGTGGTTCAGGTTCAGGTGATGGACTGGGTGTACATTTTAAACCTGGAGGGTATATCATTTTTGATGGATGGCTGTAAGCTGATGACAATGGCCTACGCCTGTACCAATTTTTACAGGAAGAATTACTGTACCAATCCCTGTTAAACATTTATGCATTTTTATTTTAATAATAAAAAAATTACAAAAATAGGTTACTTGAAATTATTGTAATAATTTCTAAGAGAATCTGTATTGATTTTTTCAGCGTCTACTGGTATATCTTCACCGAGTTGTAACCATGGATGCTGTAAAGCCTTTATTACGTCTAAACGATCATTTGGATTTATTACTAAAAGTTTTGATATGAAATCTCTTGCGAGCGAGCTTATTTTTGTGCTGAGTGTATATGAGCCATTTTTAACTCTGTCTAGAGTATCGGCATCATTAACACAACGGAAAAGTGATGTGCCAGTCAATAACAAGTGAGTAATAATTCCAATTGACCACATGTCAGAGTATAAATCAACTCCTTCTCCTTTAGCTATTTCAGGTGAAATAAACTCTGGCATGCCGTATTCAACTGGCTCTAATTTTCTTCTGTTTATTTTTTTACTAAGTCCAAAATCACATAATTTGATTGTATTTGCACCTGGATGAGATAATAGTATATCTCCTGGCTAAAAGTTGTTTTAAAAAATTAAAAATTAATATTTTAATACGGCGGGTAGATTTAATTAGTAAAAAAGAGGGGAGGCTGTGGCATCAATGAAAAAGTATAAAGCAGTAGGACCAGATGAAATGCCAGTAGAAGTATGGAAAATATTAGGTGGTGTTGGCATAAGGTGGTTGAAGGAACTTTTAAATAAAATCTTATTAGAAGGGAAAATTCCAAATGAATGGAGTAATAGTATAGTGGTGCTGATATTTAAAGGTAAAGGTGACATACAGTAGTGTGGAAATTATAGAGGGATAAAGCTTATGAGTCATAGTATGGAAATTTGGGAATAGGTAATAAATAAGAGAATATGAAATGAGACAACAGTATCTAAAAACCAGTTTGGATTTATGCCTGGTAAGTCAACAATGGACCCAGTATTTTGTGTGAGACAAATAATAGAAAAGTTTAGGGAAAAGAAGAAAAAGCTGTGTATGATATTTATAGATTTGAAAAAGCGTATGATAGAGTACCGAGAGAGGTTATTAATTAATTAAAGTGAGTATTAATGAGAAAAGGTATGAATGAGTAAGAGTTTGACAAAGGAGAACACGAATTAGGTGAAATGAGGAAATCAGTGACAATAGTCGAGGACGTGTTTGGAGAGGTGAAAAGTTTTAAGTATTTAGGGTCAGTTGTGCAAAAGAGCGGTGATATTGACTAGGATGTAACACACAGGATTAAGTGCGGGTGGTTGAAATAGAGTGAAGCGTTTGGCGTCTTATGCGATAAAAGAATTCCAATGAGGCTGTAAGGTAAATTCTACAAGACTGTAGTGAGACCAGCTATGATGTTTGGTTCAGAGTGTTGGGCAGTTGATAAGAAAGTAGAGCAGAGTATGAGTGTAGCAGAGATGTAAATACTTAGATGGATGAGTGGAGTGACTAGAGAAGATAGAATTAGGAACGAGCATATAAGAGGGAATATAAGTATAGCGTCAATCGTGGATAAGATGAGAGAAAATAGACTTAGATGGTTTGGTCATGTTAGGAGGAAAGAAAAGTCGGAAGCTGTAAGAACAGTTATAGAAATGAATGTTGAAGGAAGAAGAGGTAGAGGAACACCAAAAAAGAGATGGAGGGATACTATTGAATGCGATATGAGGACAGCTGATGTGAGCGTCGATGATGCGGGAGATCGTGTCAAGTGGAAGTTTAGGATAAGGGTGGCCGACTCCAAGTAGTTTAAGGAATGAAGTGAGGAGGAAGAAGAAGAAAAAGAATGTTATAATACGACAAAAGTAATTTTTTAACGATTTTAAAAATATTTGGTACTTACTGTTAAACCTAAGTGAGCTATATCAAAGTCATGCATATATTTCAAGGCTTTTAATAGTTGAATGATGTATAAAGATACATCATATTCAGTCAAAAACGAATGTTTGGTAAGAACATCCAATATCTCACCACCTCCAGCACTAGTAAAATTATGTTAAGTCTCATTTTAATTTCTATTTAAAAATATTTATTACCCCTTTAAAACTAACGTAAGAAAATATTGCTTCAAATTATTTATAGTATATTTTAATTATAAATCGAAATTAATTTTTATAATAAATCGTAATAATCTGGGCTCATATATATTTGCATGTAACTTTTGTTAGATGAGAAACCATAGTAAATGAGATACTATTTTGTAACAACAGTAATAAAACTGTGAAGTTTTCTATTGCATATTTTTGCATATCTTAGAAATATGGACATATTTAATGTATAATTAATTTATTTGAGTTAATAACTCAAATAATTTCTATAAAATTAGTAAAATCATTTTGTGTCAGATAATGTATAAAAATGGTAATAAAATTAAATGCTTTAATAGTTTTTCGTTTTATTTCGCTTCGATACGATGTTAAGAAAATATTGGTATTAATACGATGTAATCATTTTTGTGTCTGTCAACAAAAATTCTTACTTAATCGATTTTTTTATCTATGTGTCAATAAACCTACATTTATCTAGTTGAACCAATCAACGCAAAAAATTTGAATAAAATTTTACTAGTGATAATAAGTTTTCTTTTGATATTCTTGTTTGTCGAATTTCATTAAAAAAATAGACTAAAGCAATGAACATATAAAAACTAACCGTCAACCTGAGTAGATAGCTGTGAGAATAATAAAGCTCGTAAAATTTACTACAATATTAAAATAAAAGTTTGTCCAATGAAAAAAATTACTTTACTTTCAATTTTTTCTAATTTTTTGGGACGTCTGGTAAACCAAAACCTGTACTAACTTAAATATCTTTAAATGTACATTAAATTAAAAAAAATAAAACGTTCCAACGATAATTTTTATATGAGTTATTTAACTTCAAAATGAGCTAATTCAATAAAAAAAATTAACAGATTGGCATCAAAGCATTTTTTTATAGTAACGTTAATCATTGCCAGATATGATATATACTATGCTACGTATTCACTGTGTTACTCAGGTATAGTTGTAGTTAATGTATGAATAATAAAATGAGTATAACGTTATGACATTATTACTAGATCCAAATTACATTATTTTCAAAAATGTTTATGTATATTTTCCTCCTCGATAACTAAAATTATCAGTAAGTAAATTTTCTTTATAGTGACTTTAAAAAGTTAAGTTCTACCCACAGAAACTTCTAAGTTTATGTAGTCTAAAATCAAATTAAAAAAAAATTTCACCAAGCTCGTACTGAAAGGATAATGGTCCAAGGGGTAGTACATTTTGGCGGCTACGAGTATTAAAAAAAAAAAACAAAAACCACAAGTTTTTTTTAGTTAACTTTGATATGTTCAAATTAAATTTTTTATAATAGTAATACAGGAAGAAATTCCTCTCTGGTTCACTATTAAGTACACTTATAACAAATATACATGTGAATTGAAAAGCATACGCAAAACTTTCACGACAACATATTAGAAAACTTCTTAATTTCAACTGTAATTTCTTTTTAAATAAATAAATTATTTTATATCTAAAATTTGTTATTTAAAGGATACAGTTCAGTGATGATACCGTATGTTTTTTGTGACTGTAAAGCATCATGTATACGAATTATTCGCCGATTACTTAATTCACTCATTATTTTTATTTCATTATCCATAAATTTAGTTAAGTAGTCTCCTTTCGCATGCATAATTTTAGCAGCGTAATTTTTGCCAGTTGACCGTTCAACAGCGTGATAAACAACACCTTGCGTTCCTCTTCCCAATTCGTCACCAATGTCGTATAAATCTGATATATCCTTTCGTTTCCATTTAGTTTCTGATTTACCATTATTAAAATAGTCAGATTCTCGGTCTTCAATATGAATTGCTACAGAAGTAGATATAGAGCCAGCTAGATTTCGAGCACTTATACTATACAATCCTGCATCTTTCATGATAACATCTTCTATTCGCAAAATACATACATCTGGTTCTACTTGTTCAATCTAAACATATAAAGTAAATTAAATGAAAAAAGCTAAAATAGGATGTTAATTAGTGATTGTTTAGGTAGTTTTCAAGTTTTTAGAGAGGGGGGCTATTAAAAGAATTTTTCGGTCCTCTACAAACAAAAAAAAATTTCATTACCTTATTACTATTACTATCTTTATTTCTCGTAAGATTTCTCATAGCTTAGGATAAGTAATAATAATTCATAAAACTAATAAGCCAATAATGAGATTGTAAAAAAGTTGTCCGTTAATTGTATAAATAAATAAATAAAGAGGATTTTTTTACTTGAATTCTTGCAGAATTTACTAGAGGTTGCCAATCTTTGTACCACTTAATTTCTGGATATGGAACACCAACTATTCGAGCTTCTAACTTACAGTTTTTACGTAAAGTTACAAATGCCTCCTCAGGTCTTTTAATAAATTTAGGATACTCTGCAATTTGTAATCGAACTCTTTGTTTTGCTGTTCCGTGTTCGTTGGTAGCGACAGCTTCATACACACCAATATCTCGATTTAGCATTCTAAAAATGGTAATATTTGTATAAATTTTTATTTTATTTTAATAAAACAACTTTCATAAAATTAAATAAAAATAAAAAACACAAACGTTTATAAACATTTTATAATAGTTTTTTCTTTTTAATGATAAACATTTGTTAATTTCTAAATTGTTGATTAAGGAAGAACCACAAAATTAAAGAAAATCATTAAAAATAAGGTCTTTTTAATTTAGATTTGTTAAAACTTTTAATACTATTTTAAATTTTTATTTAGGTAATTATAAAATTATACTTGTTAATGAATAACGTTGCTTGACCATTTCTAGTGTAACTTGAATCATAACGACCCCCCATTTCTATAAGTTGATTATCGAAGTAGAACTGCATTTTTGGTTTTGGATAACCATATACGAACCAAAATAAGTTGACATTATGACCTTTGACTCCATATTGTGTATCATGTTCTTGATGTAAAAATCTAAAATTATTTATAATTATTTAAATAGTTTTTAAATTATTTTTTGATATAAAGAGTTTAGCAAATTTCATTCATATAAAAAAATGAACTTTTCACTGAATATAAACATATAAGACTGAAAAATTATGGTTATATTATAACACACATTATACACAAGAATAACAAAAATTATATATTTATTTTATACATACCTCGGAGCCTGAGCATAATTATCATGAGGAGGTCTCTCGATATCAAAATCTTTCGGAAAGTAAGGTGATAATTCTGGATTGAATTTAGTTTCTTTTGGTAAATATGGAGTAAATTTAGGTGGTGCTAGTTCAAGTTTTTCCCTGTTATAATTAAATTGATTTAGTTAATTTCAAATTATTAAATAATAAGGCTTAATTTAGTATTTTTAAATTATACCTGAATGTTAAGACAAATGGTGAAGGATCACTAACACCATAATTATTTTCAACTCTAATTCTAAATTTATAATCCCTAAATGGAACAAGATTGTTTATATCACAAACGTTTCCTCTTATACCAGCTCTGACTGTAGTCCATTCGCCTTTAGGTTGTTCCTCCAATTCTACTAGGTAAGTGACTGGAGCTCGAGGAGAAATAGGTATGGATGGTTTCCAGGATAATGTTACTTGTCTATCTGTCATACGGCTTATTATCGGTGGATCTGGTAATGGCAAAGGTGCGCCAGTAGCACGGTAGCGATCGAAATCTTTGTAAAGTTCTCCCACAGGACGTTTTGAACGAGAATCTAGTCCGTCTAAAATCACATTTTACCAATAAATCAATTTCTATGGTACTTCTTTATTCATTTAAGTAAACAGGTTAAATAACACATGAAAATGTAAAAGCATAAAAAAAGAGTTTTTAATTTGCTATATTTTTAAAATAAATTTATTAGAAAATATTAATATTAAGTAGGGATTATATAGTGTTCAGTAACTAAGGAAACGGGTTTCAATTATTCTGATTGTTTGTAACAATTTACCTCTATTCTTACTTATTGAACACTCTGTATAATAATATAACACAATAAATTTTAATTTAATGATTAAGAATGTTTTTAAATTAATTGCAAAAACAAATCATACTGTCAAATAGAATGCTTGCTTCACAGTATGCTTCGCCATGGGGATTGAAAATTCGTAATTTATATCGACCAGAATCAATAAGAGAATCAGCATGTAAAATTTTTAATCGAAGTAATCCGTTATCTTCCTTTTCCATTCTTATACGCTCAGTTTCGTACAGCCTATTTGTATCGAAGAACCATTCATATTCGGGCTCTGGCCATCCAGTAGCGCATGCAGTGAACTTTGCAGTCATACCATCATAAATTTCACAATCTCCAATTTTTTTCATAAATGACGGAGGTTCTAGTTTTCTAGACTTATCAATACTAAAATAAATTAAAGTACATAGTTATCAATTAATATAACAATTATTTTATCAAGTTAATTAAACATTACATCTTTGGAGCTATTGAAAGTTGAGCTTCGCAAGTAGCTGTTCCATCTCTATTAGTAGCTATACAGCTATAAAGACCTACATCATCTTCTTCTACACAATGAACTGATAGACTACAAACCTCTCCATCGCGACGTATTTTATATTTATTACAATTGTTTAGCTGATGACCATTTTTGTGCCACAAAATTGTTGGAGAAGGTACTCCAGTGACTCTTGCATGAAATTTAGCATCTCTGTTCAATAGCTAAATTGTTTTAAATATTTGTAATTTAAATAACTATATAAATTTATATATAAACTAAAAATTGTTAACTATTAAACCCGATTAAACTGAACTTACAAATTAATCGTTAATTATTTATACAACTTCTCCCTGTCAGAAAATTTTTTTTTTACGATTGGCACATTTAATATCTTTTTTTTACGAAAATACAATTCATAAGATTTATGTTTATATTTATATATATATTAATATTGATATGTAGAATATTTTCAGTGAAAAATTTTAATCTTGATCTACGTAGTACAATCTTAAAAATGTAAAACTATGCTATCTACTGTATGGTAGTTGGTTACACTATCTTGTTTAAAAGATAATTTCAAATTTTTTGAAGAAAATAAGAATTATCTTATTAACATAATTTTTTTAGTTTTATCAGCGCAATTATATCTTATTATCGTCGTATGAAACTTAAATTCCTAAAAAGTTTTTTTTATTATAGTTAGAATATATTTTTATATTATTAACAATATAGGTCAATTTCTAACTTACAAGGGAGATCATGGTGATGGGATCGCCAATTTTCAAAAAAATGATATGAATCTAATCTAAATTGAATATAAAGTTGTATAACTTTGAATTTTTTTAAACGGAAAAAATGACTTACACAGACAAATAACCATTTGAACTACCTTAAATAGCCTTTTTTATCCTCTCACCGTCGTAGTAACCTGTGAGTTAATTGGTAACGCACGAGTCTGAAGTGCTTGAAGTACGAGGTTCGAATCCCTTACTCTTTGCATTTTTTTAATATATTCATAAAACATTTAAAAAATATTGTCACAATATTTTTTTTTGTAATATTTTAGAAATATACCTTTAAAATATTGTGAGAATGTAATATTCGCTGCCAAAGTATATTCTGAGAACATTGTGAGAATATTTCAAAATATTCTGGTTATATTCTAGAAATATTTTAATATCAAAATTAAATATTCTAGGAATATTCTAGAAATATTTCATTGCTATGTGGGCAGGGACGCTGTAAGTTATAGTTACGGCTCTGATGAGTAAAATAAAAAGACTATTTAACTTGTATACAAATTGCAGAATTAAGTGGAAAAACTCCTGATGATATAATTTAAATAGTTATCATGGAAAATATTCCTTTTGGATACCTTGCACTGTTTTAAATTTGCATGGATTAAGTCAAAATCATTATGAAAAAAATACTCCAGATATTTTTCTATCTTTTAGATGTAATTAATTGATTGAGTATTTTTAATTAACTATAATGTATGTAGTTAAGTACTTAGGATATTAATATAAGATAATTAGTTGTTTTTTTCCTAATTTAATTTACAATTTTTAATAAAAATCATATCATTATTATATTTTTTTGAGATATTTCACTCAAAAACATATAACAAATATTTATGTTTATAATTATAAACATAAACTTTTTACCTCCTTTCTTAGAAAACATTGCTTGTGTTAGAGAAAACAGAAAAACCAATCCCAGCGTATTGGAATCGCACACCTAAGTAGGTGTATTATGAATTATTCAATGAGCTAGATTAACCAAATACCCTTTTATTTTCTCTTATATTGATTAAACTTGAATCTTGATTAATCAAATAATCATTTAAAATATAATGAAATTTATTTTGATTTGTTAAGGTTTATATAGGAGTTGTCCATTTATTCGTGACTTTGGAGGTTGTAAAACTTAAATTGTAAAATTTAAATTTTCTTGTTAAATCATCAGATGAAAATTTATTTTTTAAGTACGAAAACTTCAGTTTTTCAATTCATTTCATAAAAATTAATTCCTCAACAAGTAATTGGTCTATAGTCTTATTGTATACACACCTGTTGATTGTGTGAAAAACGTTGTGTAAAAACAGGAGCTTGATAAAGTTTTCGTACACCAACTTGAGCATCAGATACGGCTGAACCAAGTTTGTTAACTAGTATGCAGGTATATTTTCCTGCATCTCCTGTATTTGTGTCTAGTATTTCAAGACCAACCTTATATCCATCGCAAGAAAAATGAATTCTATTACACGGCTGTAGTATTTTTCCATCTTTTATCCATTGAACATCTGGTATTGGGTTTCCTAGGAAAGGAGCTGATAATGACAATGAACTGCTTTCTTCAACAGTTGTATCTCTTAATTCATTTAAGAATAAGGGTAAAGTGTCTTTCACATTAGAGTTTGATTTTGCTTTAATAAAAAAAAAAATTTAATTAAAATTATTAATTACTAAGTAATTATATTACATGTAATTAAGACATTTGCTTCGGATGACGCTTTTCCATGAACATTTGAAGCAATAACAGAAATTTTTCCAGTAAGTACTGAAGTTGTTTTTTCAATTATGAGATGAATGCCATCTGGACTGCTTGTATGTTTAATTTTTTCACCATCAATGACTAATGGAACTCCATTTATAAACCTTATGTAGAACATAATTTAAAATATGTATATTGAAAATAAAATAATTTCTAATTTAAGTAGTTTTTTTACCATGCCAGTTCAGGTAATGGATATCCAGATAACTGAACTGAAAATCTTGCTGGAAATCCCTCAACAATTTTTGAATCTTTAAGTGGTATTATAAATTCTGGTACCTTTGAAGCTGGTATAACTGTAACTTCTATTGTTTCAGACGACTTTCCAAGATCATTTGATACTACTAATTCGTAAGTTCCAATATCCTCAAGTTTAGATTTTTCAACTGAAAGCGCTATATGACCATTTGGTAGCATTATAAAGTCTATACGTGGACATGGATAAAGAAGGTGTCCATCTTTGTACCACTTAACTAAAGGTGCTGGGTAAGCAGCGTATTGTGCTTCTATTTTTAATGTATCTCCCTCCGTTACTACAATAGTTTTTGAATGTTTTATTATTACTGGTGACTTTGGTGTTTCTAAATAACAAAGATAAATAATTACTTAAATAAAAATATAAAAATTTTAAATCACTTTTACCATTTACGACTAATGCAGTGTTAGTTGTACTTTTCCCAAAGTCATTAACTGCAATTATTTTATAAGCACCACAATCACCTGGTTCTACTTTATCAATTTTTAATAAAATAGTTCCATCTGGATTTGATTCTATTTTTAAATGTTTATGTTCATCACTATCATCTGAATTTTCTTCTTTTAGTTCTTCGCCATCTTTGTACCACTTAACGGAAGGGCGAGGACTTCCAATGAGACTTGCTTGAATTTCAAGTGGACAACCTTCAACTGCTTCGGTAATTCGTTCAAATGGTTTCACGAAAGATGGCATAATTTGGGCCATTGTTAATTTAGATATTGTTTCTGCCTCTCCAACCATGTTTACAGCTTTAACAGAAAACTGAAATATTTTTGAAATAAGATAAGTATTTCTTTTAAATAAAAAATAATAAAATATTTACACTTCCAACGTCCACTTCACTGAAATGATCAATAGTAAGAACACTTTTAACTTGTCCTTCTTCATTAGTATGTATAGACATTCTGAGATTGGGAATAATAACTTCATTATTTTTATACCTAAAATAAAAGAAACCAACTAGGTAAGAATAATTTGTATAAAATATAAAGATATATTTTGTTTTAAACAATGTACTAACCAAGTCACTTTTGGTTTTGGAACACCATTAACTCTTACGCTTAACTGAACTTCTTCATATTCTTGTATTGTTTTATCTTCCAGTAATTTAACAAAAGAAGGGATTTCAGCTAAAAATAATAATACAGTAATTAAAGTATTTGAATTGTATAAATTTATTTAATGAAGTATTTACTATGAAGTTTAAGATGTGCTGTAGCAGTAGTTTCGCCTACTTTATTCCAAGCTTTAACAGTGTATTCTCCAGATTCTTCTGGTTCTACATCACCAATAATTATTTTAAATTTCGAAATTTTTTCTTCTAGTTCTTCAGAAATGAGTTCTACATTTTTCCGATCAGATAAATCTTTTCCATTAACTGTCCAAATAATTTTAGGTCTAGGTACAGCTTTTATAATTGCTTCAAATATAGCTTCCATCGACGGAATAACTGTAATATCTTTAAATCCTTCAATTTCTGGCCGCATAACAATATCTAACCGTGCACTACATTCAGCAAAATCAAATTTATTTTTCGCTTTTACAAGGTAAACACCAGTATCACTGAGTTCTGAAGAGGGAATAGTCATTGTGAAAGTACATTCTTTAAGACCGTTAGCTATTTCTATAAAATTAACCGAGTAGTTTGCATTAACTTCTTTGCCATTGCATGTCCACTCAACATCAGGTATAGGGTCTGCTAAAACTGTTAATGCCCATGTCACTTTTTGGCCTTTTTCAACTTCAAGATCTTTTAAAGGTTTTTTAATTTTTGGTCCACGAAGAAGTTCTACATCTTGTACAACTAAATTAGCAGATTTCATCGTTTCTCCCACCTCATTCGTCAGTTTACAACAGTATGACCCAGAATCCGCTACTCTTAAATCCGTTAATATAAGTTTATAGCATTCTTCATCATTCGATTCTATTATTTGAATATTTCTTGTTTTTGATAATTCATTTCCATCTTTGAACCTAGTAAAAAAAAAAAAATAAGTTAAATATATTTTATATAAAGTTTTTTGTATAGGGTATGGGTTTGATCAAAATTTAAAAAGATTTTTTAGTAAAACTTATTTAAATAAAATATTGATAAATATAAAAATTAAATAAATATTAGTTAACTTTTAATTAATATTTATAATTGGTAGCGCAATGGGGTTGAGAAACAGTGTGGACGTGGTATAGTTGGAAAAAGTATAGATGATATCTGACAATGATTAAAATCACTATCGTAAAAAATGTTCCGATGAAAATTTGTAGATACTGTTTAATTTAAGAAATCGTAGATTAATCTATAAGCAAAATGAACTTAAATTTCTTCATTTATATCTAGATTAAATTTGAAAAATGTCTACTTTTTACTCGAATATTTCTAAATTTAAACCCCCTTTCTATAAAAGGAAATAGCAAAAAAAAATGTTCGAATTAAAGGAGTAAATTTAAAATGTTTAGAAGAAAAAAATTTTGTTCCATACATTTTTCAAAAAGTTATTGCAATTTAAAGGTGAAAATATAAAATCGAAAAATTTGCCCTGTGTTCTTTTGTCTTTGTTTACTCTCTTCTCACTACACCACAACTCCATTACTATCAGTCTTTGTTATGAAGTTACACAATCTATTACTTTCACTCTTATAAGTTATATAATGATTTCCCTCTTTTTAAAATAAATATTAATCATAGAAAAATCATATGATACTTTAAAATCCAAGATTCTTTCTCCACCCTCATTCTTTCCACTAAAACAATACCCTCCATGAACTCTTTCATATCCTCTCCTCTCATTACTGACATATTCATTTATATCTCCACCTATCGCCGCATCCTCGTTATCAAGTATTCCTTGCATTACCTCATCCATCTCTCTCCAAAAACCTTCTTTGTCTATTTCATCACATCCTACTTATGCTGCATAGGTATTATCTACATTCAACACTTGTTCCTCGAATGTTAAATTTACGATTATAACTCTGTCACTTTTTTAAACTACTTCTACCACTTTATGCCTCCTCCGACTCTAACTGCTTTATTTCCTCTCAGCTGTTGTCAAATTTTGCAGAAGTAAGGCACGGTGTGCCTGTTGTGGTGCTAACGATCATATGGCCACCGATTGCCCTAATAAAGACAACTCTACCCCATCATGCTTACATTGCAAAGGATCCCATGAGGCTACAGATCGCTCATGTCCTGAATGGTCCCGTCAAAAGGAGATTAAGAAAATCATGGCTGTTGAAAACATTTTTAAATTTAAGAATAACATTGTTAATAAATCTAAAACTTTTTCGAATAGTGTTTCAAGCAATGCAAATATTATAAATAACGCCAGTGCTCCACAAAACCCTATATCTATAGAATCTTTTCCGAGCTTGACACAATCATTCCCCAAAAAAAGTAAAAATAAGTATCATGGGAATAAAAACAGTGTCCAAACTATCAACCCGCATTTTGTCTCTAATAATAGTAATGATTGGTCTTCTCCCAATGGTTCGTTTCTCGAATACATGTCCACTAACTCCTATGCTCAACCTGCTGAGAAATCCTGGATCACTTCTTTGGCTAATTAACTCTCTTCAGCTGTATACAATATTCCTTCCTCTACATTATCATCCCCCTCAACCCCTAATCAATTAATTGAGTCTCACATCCTTAATTTTCTCTCTTTATCATCTAATAACAGTTTGCAGTAACTTCCTCATCTCATCACATTTTATCATCATTATTGTTTTATTTTATTTATTTATTTTTTTTCTTACTCATAGTTTCTGAAATTTTTAAACTACTCTCCAATAACTCCATTATTGCAGGAGATTTTAATGGTCATCATTCTGCCTCGGGTTCACTAAACTCCAATTATAGAGACAATATTATTCACTCAACTATCAGTCAGCATAATTTATGTATTCTGAACACAGGCGCTCCAACTAGAGCTAACCGGCCACCGTTCCCGGATACTGTTGTTGACCTAACAATATGCTCCCCTAATATTTCCTTGTCCTCTTCTTGGTATGTTTTGGGTGATCCTCACGGTAGCGACCACTATCCTATTGTAACAAGTATTTTTATACAGCTCACTCAGAGTATGGGTCGTTTTAACTGTGACTCCAATGTTTCAGATAACTTAAGGTTTAATTTAGACTTAGCAGATTGGATCTCTTTCTCTCTAATTTTCTCTACCTTACTCGAATCTTGGTCTGAATCCACTTCCCCTACAACAAATTATAACAATTTTGTTGATATCCTAACAAAAGCAGCAAAACTTTCAATCTCGCGTAAGCGTTCGAACAATATAGGTTTTAGCCATTCTCCTCCTTGGTGGAACTCAACCTGCACCACTGCAGTTAAAATGCGCTCCATTCATTTCAGAAAATACAGATCCTCAGGTTCTCTTCATGACTTTATAATATATCAAAAATCAAAATTCTAAAAAAGGAAAAAAAAAACTCTTGGTTAAATTTATGCAGCAATCTACACCCTTCAACGTCCATCTCTGAATTTTGGACCATAGCTAAAAAATTCAAAAACTGGATAAATCGTCCTTCTTACACCACCAACAATGACTGGTTTGACGACTTTTGTAATAGAATTGCACCTCCTTACGTTCCTGCTCCTGACGAACTTGAATTACATTTTTCAGACAATTTAGTAAATAATAGTAATAATAGCTTCCTTTCCTCTCCTTTCAGTCGTCACGAACTGTCCTTTGCTATCTCTTCAAGGAAATCTGCTGCTGCTGGCTTGGATAATATTTCTCCTTTTTTTTTTAAACATCTTCCAATAAAAGCCTTTGATATTCTTTTAACTATCTTAAACAATTTATGGATTAACAATATCATTCCTGAGTCTTGGAAGTACTTCAAAGTAATTCCTATCCCTAAAAGTGGTGCTGCTACTAACGCATACCGTCCAATTGCCCTTTCATCCGCCTTCTACAAATTTATGCTAAAAACCCGTCTGGATTGGTATCTTGAATCCAACACCCTACTATCTTCTAACATGTTTGGTTTTCGACGTGGACTGGGCACAATGGAATGCCTATCCTCTCTTGTTGGTCCCGTGTACCATTCGTTTTGTAACCGCCAATTTACAACAGCCGTCTTTGTTGACGTTCGCGGTGCATTTGACTCTGTTAACATCCCTCTTCTTGTTACACGTCTACTCTCCATCAACATTCATATATCGGTGTGCAAATTTATCTTTTCTTTATTTAAATGCCACCTCCTTCACTTTAAATTGCCGTTTGGTCCCTATTACCAACGGTTGGGTTCAGTCCTATTTTATTTAACATATATACTGCTGATATAAGCAAATCACTCACATCTAATAATTTCTCTAGTTTACTTTACGCCGATGATATAGTTATTTTCTCTTCCCATAGTTCACTCCAGGTTACTGTATCGAATATAAATAATGCACTCCAGATCCTCTCCTCTGTACTCCAGCTTTCCTATTTTGAATCTGCTCCAGAAAAAAGCAAAGCTATAATATTTACTAGAAAACACATCCTACAACACCCTTCAATTTTGCTTGATGGAGTTAGCTTATCCTTCTCTGATTGTGTTACTTACCTCGGACTCAAATTGGATCAGAAACTCCGCTGGATGCCTCACTTTAAGTACCTCATCTCTTCCATATCACGCTGGTCTAATCTTCTACGTTCTATTGCAGGCACCTGGTGGGGCTCCCACCCCTCCTCACTCTTACTTATTTTTAAGGCTCTTATCCGTTCTAAAGTTGACTATGGTTCCTTTTTATACGCCTCAGCTTCCACTGTTCATCGTAAAAATATCAATTCTCTACTCGCTGCTTGTTTACGCACAATTATAGGTGCAGTTTACTCTACCCCTAATATGAGTTTAGAAGTTGAATGTGTATGCCCTCCAATTGAAATTCGATCTCGTTACTTAGCCCATAAATTCCTTTTAAAACAGATATCCAGTCCTGCCAAGTTAATATTTCATTGTTTTCATTCACTAAGCTCACTTTGGCAATATGTACCCAAAACTCTTCCTCTACTAGCCTCAATTTCTACTACCTTGATTCCTTACCTTAATTCCATAATTACCTCAATCAATCGCCTACTAATATACGATATTCCATTTCATGCACTTACTCATTTTCCAAAAATTCACTTAAATCATCTATTTCTTTCTTATAGCAAGCTTCAATTACAATCTCTCCCAACTAATGTCGTCAATTATCTTTTTGATGAACTCATTTCCTCTCATTTTGCTAACTATTGCCTCATATTCACTGACGGCTCAGTTTATACTAATTCCGCCGGCTTTTCCTTTTTTATTCCTACTCTAAACATGAATTTCTCAGATAATCTCCCTTCAAAAGCTTGTTCATTTACCACCGAATCTTATGCGATATCCTCGGCTCTCGAATTCGTGAAATCGCTCAATATAATAAATGTTCTGATTGTCTCGGATTCACTGTCAGTTTTATCATCTCTTTCCTCAGTTCCTTTTAAAAAAAGTAGATCCTTCCTCATAATGAAAATTAAAGCCTTAATTTATAGTCTTTATTAAATGGACATCAATGTTGAATTTTTATGGTGCCCCAGTCATGTCGGAATATCTGGCAATGAGATAGCAGACCATCTAGCTAAACTGACTAACTCCTTCAACAGAGCACCTATCCTAAAAATTCCCTCTTCCGATCTCCTTTCCTCTTTTCTTCCAACTATTAATAAAGCATGGCAAGATAAATGGTCAAATTTTTCTTTAGCTAACTGGCATAAATCTATAGTTCCAACTATCCCTAAACGTCCTTGGTTTTACAACCTCCCTCTGTCCCGTTTCCATATTATATCTTCTTTCCGTCATAGATTTGGTCATAATCGGTTACCTAATCATGCCTTTAACATGTCTCTAAACCATTCCCCCTTTTTTTTTCTTTTGTATAGTCTTAGTTCTATTGTATAGTCTTAGTTTCTATTGTATAGTTTTATCTTAATCGTTTAGCTATAATAATACTTCTGTATTGAAAGCTAATAATAAAAAAAAAAAATGATAAGTAAAAACAACAAACATCTATATAAAAAAAAATTATATTGATATGTTCATTTTTGAAAAAGTTAGAGCACATTTTAGTAAAAAAAATTGAAAAAATTAGCGATTTTTAAATTTGTAATTTTTTTGCAGGTTTCCCCCATTTATGGGAAACGAGGGAATTTTTTTCAATTTTTAAGGTTAATGTCTTTGACTAGATACGATTTGTGATCTTTTGACGTATCGTTGAAAGAAATCCGTTCGATGAGAGCTGAGAAAAAGTGGTAACAGACACAAAAAAAAAAAAAAACACATCATAGTAAAACCAATACCTTCTCAGCTTCGCATCGAAGCTAAAAAAAGTATTTACATATAAAAAAAAAATTGTTTTAAATTAATACTGATTTTGATTATTAATATGTTAAAAATAAGGAAAATGACATATTTAACCTATTTTTTTAATCGTTTAAAGTTGATTTTTGTGAATGTTTATAATAAAAAAAATTAATTTATTTTATTATAACTTTTAGCTCAATTGACAAGTTTGAAATTGACATCATTAAATAAAAAATTTTATGAGAATTAAAAAAATTGTATTGTTAAGATTAATATGCAGTTAGGAAGTTTTATAAATACTATTTATAGTAAATTTATCAGAATAGCTCAATATTTTTTTTTGCATTTTTATCGTAATAGTAATCATTTCCTAATAACTTTTGGAGTTTAAAAAGATTCTACAATTGAAATATTCAGAACTTAATTAATTTTAATGATTTACTTTAACTAAATGAATCAATCAAAACAGAGTTGTCAAAAAGATTTACTCAATTGAGCGTATTATAAAATTTGATTATAATTGTAAAAATCCATTATTAATTCGTTTTAATATTTACTGAATACTCTATATAATTACAAAAAAAGATTTAAAATCGATTTACTAAGTATGCATTGATACTTGATTTATATTTTATATACGATAACTTAACTTTCCATGAATACAAAAAACGAGTATTTGATACAAATTTTTGAAACTTTCTGTATTAAAAGGAATTTTTTATAAAACTTTCATTAACCATCATTACATCATTTTAGGAAAGTATATTTATAGCAAATATACTATATACTATAAAATACAATAATCTAAAATATGTATTTTTTGGGTTCATTACTATTTTATAATTACACAATAAAATCATAAAAATTTTTTTTTCAAAGTTCCTGAATTTATTATAAAATTGTAAGAAATTTAAAATTGTTCATTTAGTTAAATGTAATTATTTTGAGTAAGTTATTTAAAAAAAAATTATATTATTACAAAATAAGAAGATTTTAACAAAAATTGATCTCTTAGTATACAATTCCATTATTGTCTCATTTTTTAATTATTAAAGTTATAATATATTATACTCTTAAATTTAAATACGCAAACTCATTAATTGTTTAACTTTATATGTTATGTAAGGTTTTAATATATAATAACATCAAAATAAAACAGTACTAAAAATAAAACTAGTATTTATTACGAATTTTTAATATTCTCCCGTATATTTTATGTAAAAATAATTTATCCGTCATTTTAATATCATATATATAAGAGGATTATTGCAATGAACCCTTTTATTTTATATGAGCAAAAGTCATTAGCTATATCAATGATTTATAACGATTAAAATGTAGAGCAAGAACAAAAAAATTTTAATTTTTAAGTTATAAAAAAAACTATGCTTGTCTAAATTAATTTTAAAAAGTTTACAATAGGAGTTTTAACTTAAAATATATAAATTATTCATTATTTTACCATTTTACTTCTGGTTTTGGTGCTCCACGAAACTTAACTTCAAACGCATGAGATAAAGATTCAAATGTTTCAGTGTCATCCATACCGGAAATAAATTTAGGAGCAACTAAAAAATATTTGAAAAAATAAATTTTAAATTAAAAAACCTTTAAACATTGAAAAAACCAAAAACAAAAAAAAAATGTCCAAAATAATTAAAAACAGGTAGGCAATAAAAAAAATTTGAATTAGTAAAGAAAAAAAAACACAGAAGACCATCACAATTAATGCTTCAAAACAAACAATGTACATAAAAACATTACTTCAACAGTACATTATCAGATAGATTATATACCTCGATTTCTGTACTCTCCCCTAGAATATTCCGGAAACTCATTACATAATTCAGTGTTTTGTTGAGAAATATATTTTTTATCAGCTATTTCACTATCGTCAAAAGACGATAAATTACTCAGAGTATTATCTCTTAAAAACCTTTTAAGTTTTTTTGAATCAAGTTTTGTATTCTCACTTTTATCATCTGTAGAATCGAATCGAGATATTGAACCACGTTTTGGTTTATCAGTATCATCTACAGAGGTTAATCTGGACAATGGTTTTTTCTGTGAAAGCTCACTTTTATCATCTGTAGAATCAATTCGAGATATTGAACCACGTTGTGTTTTTTCTTTTTCATCTACAGAAGTTAATCTGGATAATGGTTCGGTTTGTGTTTTCTCACTTTTATCATCTGTAGAATCGAATCTAGATATTGAACCACGTTTAGATTTATCAGTGTCATCTACAGAGGTGAATCTGGACAATGGTTTTTTCTGTGAAAGCTCACTTTTATCATCTGTAGAATCAATTCGAGATATTGAACCACGTTGTGTTTTTTCTTTTTCATCTACAGAAGTTAATCTGGATAATGGTTCGGTTTGTGTTTTTTCATTTTTATCATCTGTAGAATCGAATCGAGATATTGAACCACGTTTTAGTTTATCAGTATCATCTACAGAGGTTAATCTGGACAATGGTTTTTTCTGTGAAAGCTCACTTTTATCATCTGTAGAATCAATTCGAGATATTGAACCACGTTTTGGTTTATCAGTATCATCTACAGAGGTTAATCTGGACAATGGTTTTTTCTGTGAAAGCTCACTTTTATCATCTGTAGAATCGGATCGAGATATTGAACCACGTTTTGGTTTATCAGTTTCTACTACAGAGGTTAATCTGGACAATGGTTCTTTTTGTGTTTTTTCACTTTTATCACCTGTAGAATCGAATCTAGATATTGAACCACGTTTAGATTTATCAGTGTCATCTACAGAGGTGTATCTGGATAATGGTTTTTTCTGTGAAAGCTCACTTTTATCATCTGTAGAATCAATTCGAGATATTGAACCACCTTTTGGTTTATCAGTATCATCTACAGAGGTTAATCTGGACAATGGTTTTTTCTGTGAAAGCTCACTTTTATCATCTGTAGAATCAATTCGAGATATTGAACCACGTTGTGTTTTTTCTTTTTCATCTACAGAAGTTAATCTGGATAATGGTTCGGTTTGTGTTTTTTCATTTTTATCATCTGTAGAATCGAATCGAGATATTGAACCACGTTTTAGTTTATCAGTATCATCTACAGAGGTTAATCTGGACAATGGTTTTTTCTGTGAAAGCTCACTTTTATCATCTGTAGAATCAATTCGAGATATTGAACCACGTTGTGTTTTTTCTTTTTCATCTACAGAAGTTAATCTGGATAATGGTTCGGTTTGTGTTTTTTCATTTTTATCATCTGTAGAATCGAATCGAGATATTGAACCACGTTTTAGTTTATCAGTATCATCTACAGAGGTTAATCTGGACAATGGTTTTTTCTGTGAAAGCTCACTTTTATCATCTGTAGAATCAATTCGAGATATTGAATCACGTTTTGGTTTATCAGTTTCATCTACAGAGGTTAATCTGGACAATGATTTTTTCTGTGAAAGCTCACTTTTATCATCTGTAGAATCAATTCGAGATATTGAACCACGTTGTGTTTTTTCTTTTTCATCTACAGAAGTTAATCTGGATAATGGTTCGGTTTGTGTTTTTTCATTTTTATCATCTGTAGAATCGAATCGAGATATTGAACCACGTTTTAGTTTATCAGTATCATCTACAGAGGTTAATCTGGACAATGGTTTTTTCTGTGAAAGCTCACTTTTATCATCTGTAGAATCAATCCGTGATATTGAACCACGTTTTGGTTTATCAGTTTCATCTACAGAGGTTAATCTGGACAATGATTTTTTCTGTGAAAGCCCACTTTTATCATCGGTAGAATCAAATCGAGATATTGAACCACGTTTTGGTTTATCAGTTTCTACTACAGAGGTTAATCTGGACAATGGTTCTTTTTGTGTTTTTTCACTTTTATCACCTGTAGAATCGAATCTAGATATTGAACCACGTTTAGATTTATCAGTGTCATCTACAGAGGTGTATCTGGATAATGGTTTTTTCTGTGAAAGCTCACTTTTATCATCTGTAGAATCAATTCGAGATATTGAACCACCTTTTGGTTTATCAGTATCATCTACAGAGGTGTATCTGGATAATGGTTTTTTCTGTGAAAGCTCACTTTTATCATCTGTAGAATCAATTCGAGATATTGAACCACCTTGTGTTTTTTCTTTTTCATCTACAGAAGTTAATCTGGATAATGGTTCGGTTTGTGTTTTTTCATTTTTATCATCTGTAGAATCGAATCGAGATATTGAACCACGTTTTAGTTTATCAGTATCATCTACAGAGGTTAATCTGGACAATGGTTTTTTCTGTGAAAGCTCACTTTTATCATCTGTAGAATCAATTCGAGATATTGAACCACGTTGTGTTTTTTCTTTTTCATCTACAGAAGTTAATCTGGATAATGGTTCGGTTTGTGTTTTTTCATTTTTATCATCTGTAGAATCGAATCGAGATATTGAACCACGTTTTAGTTTATCAGTATCATCTACAGAGGTTAATCTGGACAATGGTTTTTTCTGTGAAAGCTCACTTTTATCATCTGTAGAATCAATTCGAGATATTGAACCACGTTGTGTTTTTTCTTTTTCATCTACAGAAGTTAATCTGGATAATGGTTCGGTTTGTGTTTTTTCATTTTNCAATGGTTCGGTTTGTGTTTTCTCACTTTTATCATCTGTAGAATCAATCCGTGATATTGAACCACGTTTTGGTTTATCAGTTTCATCTACAGAGGTTAATCTGGACAATGATTTTTTCTGTGAAAGCCCACTTTTATCATCGGTAGAATCAATTCGAGATATTGAACCACGTTTTGGTTTATCAGTTTCTACTACAGAGGTTAATCTGGACAATGGTTCTTTTTGTGTTGTCTCACTTTTATCATCTGTAGAATCAATCCGTGATATTGAACCACGTTTTGGTTTATCAGTTTCATCTACAGAGGTTAATCTGGACAATGATTTTTTCTGTGAAAGCCCACTTTTATCATCGGTAGAATCAATTCGAGATATTGAACCACGTTTTGGTTTATCAGTTTCTACTACAGAGGTTAATCTGGACAATGGTTCTTTTTGTGTTGTCTCACTTTTATCATCTGTAGAATCAATCCGTGATATTGAACCACGTTTTGGTTTATCAGTTTCTACTACAGAGGTTAATCTGGACAATGGTTCTTTTTGTGTTGTCTCACTTTTATCATCTGTAGAATCAATCCGTGATATTGAACCACGTTTTGGTTTATCAGTTTCTACTACAGAGGTTAATCTGGACAATGGTTCTTTTTGTGTTGTCTCACTTTTATCATCTGTAGAATCAATCCGTGATATTGAACCACGTTTTGGTTTATCAGTTTCTACTACAGAGGTTAATCTGGACAATGGTTCTTTTTGTGTTGTCTCACTTTTATCATCTGTAGAATCAATCCGTGATATTGAACCACGTTTTGGTTTATCAGTTTCTACTACAGAGGTTAATCTGGACAATGGTTCTTTTTGTGTTGTCTCACTTTTATCATCTGTAGAATCAATCCGTGATATTGAACCACGTTTTGGTTTATCAGTTTCTACTACAGAGGTTAATCTGGACAATGGTTCTTTTTGTGTTGTCTCACTTTTATCATCTGTAGAATCAATCCGTGATATTGAACCACGTTTTGGTTTATCAGTTTCTACTACAGAGGTTAATCTGGACAATGGTTCTTTTTGTGTTTTTTCACTTTTATCATCTGTAGAATCAATCCGTGATATTGAACCACGTTTTGGTTTATCAGTTTCATCTACAGAGGTTAATCTGGACAATGGTTCGGTTGGTGTTTTCTCACTTTTATCTTCTGTAGAATCGAATCGAGATATTGAACCACGTTTTGGTTTATCAGTTTCTACTACAGAGGTTAATCTGGACAATGGTTCGGTTTGTGTTTTTTCACTTTTATCTTCTGTAGAATCGAATCGAGTTAATGAACCACGTTTTGGTTTATCAGTTTCATCTACAGAGGTTAATCTGGACAATGATTTTTTCTGTGAAAGCCCACTTTTATCATCTGTAGAATCGAAGCGAGATATTGAATCAGGTTTAATATTTGATAATGATTCTTGTTTATAAAATGTATTGTTTTCGTCATCAGATGTTAATCTTGAATATGATTCCCTCTTGTTTTGTAATGTCTCATTTATTAATGAAAATTTTGAAATTGATCCTTGTTTTGGATATCGTACTAAGTCTTCTATATTTTCCGTTAAAGAAGAATGGTTTAAGTCTAAATTTTTTTCGGCAGTGGATGCATTTAAGTATGTTTTTTTATTTCTATTATCTTCATCTTCAGTTGAGGAATACCTTGAGAGTGATTGTCTTTGTAAAATTGTTAGTTGATCATCATATGATGATAATCTTGATATTGGTCTTCTACTTATTTTGACATTATAATCGGTAGAATACACTGATGATACTGTATATTTTTCTAAATCATCATTTTCCTGTTTTGAGTATTTTTTTGATAATTTTTCTATTAATGTCAACGTGTTATTATTTTCATTTTCATTCAGTGAGGATTCATCTATATCAATTTTTTTATTTTGTAATATATCTTCTAAATCGTTTCGTTGTTTTTTAACGCGCAAGAATAAATCATTTAAAGAACTATTATCTTCATCATCACTGTTTGGAGTGGATGTCATCCATGTTTTTTTTTTTACCTCTCCTTTTATAGTTTGAACATGTTCTTCGTTTTTCATTTTTTTATTATCAATTATCCAATATGGCTCTTCTTCTTCATCTGTTGCAGTGTGTATAGATATACCTCTATCTATTTTTATTGGTATTATTCTTTCATCTTTTGGTTCTTCGACAATACCATAATAACTTTTACTTTTGGATGAAGAATCTTCCCAACTTATTTCTACACAACTAAATTCTGTAGCTTGATTATTCATAATTAATACACTTTTTTCAGTTTTTAAGAAGTTATCACCATCTGTAAACGTGACAATAGGAGTATCGATGTTAAATCTATAATGTTTTTGTTGCCAATAACGATAATTCTGAAAATACAAATATCTACCTGTTATTTGTGATGTTCTAATAGTTTTCATGTCTTCTTTTTTTAGAAATTCTGAACAGCTTTCAGAAATACTGCTTGTGTTCATATCACATGATGATAACACTAACAAATATAATTACTTTCAATTTAACATTTATGTATGTCATTTTGAAAATATTAATTTTTAATTGAAGCTTTTAGTTATCATACATATAGAATTATTTTTTACTACATTATACAAATTATTGTTGATTTCTACACTAATTTGTACATTACCGTTCCTAATTACAAAATTGTATTATATTAATACATACCTTTATGCTGATTGCTAACAGTTTCACCCACTTCTTTTTTATCTTGCTTTGCTTTGTTTTCATCATCTTGATAATCGGTTAAATGTTTGGCTGTGATTTGAGAAATGCATGCGAGTTATATTCAAGGTGATATGATAAGGTTAACTTAAAATTTAGATGGAGGAAACAATCATATAAATCATTGGTATCGTGCAAAAAAAATACCAGGTACTTAAGACTAAATTTTATTTCCACGAATAAACCAATTTAGTTTGATAAAGAATAAATAATTATTTTGAATATTAATAAATTATGTTAATATTTATTTGAAAAAATAATTATTAAATAAGTAAACATCTCAATAATTTTTGAAAATACAAAATAAAATAATAGAACCAAACGAAAATTGGTAGTTCCTAAGGATTTAGGTGATAAATTTTGATTAAACATAAATTTTAAAAGTAGGTTTTTTTTTTAAGGAATAGAAAAACCAAAAATAATTTTATGTATTGCAATGAAATTATGAGAAAAAATTAAATATGCATAGGAAATAGGAATTTTATTCGTATAGGAATTTTATTATTTAGAAAGTATATTGAACTTACAAAGAATAATGATTTATTATTATATAATTTAACATTTTTAGAAATTTTTTACACAAAAATAGCGATGTATTTTCAAAATATATCCTAAGGAGAATTTTTTTAATTTAAAAATGTATGAATTTCAGTCAAATTATTTTTAAGTAAATTTTTTAGAAACTTATTTTTATTTTTAAGTAAATATTATAATAACTAATAAAAAAGGAATTTTTTTGAATTATTTTTTTCGTCATATTTTCTTATTTTTACTTAAAATAGTTTAAAATTATGTTAATTGAAAATTTACCTAAAACATTAACTATGCTCTTAGTGACAGCTGTTCCCATTTCATTGGTTGCTCTAACTTCGTATTCTCCGCCGTCTTCAAATTTCACCAAATTAACAGTTAAACTAAAGTTTTCAACCCTCTTTGTATCCCTCGATATCTTAATATGTGCACCACTACGGACTTCTTTACCATCCTTATACCATTTTATTTCCGGAGGCGGACTACCATAACAGGTTACTTGTAGTTTAAGTAAACCACCTTCTGCTATATCCAAATCTTTTAAGCCATTTTTAAATGTAGGTTGAGCTAAAAATTATACATTTTATTTGGTTATTGTATTTGTATATCTCACAAAATTTTATCATGATATATATATTTCTAAAACAAATTATCAATTATTAATATATAAATTTTATCTTACACATTACAGTAAGAGTTGCTTCAGAATCATACGAGCCAATTTCATTAGTAGCCCTACATTTATATTTCCCAGACAACTTTGTTTTAGCCTCTTTAATGATCAATTTATAATTATTTCCATCTTCAACACAAGTGAACTCTGTTGTAGTTTCTGTTATTTCTTCTTCTTCGCGAAACCTAATAGAAATGTTTCTTAAGAATATAATTACATACATAAATTTAGGAGTACTTACCATTTCACAGTCGGTTTTGGATATGCGTTAAGCTGCACTGTAAATTCTACATCTGTATCACCTTCAATTGTCTTAGTATCTTTCAAGGGAATTTTAAAAATCGGTGGACATTTTACAAACAATTTCCCTTCACTAGTGTTGGATCCTGATTCATTACTTATTTCACACGTATATTTACCAGAATCTTGCCTAGTTATATTACATATTAATAACGTGTGCACATCCCCTTCGGTATTTGTTTTGAAATGTGTATTTTCAGGAATAATTAATTCATCATTGAAATACCTACAATTTTAAATTAATATTCATTATCATAAGAGTTAAATTAAAGTATATAAATATAAAGTTATAGCATTTTTAAATTGAAAATTAAAAATCGAAAATCGAAAATTTTAACACCAAAATAGTGTTTTTTTAACTACGGCAACCGTTTACATGCAGAAGATAAAGTGTCGGGACAAATTTTTTTTTTTCATTTTATAGTACATAAAATAAGCTTTAATTTGATATATGTTTAAAGGACGCAGTATTTCCGGAACATTTTCAAAAATTAAGTTGAAAAAGTTAGTTTTTGTAAAAAAGTTGCAATTTTAAATCCCCCCCCATGAGCAGGTTAAGTGTTAAATTTTCAAAAAAATTATATCAAATGAAAGGAAAATATCTAAGGTTTTAGTTTAAAAAAAAATTATGTTGATTTGTTGATTTTTGAAAAAGTTATGGAAGTTTTAAGAAAAAAAAGTGAAAAAAATGACAAAATTTGTCGATTTTTAAATTTGTAATTTTTTTGGATATTTCCCCCATTTGCGGGGAACGAGGGAAAATTTTTAAATTTTTAAGGGTAATGTCTTCAACTAGATACAATTTGTGATCTTTTGACGTATTGTTAAAAGAAATCGGTCCAGTGAGAGCTGAGAAAATGTAGTGACAGACACAAAAAAATAAATAAACACATCATGGTAAAATTAATACCTTCTCAGCTTCGCATCGAAGCTAAAATAAATATTTAGAATCTATGACAAAAATATAGCATATCTTAAAGTATTTTGAAAATAATATTTATAAATATTACCATTTTACTTGGGGAGCTGGGTCTCCTTCTACTCTGACACTAAGTGACACATAGTCTCCTTCAAAAGTTTCTACTTCCTTAGCTAAAGCACCAATGAATTGAGGAGGCATTTTTAGGTTCACCTGACAAGCATCTGATATTTGGCTGAACTGATTTGAAGCAACCACAGAATATAAACCAGCATCCTCCATTTTGGTATTCAAAATAATTAGAGTATAAGTACCAGATACTTCATCAGTTACATATTTTATTTTATTTGATTTTTTAATAGTTTTACTATCTTTATACCTTGAAAATGAAAAATATTTTATATATAATAATTTTATTGAGTTATAATCATTATTATAAATATAACATACCATTGAACAATTGGTTTAGGTGACGCTTCTATTTCTACAGTCAACGAAATATCTTTTCCAGTAACGCCATCGTAATCCAATAAATTTTTTTTGAATTTCGGAGCAGCTTTAATTGATAGATTCACTATTTCAGATTCTGTTCCAACTTCATTTTGGGCAATGATTTGATATTCTCCTTCGTCATCAACTTCGACATTTTTTATCACTATTGATGAAGTATTTTCTTCAAACATTGTTTTTATTCTTGTGCTTTTTTGTATTTTTTCGCCATTTTTTAGCCAAACTACATCCGGTTCTGGATCGCCATAAACTTTAGCTTCTAAAATTGCAGTGCTGTGTATTTTAGTCTCAAATTCTTTTACTTCTGTAATAATTTTTGGAGCACAAGGTAAATTTCTTTCTTTGACAACGCCTAAAAAAATAATAATAAATTTTGAATTAATTTTTTAGACAAAAATAAGATTTTTTTGAGAAATATCCACTAAAATAAGTTAAAAAGATATTTTAAAGATTTGAAACTCAATATTTTGATATTTAAATTGCAGGTATTATTTATTACGTTAATTGTATTTTTGACGTTTAGAAAAAATATAATAAAACTTTATTCTATCAATTATACATTACCTAAAGTAAAATATTCAAAGAAAATTGTTTAAAGATAGTTTTGGTATTACGTATGTCGTTTAAAAAATAATTCTATCCTTTTTATGTAAAAATTTATAAAGTTCAAAAATAGTAAAAAATTAAAAATTAAAATAAGCAAAATTAATTTGATTGATTTGATTTTAATATATTTTACAACATTTTTTTTTTTTTAATTGATAATTTATCTTAAATATCAAAATAATCCATTAACTACAAGGTATTCATAAATATGAGATTTTCACCTTGCACATTTAATTCAGCACTACATGAAATCTTTCCGTGTGATGTTGAAGCAATACATGTATATAACCCTGCGTCTTCCGGTTTTACATTTTGAAATACCAAAGCTAAAGAATCTTCATCATCCTTAAATAACACTTTGAATCTTTCTTCTGGATTGAAAGCCTTTCCATTCTTTAACCAAGTAAATTTTGGGGCTATATCTGGAGTATGATTTTCGATCCGTGTCCATAAATCTTTTTCATCTAATAATATTATATTATTTGACATCATTATTTAAATGAAAAATAATAAAAATAATTTATTTTGAATACAAATAGGAATAAAGAATATACAATTTTTTATTCCTACAGTTGACAATAACATTCTGCGATGAAATTAATGGTCAAAGTATTAGCTCCAATTTTTTTAAATGTTTAATATTTAAATTGGATCTACAATTTAATATTATTTAAATATTGCAAACAATTCATCGTAGCCATAACTACAACATCTTGATGGAAATTTTACAAATAGATTTTTGAAACAAATTTTTCTTACTTAACATGGAATGTATGCAAACTTAAATGAGCATTACCAACTTTATAAAAACGTATTAACAAAAATAAAGAAAGGGGTTTACAATATTATTTCCGAGAGCTAAGTTCTCAATTTATGTCTATTATTTAATACAAAATAATCAACAAATTAAGTAATGATAAATTTATTTATTTAATGTTTAAAACGGTTAGGTTACATTTGTTGCAGTAAAAATATTTGTAAATATAAATATTAACTTACTAGTTACAGATACCACACATGAACAAGAGTCTTCTGAGTATTTGTTACTGGCTACAACTTTATATTCTCCTGCATCTTCTGGTTTGACATTGGGTATTACTATTTCATACATACCCATTTCTTTATTGACTTCCAATATTTGTATTCTTTCATTGCTTTGAGAGAGTTCTACATCACCTTTGTAACTAAATATAATTTATAACACACGTTCTATTTAAACAAAGTAACAATTTAATAATGTACATTTTGATTTGTTTATATCTTTACATACAAGGCAGGTTGATGTGAATTAAAATGTATAAGAGTACTTAAAATTTAATAAATAAATAATTTTGGTGAAAATTAAGTAGTGCAAGAATAATTCTTCTATGTTAATCTATGAAGGTGGTAAAAAATATTTTTTAAATTTGCCATTGATTAAAAATAATATTTGAACACTTTTTTTAAAACATACAATTTCAACTTTGGAGCTGGACTCCCTTTAATCTCTATCATAAATCTTGCATGAGTATTTTCTAAAAGTTCGGCGTCGGAAAGTTTCACAGTAAATAGTGGTGCATTTGCTTTAGCTCTAGCTTTCTTTTCATTGGCAGTAACTATTTAAAAACACATTAGACTAACATTTAATATTTACTACAATTTTTAAGGATTTTAATGAATTACTATTTTCGACAAACAATTGAGCAGTACTAGTTGATGTCCCGACATCATTTTCAGCTTTAATCGTATAGGTTCCTGAATCTGATTCTATTACTTTATTTATTTGCAATTTATATACATTATTTTCTTTATCTCCTGTAATAGAAACTCTATGAGATATACTATTTGGCAAAGGCATATTATTCTTTAGCCATGTTACGGTTATAGCTCCTTCTATTTGGCATTCAAAAACAGCATTTTCTCCAGCTGAAATTGTTAACATATAGAATTATAAACATTTTTTTTTTCAAAAATAATCAAATATTTTATTTAAAGCATTAAGTAGGAAAAAAGCAATGTTATAAGCCCATTAATTTATAATCCTAAGCGCATTCTATTTTGTAAACTATCACATGACTTTTATCACCTTCAAGAGAAGATTCATTATTGACTGAACGTTCAGATTTATATTCACCCTTGACATCCCACCATTCTTTATTCTCTTCAAATATACCTTTTATTAAATATAAAATGTTAACATTTATAATTATATAACCTAATGGATACAGATACTGTATATTTACTATATATATTTTAATCTAAACTGTATAAATTATAAATAAATAAATATACATATATACAAATAATTAAATTTAAAAATTTATGTAATTTATCTAATCGTGAAAAGTTATTATTATAGTATTATTATTATTATTATTATTATTATTATTATTGTTAAAAAAAAAGTATTTTTATAAAGATATAAAAATTTTATTGAGAAATCTAACTAGTGATGTAACCCTATATATTTTGAAAATATAACTAACCTCCATGGTTTGTTCCTTTAATATTTGTGTGGAAATAAGGTTTTGAAACGCCTGGTATATACTTGAGCGGTTCTTCTTCAATAACTTCTTCAGCAGGTGATGGTGATCTTTCAGGAGAAAGAGGAGGATCCATTTTAGTAATAGGGGGATCAGTAACAATAAGTTCTTCGGGTTTTTCTTCTATAGTTTTTTCATCAATTACAGGTTCTTGTGTTAATACTACTAAAATATTATATTTTTCTATAATTAAGAAATATTGTCAAACATCATAATGAAATAAGGATATTTCATAAAGATGCATAGGCGCTAATTGAAAGGAGTTTTGAAAGAGTGTAGTCTTTAGGATTTTTGGTAATTGTGGTATTATGGAAGTTCTAAAATTGTGCATACTTTTTTAAATCAATATCTTATTATAACTATTCACTGTCAAAAATGATCCGAAATTCCCACTTATCAATATTATACTTATAATATATACGTTACTTTTACACACGACTATTAAATTTTGACATATTGTATCGAAAGTTAGTACACAAATATAACATTTTTATCACTATAAAAATAATTTTAAAAGTTACTTTCTCTTACATTATATGCGTTAAAAACTTCCAGCAAATGTATTTAAAAATTGAGAGTAATATAAAAAGTGTAATAATTACACTTTTTATTCTTCTTTTATTAATTATTGATTTATTTACATAATTTTGTCTGAGATATTTATGGATAATTATTGAAGATCTCTCAATTCATCTAAAGCTGTACTTTTTAATCTATTGGTTATTTGTTGTCTATTTATACTGAAATTTTTTTTTTCGTATTTTAACTACATTATTATGTTAAAAGTCGATTAGTTGTCATAACTATAAAATTGTTGAAGTAACGAAATGTTTGGAAATTGCAACTAAATGTTTTGTTAAAAATTGTCTGTATAATAAAATATAAAAAAAAGTGTGTAACAATTTAAAAAAAAGTTACTTTTATCTTTGTAAACATATAAAGCATATTATACATATCTAGATACCTGTAGCTAAATCATTAGTTCTAATTAGCTATCTGAACAATTTGAAATGTTTTAAGTTGCCATATACATTTTTAAATAAAATAATTTAATTAAAAAATCTTGCACAATGGGGATGTGTCATAGTTGAGACAAGTAAAAATGATATTTGTTGGCGATTAAAATCACTATCATATAAAACGCTTCGATTCAAATCTGTAGATATTATATAATGTTAGAAGGAATTGTTGAATTATTTTAAAAGAAACATAAACTCCTTAACTGTAACCTAATTACAAATTTTGCGATTAATAATGTATAAAGATGAATTAAAAATTACTAAATAATTGATAAATCGAGAAATATATGATAATAAAAATTACAAAAAAGGATTTTCTTAACATAACTTTTTGGGACCCTTTTTCTCTTTAAAACCCCCTTTAATCAATTATGTATATATCAATCATATATGATAACAATGGTAAGAATTTATAAAAAATCAGTAATTCAAAAACTTAGGAATATAATTAAAGTAATCAGACTATAATAACACATTATGTGTTCATTTAACTTTATTTTTCTTGATTTAATCACCTTCATTAATTTTTTCCTATTGACACCATCATTTTCAATTAATGGTTAAAAGTAGCTATTGAGTGACTATTAAAATAATCACTCTGTACTTCATTACCTCAATTTATCATAAGTATTTGGTAGCTTGATAATTTTCAAAAGTTTAATTGAAAACGTTTTACTTTTTATATGATTGATATAAGTTTTGAATCCCCTATATAAATGAAATGTTAAGATTTACTTTAATTTAACATATGTTTAAAACTCAAATTATTTCCAGAATATTTTTAAAAGTTAAACTAATTAACTTTTCGAGCAAACATTTCTGTTTTGAATCCCTCATTGTAGGCAGGTAGAGTATCAGGGTTTCAAACTTTTTATTACAATTATAATGGAAATACCTAAAGTATTTATATAAAAAAATTTAGTTTAACTCGACCATTTTAATTTCTTCAAATAAAAATTGTTCCCTGTGGGTTGAAAAAAAGTGGCAACAGACACACACAAAAAAAAACAACTAATAAAATCAGTCCAACTTTCTTTAATTTTTTTATAATAATATTGCTTGAACAATTCCTAGAGCGTAATGTGTTGTATTTACCATGTCGTAGATATATTTTGGAATTAGTATTAAAAAATATTTTCGAGGTTAAACTTAATTTATGTACAACTGGTCCAGATGTACCAATTTTTAAAAAAATTAAAGAAAGTTGGACTAGTCTAGATTTGTTGAATTTTGATATTGGTATCAATGATATAATTATATAAAATGCAGTTGAACACCCTAAAATTAATGTAATAAAATCTTGTGTGGAAACATTAATGATTCAACAATGTAGAAATTACTACAAAGAATTTCTCCATTTATGTGTTATTTTTTTGGATGCCATGCCCCTACTAAATGGTGTAAAATTTCACTACCCTGGTGCTTTTCATCACGCTCGATGGATGTCAAAAGCAATTTATTTGCTAAAAATAAATTTAAATAAAAAAATAAAAATTAATTAAATAATATTTTTAATATTATTTAATTTTATAATTTTTATGAGCATTAAGATCATTTTTTAAAATTTTTTTTTAGCATTTTATTATTTGTTTACTTATTTTATTTGAGATTGAAAAAAAAAACAAAATCGTCAATTTTTTTAATTATCATAGAAAAATGATTATTATTTATAATTTTTCTTCATTACCTCGCCAGAAAACATGTAAAACAATTTTTTTTTTTCTATAAAACTAAAATTAAATTTTAAGCATCTTTACATTAAACATTTTTTTACACTTGAACGTTTCATCTTTAATTGCCAAAATATATGAATTTTACTGGTAAACATAATATTTATGGAACTTTTGACTTTTAGAAGGTAAATATTTGTAGAAGTTAAACGTCAACCTATCGGGATCAAATTTTGCACAGCTTATTATTACATGTATTAGAACAATTTTTTGGCGCGCGTAAAACGAAATTTGAAAATTTGTATTTTAAGGACCACTCTAATATACATATTCTTGTTTGAAGACTAAAAATAAACTATCACCATAAACAAATCTCCTCAGATTATAGAGAACATCATAATATCAACTTTTTTTCTGTTTTTATGTTATTGTAACCATGTGTTATTTGTATGTGTAAAAGTATTTATACATTTATTTTTATTTAAATATATCACATCAAAAATGATTTATATACCAAACGTATTATAAAGGTACGCCTACACATGCTTCATTGAATATATTTCGGTTTTAAATAATATAGTAACCTGAATACGACTACGCGTTTGGCAGTCAGAATATCAGTATATTTTCATACAAAAAAAATATACAAATTTGAGATAATACTCAATTTTTCTAAATTCAATAAATCTCATTTCAAAAGTAAAATAGTTTTCAAGTTTTATGGACAATCAAAATGTAGACTTTATTTTAAAAAACTTAAGTTTTTTGTATATTAGGTTCATTTTTTATATATTTAACATTATAAAAAATTAAAAGAAAAATAAGAAAATTGTGACTACGTTACGTAATCCACATATATTGTTGTAGTTCTTTTAATATCAATTTTACGCTATGTTCTATTAAATAATAGTTCTCTATCCTAGAGTAAATCAATATTTTTACATTCCCATTGAAAAGTTAGTTTATTAAAAAAGAATATATTATACCTATAAAAATCATGTTAAATATATTTTTCAAAAAATTTAAATTGTCCTTAGCGTGGTTATTATGATCATAGCAAAGATATTAAATTTCTTTCATAGCTAAATTTATAATTAACGAAAAATGATTTTATATTTATACATTATTTTTAGTATTTACAAAATTACAAACCCTGCGATATTTTAAATATACAGAGTGTTCAGTAAGTAAGAAAAAAGGTTTCTATTGTTCTCATTGTTTGTAATAATTGACCTGTTTCATTACTTTCTGAACACTAGTATACAGGGTGTTCATTAAGTCAGGAAACGGGTTTCTATTGTTCTCATTGTTTGTAACAATGTATATTTTATAAACCCTGTATATTTTCATATTGGAGGAAAAAGGTTCTTTTTTTTATTGATTTATTGCGTAATTAATTTAAGGTAAATTTTTTTTTCTTAATTATGTTTACATACCTTCAACTTCTTGTTTAGGAAGTTCTGGAGATTTTTGAACTTCACCGGGTGGTGATGTACATTCAAATATTGGTTGTTTATGAGGCAGTGTAAGAGGAGGTCGTTTGGGTTCTTCTACGTGTTTCAGTGGTTTAGGTGCTAATCTTCTTTCAATAGGATCCAAACCTTCTTCAATTTCAGAAGATATATCCAACTCAATACCTTTTAAAGGTTCAAATAAATCTTCGTCTTTCTGTTTCTGAACTTTGAGATCGTCGTTATTATGTTCAACTTTCGTCACTAAAATTGTTTAATTATTAAAAACAGTTACCTTTTTTTTTTTTAAATAAGAAGTGCCAAAAAAAAATTAGGCAAAGTCAAATTAAATAATAGCAATAGAATATTGAATTGGAAAAAAGCTTAGTTGCTAAAGTTGTTGTTATTATTTGTTATATTAAAAAAAGCTATCATTTATTACTATAAAATATGAAAATGTATATTGAATCAGTTTTTTTTTCAAAACTACATTAAGTGAAACTTGTAGATTAAGAGAAGCAATTTGCTCTTTGAAAATCCGACAACTTTAAAGTACCTAAAATAAAACTAACAAATTTTTTAGTCAAGTTATGAAATTCACTAAAAATGTTCTCGAATTTCAAACCGATCAAATTGACTTGGTTGTTCCTCAGAAACAAATTTACGTGACAACCCTAATTGATAATAAAACTAATTCAAAACACAACTACATTCTGAATATTCTAGAAAATTATTATTAAGCCCAATAAAAGCATAATTAATCATTGATTAAAAACCTGGTGTTGATGATACGCTTGTTTCACAAATAGAAATGTTATCCCTTTCCCAACACCGTTCTTTCAACTCTTCTTTTTCACCTTTTTGTTACATAAGTATTTTTTTATTGAGGATATTTAAATATTTATAAACGTAAATATTATAAACACATTATATAATTGTAAAATGTTATCATTTTTATATTAATAATTTTCATTGTTTAATTTTTTAGTTTTTCTTACGTAAATCGTTTTGATGATCTTTAATTTCAGAAATCCACTGGTCTCTACTTATGTCTTCGTTGGCTTTAAACGTAAAAGGATAATTTCCAACTTCTCCTTGGTTATGGTAAAGTTCCCAAACACGCTTACTGTCAGGAGCTACTTTAACAGTTACTTCAGGCAACTATAATTATGTTATCATTTTAATTGAATTCATAAAAATCGTTACAGAAGATATTTATATATTTGATTTTAAGTTACCCTGATAATGTCTTTTAAAACAAACACAGATCTTTCTTCAGAAATACGACGTACTTTACACACTAGTATTCTTGATTTAAACAAAAAACAGTATCGTTGGTGTCCCTTTGAATCTTCAGCATCTTGAACATAATACCATCCCTAAATTTTAATTAAGTCATTGAGTTTTAAAAATATGTTATATTATATACGTAATTATTTTTAGCATTAAACATTGAAATTTTTTATAAAAGGCACAATAAAGTAGAAGCATCAATTACTACACTTGACCTTCCACGTTATTTTTAACTTAATAGTGATTCCTGACATATTTCTATACTTACGTGTTTTAATAATCGACCTAGTTTGTGAATAGAGCCGTGGTATCCTTCGATATTAGTTAAAAATTTTATATCATTAAATCGATGAGGGATTGATAACATTAACTCAAGAGCTCTCTCTAAATCAGTAGTATCTTCTCCGATTAATAACGAATATTTAATTAACTCCTAATAATGAGTAATAAAAACAAATTATACACAATTAATTAATAAAAGTAAAGTAGTAGTTATAGAATATCTATCTAGCTATATTATAAAAATAACTCAAATTTAAATCTAATTTTTTATTATAAGATTGTTATTACTTTTAATTATACAATTGTTTAGTAAATATCTTAAGTTTGATACTATTTTTAATTTATTATTTTTCTTATAATACAATATAATGCAGTATATAAATTTTGATTCAGAGTTTTAATAATCACGACATAATAAAAGCTTGAAATATTAAATTTGAAACGAGTAATCTTTAGTTTAAATTATTGTTTCACAGAACAATTGATTTTTATACTAAAAATGATTTATTAATATTTCATAAACGAGAAAAAATAGCTTACAAATGTCTTTTAATTATATAATTAAGTTTTGCTTCAACTTAATTAATATCTATACTCACTTTTAATAAAAGCTGATAGTCATTAATACGCTGAATTGGTAATTTAAGATGTTCAGAAAGACTTTTATCATCACTATGCTTTAATCGTTCATCCTGTAATGACAATATATGAATTACATATTTTATTTTAATCCCTTTTGATAGAGTTTACTCTACAGTCTCATTCTCCCAGTGACCGAATTTCGACCTGACAGCAGAAAGTGTAAAAATATACTGATGATGAATTTTGAAGACATCATCACAACAAGTGTTAGTGTATGTATAAATAAAAAAGTAGAGTTCGCAGCTCTTCCGTTAAAATGTATAGTATATAAATAAATAATCGCACATCTGCTATTTTAAACATATACTTATTTATTATACTTTATTTTCGCAATAATACTTTTTTATAATTTTTATATAACATTTTTTAGATTAAGCAAATAATTTTGATCGAATAATTAAATTTAAACTAACTTTTTACTTAAAAAATTATACGATTTTTGTAAATATTAAAATAATATTATATTATTACTTCATAAATGATGATAGATATATCAGATTTAAAGACTATTTTTCAAATCTTGATTGATTAGTTCTGAGATATTTTATGTTATTCTATGAAATTATAAATGCGGTTAATAGTTATTTTTTGTTGTTTTATTTTGCGTAAAATTTTTAAAGATAGCATACCATCTATTTTCAGAGAAACAGTAAAAAGCAAATAGGCTAAAGGCCAAGATTGTTATTCAACCTATAAGCTGTGAGCTTATATTATAAAAATTAATATATATATAATGTGTGAATAAATATTTAATTTTGAATGTACCAAATGAAATAAAATAAAAATTAGAATTGATATGAATCAAATATCTCCATGATAAAATATTATCTATTAAAATTTAAAGGGCTTGAAGAAGTACTTTTCAATAAAAAATGTTTGTTATTTATAACAAAGTTATAAGTTTTATACAAGGAACTATCATAAAAAACAGGGATACCGGAACTATTTTTACATGGGCGGGAGCAAAAAATTAATGACTAAAACTAGGTCCCCTTGATTGTTACTAAGCTAAAAAGCGGGTTAAGCTTTTTTTTGGTCGATTTTAGTGATCGTATAAAAAAAATCAGTAATTTATAAATTTTACTCTTAATAATACATATTATCAGCTTCGATGCGAATCTGAGAACATATTATTTTGCCATGATGTGTTTATTTATTTACGTCAAAAAATCACAAATTGTATATAGTTGAAGACATTACCCTAAAAAATTGAAAATTTTTCGACTTTTTTTTTGAAAAGTTATATAATTTATTAAAAATGAACAAAAAAAAATAATTTTTCTTTTATATTGAAACCTCATGCATTTCTATTTTATTTGATATAATATTTTTGAAAATCTGATCCTGTACTAGCCCATAAAAGGGGTTACAAAATAGCAACTTTTTACAAAATTCAACTTTTTCAACCTGTGCTACCTTTTTTTAATCCTAAAATGAATAGCCAAATAATTAAGTATGGTAATGTTATATTAATTTCCAAATTCATTGTAATTTTTTTTTTGTCAGATTCTATTGAAGGGACTAAAGATACTTTTGCCCCCCTCGTGTTTTGACCAAGGGAGCAACTGTCCCCCTTGTCTACCCGTTTCTGGCGGCACTGAACAAAAATATACTTTTCTAAATAAACTTTTTGCCCTGTTTTCAAATGTGCAATTAGACTTTTTCTATCATTTCTAAGTTTTAATATTGATAATATTATTAAAAAATAAGTATTTACATATAAAAAGAAAACGGTAGAACAGTGGGGTCGAGTCACAGTGTGGACGATGCATAGATGGGACAATTATAGATGATATCTGACAGTGATTAAAATCACTATCATAAGAAACGCTTCAATGCAAATCTGTAGATAGTGTTTAATTTTAAGAAATTGGTGGATTATTCCAAAAGCATCATCAACTCTTATTTCTTTAATTATATCCTGATTAATAGTTCTTTGATTTTAAAATGTAATATATGAATAAATACTAATTATAGTTTATAAATTTAGTATGAAATTGTGAGGCCAGCTATGATGTGTAGATCATTGTGTTGGGCGGTTGATAAGAAAGTAGAGCAGAGAATTAGTGTAGCAGAGATGAGAATGTTTAGTTGGATGAGTGGAGTGACTAGAGAAGATAGGATAAGGAACGAGCATATAAGAGGAAGTATAGGTGTTGCGTCAATCGTGGATAAGATGACAGAAAATAGACTTAGATTGTTTAGTCATGTTATGAGGAGAGAAGAATGGGAAGCTGTAAGAACAGTTATAGAAATGAATTTTGAAGCAAGAAGAGGTAGAGGAAGACCAAAAAGGAGATTGAGGGATGTTATTGAATGCGACATGAGGACAGCTGATGTGAGCGTAGAAGATGTGGGAGAACGTGTTAAGTTGAAGCTTAGGATAAGGGTGGCCGATCCCAAGTAGTTGGGATTAAGTCAAAGAAAAAGAAAAAATTACCAGAAATACCGGTGGCAATTGACATAATATGATTGTTGTTTGGGAATGTACAATTTAGCGTTTAGTTGGGTTTAAACAATATAGCGTCAAATCAATTACCTACTCTATCGGTTGTATATTAATAAACACTACACTTTAATGATACAATAAATAAATAAACTCACACATATGCATTTATAACATTGTGTTTAATGTAAGTATAACATGATAAAAAGTAATCGTAAAATGAAGAAAATGGAATATAAATTTTAGTACTTATATTAAAAGTAATGTAACTCGAAAATTATTTGTTTAAAGGTAAAGGTTTAGATTTATTAAAAAAAAACCAAATGATAGATAAAGACATGCATCTAAATAAAAAAAAATTATACTGATTTGGTCATTTTTGATAAAGTTATAACAGTTAACAAAGTTTTAAGTTTTATACACTGGACTACAAGGAACGTTCATCAGAAACAAAAATATACTATTCTAAATCAACTTTTCGCGATGTTTTCTAATGTGCAATTAGACTTTTTCTATCACTTCTAAGTTTTAATATTATTAAAGAATAGTATTTACATATAAAAAAATATAATTAAGAACAAAATAAAATTGTTTTAAATTAATACTGATTTTGATTATTAATATGTTAAAAATAAGGAAAATGACATATTTAACCTATTTTTTTAATCATTTAAAGTTGATTGTTGTAAATGTTTATAATAAAAAAAAAAATTTATTTTACCATAACTATTAGCTAAATTGTCAAGTTCGAAATTGACACCATTAAACAGAAAATTTTATGAGAATTAAAAAAATTGTACTGTTAAGATTAATATGCAGTCAGAAAGTTATATAATTATTATTTATTGTAAATTTATCAGAAAAGTTCAATATTTTTTTGCATTTTTATTGTAATAGATAACTTAAATAGAAGTAATTGTAATAATTTCCTAGTAACTTTTGTTGTTTGAAAAGTTTCTACAATTGAAATATTGAGAATTTAATTAATTTTAATGATTTACTTTAACTAAATGAACCAATTAAAACAAAGTTGTTAAAAAGATTTACTCAATTGAGCGTATTATAAAATTTGATTACAATTGTAAAAATCCATTGTTAATTCAGGAGAAATTAACTATCATTTTTTTAAGAAATGATTTATATAGCAACATGTTATCAAAAAATTTGGAATATTATAGTCTAGTATTAGCACACACAAAAAATGATTAAATTAAAAAGTAAAATGATTTAATTTTGTAATTGAAACCTATCATATCAAACTTGATTCATTAATAAATATTTTGAAAACATTAGAAATGAATGATTCTATTGATCAACATACTCATTAACAGTTTAATTGATAAATTAGAATTTTTTTTTTCAATTTTTGAGGGTAATATCTTCAACTAGATACGAATTGTAATCATTTGACGTATCGTTGAAAAAAATAGGTCAAGTTAGAGCAGAGAAAATAAATGATAGTCACAAAAAAAATATCTTCTTAGCTTTGCATCGAAACTAAAACTTAAAATATAGTAAAATAATTTTAATACGAATAAGAAATTTCTTCTTACAAGGGGCGACTAAAATGATGGGATCCTTGATCTTTATTGTAGTTATTGAATCTAAATGAGAAAAAAATCCAAAGAGTTAAAAATTTATACTAACTTAAAAAGAATTAAGAAAAAATGCAAAAAATTGATGGCCATACGCGGACTGGAACCTCGTACCCTTACCGTGTAAAACACAGGATTTACCAACTCGGGAACCGTACGTTGATACTGTCGGTTAAATAAATTTGCTATTTAAGCTAGTTCAAATTTCAAAGTTATTTTTCTCGACTTAAAAGAAGCAAACAAATTTAAATAAGTTTAACTTTCTATGCTATATTAATTTTAATTTATATAATATTTATAAAAATCTGTACTTCCCTTGTCAGGTATTTTAAAATAAAATAAAATACAAAACCCAGAATTTTAACACTTAAATAGCAAATTTTTGAATGCGGTAGTCATTTTTACCATGAAGACAAATCCAGAAGTCAAATTTTTTTTTTCAAATTAAAGTATATTACATAAGCTTTAATTTAAGATATATATAAAAGTGTCAGTATTTCCGGAATACTTTCAAAAATTAAAATGAAAATATCCTAGTTTCAATACGCATGTTTAAAGTTATGACCCCCCTTGTATAAAGGGCTATGATCTGATTTACAAAAAAAGTGTGTCAGATGAAAGGGGTATATAAAAATTATTTATAAAAAAATAATAATATTGATCCATACATTTCTCCAAAAGTTATATAAAATATAAATTAAATAATGATGGTATAAAATATAAAATCGAGAATTTTTTCACGGAAATCGTACGTTTTTCTTTAACTTCGATGTCCGTTTTTACTATGAAGACAAGTTCAGAGGTCAAATTTTTTTTTTCAAATTAAATTATATTACATAAACCTTAATTTAAGGTATATATAAAAATGTCAGTCTTTCCGGAACATTTTCAAAAGTTAATTCTTAGTAAAAAAATTACCATTTTAAAACTCTTCCTGTGGTCTGATAAGGGTTAAATGTTCACAAAAGTATATAAAATTATAGGTAAATACCTCAGGTATCTATAAAGAAAAAATTATATTGATTAGGATATTTTTAAAAAAGTTATGGCAAGTTTAGGTAAAAAAAATTGAAAAAATATCGAAAATTTGCGATTTTTAAATTTGTAATTTTTTGGGGGATTTCCCACGTTTACGGGGAACGAGGGAATTTTTTTCAATTTTTGAGGGTAAGGTCTTTGACTAGATACGATTTGTGATCTTTTGACATATTGTCCATCAAAATCAGTCCAGCGAAACCTCAGATTGAGTTTTCACGACACAAAAAAATATTATATTTTTGTATTAACATTCTGGGTTTTATATTTTATTTTATTTTAAAATATCTTATTAGGGAATACACTGACTTTCATGAATATTATATAATTTAATTGACATAGAATAAAGTTCATAAGACATAAGAAATTGAACTTATTAAAATTTTTTTACTTTTTTAAAGTCGAAAAAGTAATTTTCAATTTTTTTTACTTAAAATTGCCATAACTTTTTTAAAAATGACCGAATCAATATAATTTTTTTTTTATATATAATTTAGATATTTATCTATTATTTTTTATATTTTTGTGAACATTTGATTCTTTACCAATCCACAGGAAGGGTTTCAAAATGGTAACTTTTTTACAAAAAATTAACTTTTTAATCTTATCTTTTGATAATGTTCCGGAAAGACTGACACTTTTATATATATATTAAATTAAAGCTAATGTAATATACTTTAATTTAAAAAAAAAAAAATTTTACCTCTGGTTTTGTTTTCATTGTGAAAATGACTACCGTATGCAAAAATATGCTATTTTTGTGAAAAAATTCTTGATATTATATTTTACATTTTTTAACATTATGTTGCTATAACTTTTTAAAAAATGCATGAATCAACTTTATTCTTTAATGATAAATACTTTATATATACTTCTTTCATTCGACATACTTTTTTTTAAAATCGGACCATTTCCCTTTATACAGGNTTCGACATACTTCAGGATATTTTATCAGGATATTAATAAGGAACTAGCAGAATATTTAGCTATTGGAATAATCCATCAATTTTTTAAAATTTAACACTATCTAAAGATTTGCATCAAAGCGTTTTTATTTGATAATCATTTTAATCACTGTCAGATATCACCTATACTTGTCCCAACTATGCGACGTCCATACTGTGCCACGCCTCCACTGTGCTACCATTTTTTTTTTTTTTTAAATAGATGGAATTTTTGATACATTTTAACTTAATAATATTTCCCTATACAGAGACAACTATTATTTATAATTATATAAGAAAAATCTTAAATTAACATAACTTAAAAAATAATTACAACATAATTATCTGTCTACATTTTTCCTAAAAGAAGATTACACTGCATAGCCCCAATTAGTGTACTTATTTTTTTCCATTTATACATGACTAATAGTTCATTAAAAATAAATTCACATTATTTTAAATTTCTTTACTCAAATAATAAGAAAAATAAAAATCGGTTAAATTTTTAAGCTTTTACTATACCGATAATAGCACTATGTATTTTATTTTAATAATAAACTATAATTAAAAGTCTTAAATAATTTGAAGTTAATAAAAAAATAGTCTGATATAGATCAAATTTATTGTACATAGTTTTTAGATAAATTTACTAAATTGAAATAATCTTTAACTATACAAAATAAATTAAATTTATTTTAAACTAAAATAAAATGAACTAACCTCAAAATACTCATGTACTTCATAGTTTTCTTCTAAAAATTCTTGTGAATCAGGTTCAGTTTGACAATAGTTAACATGTTTATCAAAATCTCGTTCCTAAATTAATATTATTTTATAAGTATTTTGAAACTTAAAAATTTATTAAATCTACTACTTTTACATAATAAATAACATACGTTCAGTGGAATACTTATGGGGGTTACCACATAAAAAACCCCTCCTAAAGCCAACTTTTGAACTAAAATAATATACAATAACTCTGATGCAACTAAAAATTATTTTGAGAAAATTTTCATCATTTTATTTATGAGAACTACAAAAATTCAAAAATCGGTACAAAAAAAAATTTTTGAGCAACAAAAAAAAGGTCAACTAAGATGAAAATTCGAGAATCATTAAAAGAGGTATGGTTACATAAAAAAATTTTTATGAAACCCCCTTAGAAAAAAAAAATTATCTTAAACATTACATTATTTCTTAATAAGATAATCTAAAATCTGTCCTCCCCCTTCTAAGCAAGCTAATTATTTTATTAGTTTTTAGATTCTCACCTCCGCTCACCTTATTTTTTTTTGGAAATAGCCTACTATAATAGTTTGGGTCTAAAATTTTCATTAATGGAAAATTTACTTTACATTTTTATATGATCACTTTAATTTTAACAGAACAAATATTTTCAAAAATACTACACTCTTTAGTTTCAATAAGATTTAAAAAATTATATTTTTGTTTATGTGAAAAAATGTTCACTGTTCCCACGGAGCGGTTGCATCCTTTTTGGGAAACATTTTTTAAAAATATATATAAATAAAATATATTTTAGGGTCGTCCCTAGTGCTAAGGAATCCTGGTCTGAACTCGAGCTTATTGAATTTTTTTGTTTTTAACCACCATATAATTTTTAGTTTAATTTCGTAAATTAGATAACTAATTTAGTTAAAAGATGTTCAGTTATATAAATTTGTTTTCGCAATATGACATTAACTACTTTTAACTAATAAAATAAAACATAATAATAATTAATATAGTTAAAATTACCAAAAAAGGTTTTTTAAAATTAAAAAATATTTATATGGTAATTAAATAGTAGCGTTGAAGAAGTAATTAGACATTGTCGAAATACAAATTTTGTTGGATGCATTATGTAATTTCGCTTAACTGAAAATCTTTTTTTTTTGTCTAAATATTATTTGGAAAATTATTCTTTTTAATCACATCTTAAATATGGGAATGGAATAATGACATCACATTTTAATTGATGCGATTATTTGGCTCGCAAATATCAAGAACATCTAGGATTTTAAAATAAGGTTTTAGACTTATTAATTTAAGATCAATAAGCCGCATATAACCCACTTCAACCCTGTTTTGTAGATATATTAGAGACTTAACAATATTATGTGGAAATACATAATTTTCACTGAAATTTCAACCATTACTCACAAGTCGCAAAAAAGTTCTTCCCATTGTTTTTGGTTCGCTAGCAGCATATTTTAAACCAGATATTAATACTCTTTAAAAAATAAACAGAAATTATTTATGAATCATCAAATAATTGTAATCCAATAGAATTCTTACGTGTTATGGAACTGTGAAATTTGTTTTAAATTGTTAAAAATAATATCTTTGCTATCTGTAACCAACCTGGGCGCATCATTTCGTTCTAGTGGATTTAAATACCTTTCTACTACTTCTTGAATATCTTGACCAAATTCCTCTTCAGTTTCAACCAATTCAGCAAGAACAACACTGATAAAAAAATCCACAAATACTTATTATTAATTTGATGATATATAGTTTGAATGATAAAGAAATTTCTTTAAAAATTATTTTTTAGATATTAGAACTTATTTAAAATATTTCTAATTTTTTCTAATTATATAGTTTTTTTTTATTATTTTTTAAGCTTCAACTTCTAAGGTTATTAGCTTGAACAAAATTAAATTATTTGGTTACATATATAGTTTATTTAATATTGAACCAAAAATTGACTAATATAGGCAAGGTCAAATAGGTCAACTTGAAGCGGTTATAAAACTTGGGTCAGATAAATATTTGATAGATTTCATTATTTAAATTTTGTCAAGAAATAGTTTTTTTTAATAATACTAGTAAACATTTTACTATTTCTATAGATTGATATGACTAAAATGATAATATATATTTAATTGGCGCAAGTTTAACCACCATTCCAAGGTTTTATAATAATATTTTTGTTTATACAATTGTAACAATTTTAAATTATTTGAAATGCTTTACCATATCTTTAAATATTTAAAGTCATTTAATAAATTACTTAATATTTCATAAAGTAGTAAATTCATAAGTTATTATGGAAAATACCTAGATATATAGAAAAAATATTATTTTATCTTTATTTTGTTAAATAAACTCTATTCCTAGATATAATAGGTGTAATAGGTCTTTTTTTAGTAAAAGGTCATATTTAGAGGGGGTCTTATAAGTCTATACCTTCTAATCGACATATAATCACAAAAAAAAAATTAGTTAATAGCTAAGCCTTAAAATTCTGCATTTTAAATATTTTCTGGACTTTTCATGAGAAATTCATAAATAAGCATCTTTTTTGTTTTTTAACTTTTACAATATACATAATGACGTACTAAATTTTTATTTCAAGAAATTTTGAAGTTAAAATTTTAAAATTAATACAATAACTATTATTTTACGGTTTTTTTATTTTTGGCTAATTAGGTATATCATTTTAGTTTTATTAAATTAGCTATATTTTAATTATGTTATTTTCATGCTCAATCTAATAAAAATATTGCATTTTGGTTTTAAAAATAATTTTGCATATTATAATCAAATAATTTAATTGTAATAGCAAGGTTCTGAAATGATTAAGTTAAATGTAGGCATTCGTATTATGAAATTTTATAAATACAAGACTTAAAAAATTTTCAGAAGAACATTTTATCTTCATTTAAATAATTTTTAAAAGCCACCTTATAAGAATATTAAGATCTACAGTGAGTAAGTTATTTATTTTTCGGAATTAAAAGTGGTAAAAAACGTAGAGAGAACGACTATATTATATCTATTATAATACTATTATTACCATACTATTTCAAGCGTTTCATTTATTACATAATTAATTACATGTTTACATATTATATCATTTTCGAATAAATCATTAAGGAAATGTTTCTTAATTATGTTTAAAAGTAAACAGACTGAGTACCCATATACTTAAAAGTCTGCTCTTTTATTGCTTATACTTTTCTATTTCATAAGAAAAACAAATGTTATTTATAACTATAAAGATCGTTCTTTCTTTAAATAATAGAGCTTTCGAATAGTTTAAAAAATAATAATTTATCTATTGTAATGGTTTATCATGATTTAATTTTATATTATGTTAAAAAATAATATGCAGAAATATTAAAATAAAAAAACCCAGGACAGGGAGGTCGCGGCACAGTGGTGACGTAGCATAATTGGATCAAGTATAATGATATCTGACAGTGATTAAAATCACTATCAAGAAAAAAACGCTATGATGCAAATCTTTAGATAATGTTTAATTTAAAAAAATTGGTGGATTATTCCAAAAGCTATGATCTGCTAGTTCCTTATTAATATCCTGAAGTATGTCGAATGAAAGAGGGATAATTAAAAAATATTATTTCTCATAAAAAAATTGTGTTGATTCATACACTTTTCAATATGTTATAGCATTATAAAGATAAAAACATAAAAAATAAAATCGAGAATTTTTTCACAAAAATAGCATATTTTTGCATACGGTAGTCATTTTCACAATGAAAACAAAACCAGAGGTAAAATTTTTTTTTTTTTAATTAAAGTATATTACATTAACTTTAATTTAAGATATATATATAACAGTGTCAGACTTTCCGGAACACTTTCAAAATTTAAGTTGAAAAAGTAAATATTTTGTGAAAAAATTGTCATTTTAAATCTCCCTCTGTTGGCAGGTAAAGGGTCAGATATAAAACAAAAATATACCAAATGATAGGTAAAGACATCATGCATCTATAAAAAAAATTATACTGATTTATTTATTTTTAAAAAAGTTATGGCAGTTTTTAGTAAAAAAATTGAAAAAATTTCGAAAATTAGTGATTTTTAAATTTGTAATTTTTTTGGAAATTTCCCTGATTTACGGGTACGAGGGAAATTTTTTCAATTTTTGAGGGTAATCTTTTGACGTATCATTGAAAGAAATCGGTTCGGTGAGAGCTGAGAAAAAGTGATAACAGACACAAAAAAATAAAAAAATAAAAAAAATCAACACATCTTAGTAAAACCAATACCATCTCAGCTTCGCATCGAAGCTAAAATGCAATACGAGAAATACTGAACACAAATTTAATTAATAAAATACAAAGTTACTCATTAAGTTCAAATTATTCAAAAAAGTTACTAGTTTTAAGGTAACTTAATTAGACAATTAAGTTACCAATTAAATTAGTGTAAAAAACCTAACTACTTATGTTAAATAGTTAAATTAACTATTTAACGTATTAGTGTCAAGCTTTGCAATTAATTTTGAGTAATTTAACAATAATTGATAAATTAAACACATTCGAAGACATAATACATACGATTAACAAATTTTACATACAATTGAAACTATTGAACGTTAAGAAAATTACCGTTAAAGGAAGAAGAGGATGAGGAAGACCGAAAAGAGATCGTGTCAATTGGAAGTTTAAGCTACCCTGTGGGCTTATCCCAAGTAGTTAGGATTAAGGCGAGAGAAAAGAAGAACATATACAATTAAAACCAATGAACCACAAACTTACCTCAGAATTAGATTTGTTGACAATTTTGAAATATTTTTGTTTTTTTTTTAACTAACATTATTAGTATGTATATACTACATACTATATGTATACTATACATATTAATTAATTAATTTTTTAATTTTGATTCATCAAATTACTTAATATTTACTTTATTATTATTTATAATATATTTTAATCAGTTATTTAAGGCACACTATAAATCATTTCAATTTTTAAAAAAAATCAGTTTACTATTCCATGATATTTTCAAGGGATAGGTTTATTTTTGTTCGTCAAATTAAAAAAGTTATTCATATATTAACAATGCAAAAAATAATGGTAGTATAAAACTAATAAAATCCTAAGGTCGGCACTGTTGAGAAAAAATGTATGATTCATGATAATAAGATTAATACTTTTTAAATTACTAACATTTTTTTTAATTTTCCACTATGTTTACATTGGTTTATTTTCATATGTTAAAAATAAGATAATTTTTTTAAAAAAAGGAAAATTTGTTATTTTATTTATTTTAAGTGGTAGTTTTTTAAATATATATGTGTTTAACCAAACATTGTTACCGAGAAATTTTTGGGATAGATACATTTCACTAATTCTGTTGATATAAGACCCATTTTTTTAAAGTCTTTTTTAAGAAAGTATTTTAAAATTAAGAGGGCCATTATTTCTATACTCCCCTTATCAGTGACATCGCTAGGTTTTGTCATGCACTTTCAAATCTATTACCATTCATATGGGGTAGAATCCCTAATTATTTTTGTTTTAAAGGGGTGCCATGGATTTTTGGCTTATTTTTGTATAACTCAATATGTATCCAAGAGGAGTTAATGGACGACCTTAAAAAATGTTTAACATACATTTTAGTTTTTAAGTTAGGTTTATAGTATTGAGTAGCTGAAGAAAACATTTTTTTTGGTCACCCCACAAATAAAATTTTGATTATGTGCCCTAAGACTACAAATAAATATTAGCTTCGATTTGAATCTAAAAATGTATTAATTTTATCAAGATATTTTTATTATTTTGTCATTAACAGTGACATTATACTGGACTAATATTAACAATCAATACATCAAATGATCTCAAATTATATGTAACTTAAAATATTTTTCTTATTAGTGAAAATATTTAAAAAAAAAAACCCAGCACAGTGGAGACGCGGCATAGTGGGGACGTTGCATAGTTGGGTCCAGTATAGATTTAATCTGACAGTGATTAAAATCACTATCATAAGAAACGCTTCGATGCAAATCAGTAGATAGTGTTTAATTCTAAGAAATTGGTGGATAATTACAAAAGCTACATTATCTGCTAGTTTCTTATTAATACCCTGATTAAGATAAAGTATGTCGAATGAAAAAGGGATTATTAAAAAATATTATTTCTCATAAAAAAATTGTGTTGATTCGTACACTTTTCAATGAGTTATAGCATTATAAAGTTAAAAATGTAACCAACCCAACCCAACATCAACTCCTATTTCCTTAATTATATCCAGATTAGTAATTATTTTAATTATATATTATATAATTTTTATAATTAATTATTTTCAAATTATTATTGATTTTTAATATGTTAAAAGTAATCATTTTGAACCTACTTCTTTTTGTTCTTTAAAGTGAAAGTTTTAATAAAAAAAAAATGAATTTATTACCATAACTTTTAACTCAACTTGCAAGTTTGAAATAAATATTATTAAATAGAAAAAAAT